>NW_005358043.1:4803595-4807303 GCF_000412655.1 Myotis brandtii
ACCCCTCCCCCCCCCCCCCCCCCCACTCAGGATCACCTTTGGCCGTAACACAATGGATTACAAGTAAATAAATTATATTAAAGTAGTTATAGAAATATTGAAAATGAATTTGTAACAGAATAATATATAGTTTTTATCAAGGTGCTAAGTGAGCATAATTTTAAAGTAATGATGAATATAAATGATACTTTAGGATATATGAATGTTAAATTCTAAAAAACAGTCTACTGGGATTTTGATTGGAGCTACATTGAACCCATATATAAATTTGAAGAAGAATTGACATATTTATTGAATTTTCCAGTTCATGGAGATGGTACATCATCTCATTTATTTGGATTTTCACATACTGCTAAATAACAGTAAAACATGTTTTGAATAATTATCTTTGGAAATCCTTTCCTACAAAAAATGATATTGATTAAATCCATGTTTGTAGAATAGGTAATTTGTTGACACTAGTTGTTTTGAAAAGATTTTTGGGGTCTCATGGGATAAGTACTTACTATATACATACCTGTCAAGATCACAAATCTGTTTATTTGCCTTAACGGTGCCACTTTAGAAAATTGATCACTTATTTAAATGTGAAAAACTGTGTTCTGGCAGCTAAAATTCTTAAAGCAATCATGCCCTTGACATTTATTGTGACTATTTAGTATGAAACAGCTGAGCAATCTAAATTTAAATGGACTAGCTAATTTATTCATTCAGCAAAGATTTATTGAGTACGTACTATGTGCCATGTATTTCTCTAGGTGTTAAGGATGTAGCCAGGTGAAGGAAGTGATTCAAGGAGGTTGAGTCATCTTTGTCAAAATGCTTCTCAGAGGTTGATGGCTGAATTTAGCAACATGAGGTTTACTGGTGGCTTTGCCAAAATAGTTTACATGGTGTGGTGGGACAGAAGTCTGCTTGGAATGTGATCATAACTGGGTATGAGGAGAGAAGTAAGAGCTGTGAGGTTATAAAACTATCTGAGGAGTTGCTGCTATAAAAAGGAGCAGAAAAATAGAGCTCTAGGTGGTATAGTATGTTTGCATGCTAATGGCAGTGGTCCAGTAGAGAGGGAAAATTTGATGATGGAGAGGAGAGGGACTATTATTTGGAGCAAAGTCCTTGACTGGGCAAGAGGAGATAGGACCCAGTGCATACGTGGAGGGCTTGGCCTTATCTAGGACCCAGGGCAGTTAGTCCTGCTGTATCAGAGAGAAGACACAGTCACATGGGCACAGATACAGAAAGATTGGTAAGGTTTTTGGTGGAAAAATGGTGAAGCTTTCTTCTGAGTAATTCTATTTCCATGAATAAATTAAAAATTAAAGTTTTCAACTGAAAATGAAGGAGTGGATGTAGAATGTTGAGGAGGCAAAAGAGTGTGGGAATAGTTTTTTTTTTTTTTTGACTAGTGAAAAAGTGATGGACTTGGGGCAAATTGTGGCATTCTCACACAGGGCTGAGGGCCCAGTTGAAATGATCATAAATGAAACTAAGATCAGACAGCATAGTTGTGTGCGTTTTCTGTACCACATTGGGCATTTTGGATGTAATTTAGAGTAGGTAAAGTGTTTTACCAGGGCTGGGCTTTGCTAGGTGAGTACCACAGCGGGTGAGAGAAGGAAAGTGTTTAAGGGTAATTGTTAGAAAGTGACCGAATGATGGACCATAGAGTCTAAGTTATATGTGGAGGCAATGAAGACATGGAGAGCGATGGACGGTAACCTGTAGGTAGGATCAATGGATTGCAAGTCCCAGTGAGGTCAGAGAATTATTGGAATTAAAGCATTAAAAGAAGTGAGTTTAAAAATAAGTGATAGTCATTGAATGGGAGGATTGAAATAGACTTAGGAGGTAGCACAGCTGTTGGCAATAAGCTCTAGATTCTGTCAAAGTACTGGCAGGCTGAGATGAGTGAAGGACAGAGGACAGTTGGTCAGGGCTGAGGAGTCAGGGTGTTAAATGCATTGCCTGAATGTCGTTGAGGTCACTAAGAATGTTGACAGAGTGGAAGGAGCAGTGAAGTAGAGAACCAGTGGTTAAATGAGTCGATGTGACTGGCGTGATTGATGACTGTAGAAAGGATGTAGTGGGTGTGCTATCTAGCAGCATGTACCCGAAAAGAGTTGGGGAAGAGAGAAGGAAAGAACCCTGGAAGCAGCCATGGGCAGTAACAGAGCCACTCACCCCAATTTCCTGGGCCCAGGGAGAAAATATTGTCATCACTTGAGGGGCTTATTGGGAAACAGTGTCCATAAGAAATAGACAGGATTTGGCTAGAGTGAATCCTATGTATGACTCATTAAGAGTGGATGCCAGCATGAGAAAGCAATGATCTTCCTTATAGCTGCAATAATAACCATCCTATAGATCAGTGATGGCAAACCTATGACACGCGTGTCAGAGGTGACACGCGAACTCATTTTTTTTGGTTGATTTTTCTTTGTTAAATGTCATTTAAATATATAAAATAAATATAAAAAATATAAGTCTTTGTTTTACTATGGTTGCAAATATAAAAAAATTTCTATATGTGACACGGCACCAGAGTTAAGTTAGGGTTTTTTAAAATGCTGACATGCCGAGCTCGAAAGGTTCACCATCACTGCTCTAGATAGTGTGTTTACAATCACAGCAACACTGTATAATGCCTTAGAAAATGTAGATTGATTTTTGTCCATTTAATCAGCATTTAGTCCAGCAAATACCTTAACATGTAATATTAGGAATGAATTAAAAAAATTAAAATAGATTTTTATTGATTTTAGAGAGACAGAGGAAGGGAGAGGGAGAGAAACATTGCTGAGAGAGAAACCTTGATCAGTTGCTTCCTGCATGCCCCCTACTGGGACCCAGCCTGCAACCCAGGCATGTACTCTGACCATGAATGGAACTGGCGACCTCTCAGTGCATGGGACCATACTCAACCAACTGAGCCACCCTGGCCTGGGTAGGAATGAATTTGTAAATTCAAAATAAATAATGAATTTGGTGTGGCTAAAATAAGACTTCAATATGATAAAACAATAACACCATTTTTTTGGGGGTGGTGGTGGTAAAAATGTTAATTAATTAATTAATTATTGATTAAAGTATTACATATGTCTCCTTTTGACCTCTCCCTGACCACTCCCACCCCCCAGCACATGCCCTCATCCCCCTAGTGTTTGTGTTTATTGGTTATGCTTATATGCATGCATACAAGTCCTTTGGTTGATCTCTTACTGCCCTCCCTCCTCCTCTCCTGTCTTCCCTTTGAGGTTTGACAGTCTGTTTGATGTTTCTCTGTCTCTGGACCTATTTTTGTTCATCGGTTTATGTTTATTATATTCCACAAATGAGTGAGATCATGTGATATTTATCTTTTTCAGACTGGTTTATTTTATTTAGCATAATGCTCTCCAGTTCCATCCATGCTGTTGGGAATGGTAAGAGTTCCTTCCTTTTTACAGCAGTGTAATATTCCATTGTGTAGATGTACCATAGTTTTCTAACCCACTCATCTGCTCATGGGCACTTAGCCTGTTTCCAAATCTTAGCTATTGTAAATTGTGCTGCCATGAACATAGGGGTGCATATGTCCTTTCTGATTGGTGTTTCTGATTTCTTGGAATATATTCCTAGAAGTGGGATTACTGGGTCAAATGGGAGTTCCATTTTTAGTTTTTTGAGGAAACTCCATACTGTTTTCCACAGTGGCTGCACCAGTCT
>NW_005358043.1:4808346-4816296 GCF_000412655.1 Myotis brandtii
TTTTTGGAGAGTTCGTTCTAGGTCTGTGAAGTATGCCATTGGTATTTTAATGGGAAGGGAGTTGACTCTATAGATTGCTTTGGGTAGTATGGACATTTTAATGATGTTGATTCTACCAATCCATGAATATGGTATATTCTTCCATGTGTTTATGTCTTCCTCTATCTCTTTTTTAGTGTTCTGTAGTTTTCCTAGTACAGGTTTTTTACCTCCTTCGTTAAGTTTATTCCTAGGTATCTTAATTTTTTTTGTTGCAATGGTAAATGGGATTTTTAAAAAAATTTCTCTTTCTGTAAGTTCGTTATTGGTGTATAAAAATGCCATAGATTTCTGGCTGTTAATTTCGTATTCTGCTACATTGCCAAATTTATTTATTAAGTATAATAGTTTTTTGATGGAGTCTTTAGAGTTTTCTATGTACAGTATCATGTCATCTGCAAATAAGGACAGTCTTACTTCTTCTTTTCCAACTTGGATACCTTTTATTTCTTCTTCTTGTCTAATTGCTATCCTAGCACTTTCAGTACTGTGTCGATCAGGAGTGGTGAGAGTGGGCATCCCTGTCTTGTTCCTGTTTTAGGTGAAATGGTTTTAGTTTTTTCCCGTTGAGTATCATGTTGGCTGTAGGTTTGTCATATAAGGTTTTCATTGTATTGAGTTTTGAACTCTCTATTCCCACTTTGCTGAGGGGTTTGTTTTTATCAAGAAAGTGTGTTGGGCCATGGCCGGTTTGGCTCAGTGGATAGAGTGTCGGCCTGCGGACTGAAAGGTCCCAGGTTCGATTCCGGTCAAGGGCATGTACCTTGGTTGTGGGCACATCCCCAGTAGGAGGTGTGCAGGAGAGAGCTGATCAATGTTTCTAACTCTCTATCCCACTCCCTTCCTCTCTGTAAAAAATCAATAAAATATATTTTTTAAAAATGCTACTTGAATATATGCATGAATTACAGTGTATATAGTGCATATAATTAAAGTAAACCGTTGGAATTGAGAGGTCTGCCTTCTGTCATTAATGTTATATTAAATAATGCCATTTGTCTTTTTGCCTATGTAAAGTTGAAAAATGAAATATTTATATTCAAGCTATAATAGTTTAGGGATAGCATTGGCCTTCAATTGTTGCTTAATTTGACAATAGCTTCTGATGTCAGTTAGCAGTGGTATAGGGATAATATTAGGTTAAACTTATAAATAAAGATTACATTGTTAATAAGACCAATTTCAATTCAAAATACTACTTGGAAACTATTCTTAAAAAATGACAATAACACAATTACCTAGGATTGCACTAATGACGAAAAGAAAATTGTTAAAAAAGCAATTTAAAAGTGCTGTTATATTGATAGCACATGTAATTGTATTAGTTTACTAATGCTGCCATAAAAAATTACAACACAGTAGGTTACTTAAAAAAACCATAAATTTATTCTCAAATATTCTAGGAGCCCAGGTCTCTGAAGTAAAGGTGTTGTCATGGTTATTTTTTCTGAAATTTTTGAGTGAGAAACTGTTCCAGACCTGTATCCTACCTTCTGGTGACTACAGTCAATCCTTAGCTGTTCTTGGCTTGTAGATGCTTCATTCCAAATTTATGATTTTGTTTATTTGGGTCCTCTCTCTTTGCTTCTTGGTGAGTCTGGCTAGAGGTTCATCCATCTTGTTTATCCTTTCAAAGAATCAGCTCTTGGTTTTATGGATCTTTTGTACTGTTTTTTTGGTCTGTATGTCATTTATTTCTGCTCTGATCTTTATTACCTCCTTCCTTTTGCTCACTCTTGGCTTTTCTTGTTGCTCTCTTTCTAATTCTTTAAGTTGTAGAGTTAGATAATTTATTACCATTTTTGTTTGTTGAGGTAGGCCTGTAATGCTATGAAGTGCCCTCTCAGGACTGCTTTCACTGTGTCCCATAGATTTTGGACTGTTGTGTTTTCATAGTCATTTGTTTCCAGGAAGTTTTTAATTTCTTCTTTGATCTCTTTGATGACCCAATCATTGTTTAATCAAATGCTATTTAGCCTCCAAGTGTTTGAATTTTTTGATTGTTTTTATTGTAGTTGATTTCTAATATTATGCCATCATGATCTGAGAAGATGCTTGATACGATTTCAGCCTTCTTGAATTTCAAAAGACTTTGCCTGTGTCCCAATATGTGGTCTATCTTTGAGAATGTCCCATGTGCACTTGAGAAGAATGTATGTTCCATACCTTTGGGTTGAAATATTCTGAAGGTGTCAATTAAATTCATATAATCTAGTAAATTATTTAGGATTGCTGTTTCTTTTTTGTTGTTTTTTTTTTTTTTCTAGAGGATTTTTCCAGTGATGTCAATGGGGTATTAAAGTTCTCTACTATGATTGTATTGCTGTCAGTCTCTTCCTTGATATCTTCCAGAAGTTTTTCTTTATGTATTTGGGTGTTCCGGCATTGGGTACATATATGTTTACCAGAGTTATATCCTCTTGTTGCATTGATACCTTTAGTATTATGAAGTCGCCTTCCTTATCTCTTGTTATGACCTTCACTTTGAGGTCTATTTTGTCAGATATAAGTATTCCTACCCCAGCTTTTTTTTCATTTCCATTTGCCTGAATAATTTTTTTTCCATCCCTTCAGTATCAGTCTGTGTCAGTTCTTTGTTATGATGTGGGTCTCTTGTAGACAGCAAATATATGGGTCATGTTTTCTTATCCATTCAGGTATCCTATGTCTTTTGATTGGAGTTTAATCCTTTTACATTTAAGGTTATTATTACAGGTACTTATTTGTGGCCATTTTTATTCTTTATGCCTGTGTTCCTCCTTCCCTTTCTATTTCGTCTTTTTACAGAAGTCCCTTTAGCATTTCTTGCATTGCTGGCTTGGTGGTAATAAACTCCCTTAGGCTTTTTTGTCTGTGAATCTCCTGAATTCACTTTCAATTTTCAATGATAGCCAATACTCTATTCTTGAATTCAGTCCCTTGTTTTGCATCACTTTGTATACTTCATTCCATTCCCTTCTGGTCTGATGTATTTCGGTTGAGAAGTCATTTGACAATCTAATGGGTGACCCCCTTGTAGGTAACTCTCTGTCTCTTGTAGCTTTTAAGATTCTCTCTTTGTCATTAATGTTTGCCATTATAATGACAATGTGTCTTAGTGTGGGTTTTTTTTGGTTCATCTTGTTTGGGACTGTCTGTGCTTGTGTGGATTTTTTTTCTTCTCCAAATCAGGGAAGTTTTCTGTCATTATTCCTTCAAATAGGTTTTCTAATCCTTGCTCCTCTTCTTGTCATTCTGGCACCCCTATTATAGGTATGTTATTTAGTTTTGTGTTGTCCCAAAGCTCCCTTAGGCTCTCCTCTTGCTTTCTAATTTTTTTCTCCAATTACTGTTCAGATTGAATGTATTTTACTGCCCTATCTTCTGATTCGCTAATTCGGTCCTCCCCTTCTTCTATTCTGCTGTTGAAACCTTTTGTTGTATATTTTATTATAGCTAAATCATTCTTTATTTCCTCTTGATGCTTGTAGAAGTTATTGATTTTTTTCGTCCAGCTGGTTTAGAAAATGTATGACCCTTACTTTGAATTATTTTTCTGACATATTGCATGCCTCCATCTCATTTAGTTCCTTTTCTTGCAACTCCGCCTTTTCTTTCCTTTGGTGGTTGCTTCTTTGTCGCCCCATTTTTCCTCTCACTGAAGGGTCTAGGTGCCGAGTTGCGTGGGGCCTTTGGTTGCAGCAGCACGCTTAGCAGGAGGGTCTTGCACTTAGAGACTCCCTGGAAGGCCCAGGGGCTGGGATGTGTGGGGCCTGTGGTTGAAGTGGTGGGGCTGGTGGGAGGGGAGTGTGCTGCGGGGCCCACAGGAGCCCACAGCTAGGAAGGCCAGAGTCCCAGTGTCCTTTGGTCTGTAGCTGAGGTAGCAGGTCTTTGGCCAGAGTGGCTGTAGGATCCGGAGTGGTGTCTGAGGCCAGTCTGGATGGTGGTGAGGCTGGGTTCCTAGTCACAATATCTTTCACCTTCAAGATGGCATGGTTTCTGTGTCAGAGCCAGCTACCCTGGGAGTGATTGGAGTGGTAGAAGGGGCTTCCTGTCTAAGAGAGCCCGGTCTGCCAGCCCCTGAAACTCCTGCAGGATCTGTCACACACACACACACACACACACACACACACACACACACACACACACACCACATGTCCACACACTCCCCTTTTACTCCCTTACTCACTCACACTCACTGCTGTCCTGCCTGCCACCATCTTTGCATCCCTAAATATCAATAGCACCATTTTTCCCCCCATGGGAAGTCGAATGAGATAAGATTTTGTCAATATAAAGTGGATGCTTGGATTTATTATTCTCTTTCTTCCTTTTATCATTCTGAAAAGTATGATTTCACTTTTTCATTCTCATTTGTTTCATTTTAAATTTTCAAGTAAGTTTTGGCTAAGATACATCATAGAAGTTAATGATGAAGAGAAAACAAGGCTTTAGGTCATTTATGAAACTGACTTTTTCATTATATTTCAATGATGATAGTATAGTTCAAGAACCTGAAAATTGTACTTTGTGTGTGTATCTGTGTTTTGGTATGTCAAGATAACTACAGAACTGCTGAATTTATTTTTGTGAGAGGTTTTAGATGTCATTTGGTTTAATCTTCCTTAAGCTGTGACTTAGGTGAGTGAAAACCACTGCATGCCAGCACACCTGGGAAGATGGTTAGCTGTGCTGATGCAACATGGAGTTGCCTCTGTTAGGATCTAACCTGGATGTACTTTGGAAATTTTGAAAAGAAGAGAATAGTTATTAAATTACGTTCAGCTTAATTATTTTGCTTAGGTCAACAAGATATGTGACATTTCTATTACTGTTGGCTTTATTTTAAAATTTGTACTTGTTTTTGAATAGGCTAATCTGGTTATTACAAAAGATAAATCAACTTTCAAACCGTAGGACTGTTTTCTATTATTGATATATATTATATGTGGGTTATATATATTACTATATGGATTATACATATGTGAATTGCTTTGCATAAGTTATGTATGGTATACATTACATGGTTATATTTTATTCACTTGAAAAAAGAGAACGAGAAATTATGATGTATTATTGCCTCAGATGGGTATTCCCTCATTTAGCATTTTGCCTGTTTTGATATAGTCTATTTCACCCGCATAGAGCAAGGACCATTCTCCATGCTTGTAATGTCACTCAGTCCAGAATATACCAAAACCCTTAATCTGAAGAGATGTGCATTTACAATTTTAATTTATTGCACAAATTATTTTATAATAGCAATAATGGAAACAAAAATCTGAAATTACCCAGAGGCCCATTTCCTAAGAATCTAATGCACCAAGATTTTTATTTTCTTCCATCCAGGCCTTCTACATATGGTTGCTTTCTTTTTTAAAAAACGTAATTTTAATCATAACTCACATATGAATCTTTTTATTTAGGGCTGCTCTCCACCCTGAATTTAGCATAGATGAATACTTATAATTGCAGACTATATTTGGGGGGTGCGTTTATTTTTATTTATTTTATTTTTTTCAAATAGAACGAAAGAATTCTATATTCTTACTACTATGAACATTTCTAACTAACCAAAGTGAGTAGCAGGTTCAGGGAGAAATTTGGCTGAAGATAGTCTGATATTTAATTAGCAAGTTAGATTGAGATTTTATGGTACTACAGTTGATGCATGTTCTGGTATTTTATGTGGGGATAATTTTATTTAAATGTCCCAGAGCTTGATTTAAAAAAGACTATTTTTTGGAACACAGTTTGCTGTGGGGATGAAGTTCCCAGGATCCAGGGGAGATTGAAGGCTTTCTAGAAATGAGAGGCATTTTCTTTAAGGAGAAGGAAGGGCTGTGATGGACAAGTGCTCAGCAATGCATGGGAGCTGATTTTCCAGGGCTCTTTGTAAACTCCAGAATGAAAACAGTGTTTCCAACTTATAAAATGTGCCCAATTTTCTAGCTTAAAAAAGTTGCATTCACAGTGTTACAGGGTACAAACTTCTCATTGTCAAAAGCTGATGAAACACAGCTATTTTTGTGTTGGGTTGAAAATTTTTAGCAGTTTACCTTCTCTCTCAAAGTAATAGTTTTAGTTAAATATTTCATCTTGTTCTATATGAAAAACAGGAATAACATTCCATTCTACTAGATTATTTAGTTTTGTCCCTTGAATCCTGTCAAATAAATTGACAACTACGTTGTTCCGATAGCTTGGAGACAAATAATTTTGTTATTAAGTTGAAATAACATCATGATAGCATCGTGATAGTTTGATTCGGAATGGTGGTAGAAACCAATGTAGCTTAAACCAGTTTGATATTAGATTTTTGCTATGTGTTCTTTGTGTATATGTTTTTAATATCATCTTGACTTTTGTAGAAGTTTGTAGATTTTTTTTTTTTGAAACTAAACTTTTTGGATTTTGAATGTTTGCCTGGAAAGCTTCAATATTAGAAAGTGCTTTTTTCCCTCTTGATAGGTTTTGATTAAAAATTAATTATTGGGTGAGCCATTTAATATTTTTACCTTTTGATAAATTACATGGATTTACAAGATAGATAAATTAGAGTAAATTACTTTCTCTTTAAGAAAGTAATTACTGTAAAAGGATTTTAAATACCAGCTCCCCGAGGCATTGAAAATGGGACTTGATTAACTAATGTATAACTTACAGTTAACCATAAGAAACCAGTATTTCTTAGCATCTGATAGGTTTAGGTATTTTTCCCTTGCTGTTCATATCAAATGTAGCATTTTTCTGGAGCCGTTCATAGCAGAGGTAAGTGCATATGTGTCATTAGTTTGTGGCGGGGCTGCCCAGTTGGCCTAGCCAATTTATTAACGAGGCCAAGGGTTGGTTTCCGTCCCTGGATAAGCCAATTACTGGAAGTTCTCTCTGCCCCGTATGCATTAGACTGCAGCAGTTATCACTGGATGCCTGTGACTACTTAGGAACAGATATTTTTGGCACATATCTTTGCAATTTGAGAACAACTGGTGTATTTATTGCTATGGAGAACTGGAATGATTAAGGAAAGAAAGTTTTTTTTCCCAAGTTCAGCGTTATGGTTAGCCAAAGGTTAATCAGAAAACTCCCTTTACTTAACTGATGATTTTTGAAAATAGTTCTAAAATATATTGAAATGAAGCCATGGTTAATGTGCAGTGCATAATTTCACATTAGAGTAGAAGCATACTCGTGTTTTTTTTTTCTTCATTTGGTGAGCATTACAAGCTGTTTCAGAGTAATTGTTCTCACCATATTTCATGGTTAATTATCTAGATCATTTTATAGAATGCATCGTAAACGTTTAGCATCTATGAGACGTATAGAGATCATCTACTTTAATTTTCTCACCTTACAAGTGAAGAAACGTGATTCTCAGGAAACCTGCTAAGGTCATGCAGAGTGTTAGGCTTAGCTCCAAGTTTAGAATCTAGGATCCTTCACCAGTGGGACCCGTCCCCAAACCCTGTTCCCAGAGGGGGGGGGGGGTGTCTGCCCACTCAGGATATCAGCTTCCAGGCTTAGCGTTTTCTTTATTTTTTATTAAAATTAGCTTATAGCTAAACCATTCTAGCCAATGTTATGAGGTATTCCTGTGATACATTTCAAGTTTATTGTATGTCTGTTCAAATCAATATAAAACTTGGCTTTCTTATTTAAGACTAGAGGCCTGGTGCACAAAAATTTGTGCATTCTAGCCGTTATGAGGTATTCCTGTGATACATTTCAAGTTTATTGTATGTCTGTTCAAATCAATATAAAACTTGGCTTTCTTATTTATTAAAAGCTTATAGCTAAACCATTCTAGCCAATGTTATGAGGTATTCCTGTGATACATTTCAAGTTTATTGTATGTCTGTTCAAATAATTATAAAACTTGGCTTTCTTATTTAAGACTAGAGGCCTGGTGCACAAAAATTTGTGCACTCGGGG
>NW_005358043.1:4817731-4818228 GCF_000412655.1 Myotis brandtii
GCCGCCATCTTGGCTGACAGTTAATTTGCATAAGGATATGCTGATTAGCTAATGGGAAGGGTAGCGGTCGTATGCTAATTACCATGTTTCTCTTTTATTAGTGTAGATATGATTGTCCTGATATGAGACTTGATTCTTTCTTTTCTAAAATATATTTTTAAAATATATTTTTATTGATTTCAGAGAGGAAGTGAGAGGGAGATAGTAATATCAATGATGAGGAAGAATCATTGACTGGCTGCCTCCTGCACACTCCCTACTGGGGATCAAGCTTGCAACCTGGGCATGTGCCCTGACCAGGAATCAAACCCTGACCTCTTGGTTCCTAGGTCAGTGCTCAACCACTGAGCCACAACAGCTGGGCTTGATTATTTCTTTATATGGGCATCCTATATAATAAAAGGGTAATATGCAAATTGACCCTAACAGCAGAACAATTGGGAATGACTGGTCACTATGACACATACTGACCACCAGGGGGCAGATGCTCAATGCAG
>NW_005358043.1:4818442-4835212 GCF_000412655.1 Myotis brandtii
CTGTGGGGGGGGACGGGCGGGGTGGGGGGCCCCCCCCCCCCGCCCCTGAGTGCACAAATTTTTGTGCACCGGGCCTCTAGTTTCTAAATAAAACTATGATGAAAAAAATAAAATATCAAAATGGCTAGAAAAAAACAAAAGATAGTGAGGAAGATTTTTTTGTTAAGTGTTAAAAAATATTCAAAAGGGTATAAATGGGATGCTTGCCAGTTTTTTTTCCTGATGTTTTTAGGATTTTTGCATAATGGAAAAAATATTTCAACAGAAACAGTGGGTATAAAAAGCTAAGTCACAGTTATCTTGTTTTTAATCATTTTGTGTAATTACCATCTTCTGAAGATTGTTTTAAATAATGTTTTAGTTATATTATACTAGAGGCCCAGCACGCATGAAATCCTGTGCGAGTAGCTTGCTTCCGCTTGCCTCAGCTGGCTGACCTGCCCATCTCCGCTCTGGCTGCTAGTAGCTCTCCACTGCTAGTAGCTTGCACCCTGCCCTCCTCAAGAGCCGCTGCTCGCTGCTCGTTTGTTTGGTCGTGATGCCGTAACAGCGTCACGACCACAGACCTTTTATGATATAGATTATTGCTTAAGTGTGGTTATCACCAGCAGCTCAAATAGTGACATCCCAGAAAATTCTGGAAAACAGAATTCTTGTTTAACTGTTCTATTGTAGCCATTTGGAAAAGGGGACTCTCATCTGAGGAGTTGTTAAAAAATGTTTAAACAATGTTTTATAATTTTTTTTTGTTTCTTTAACATCATGACAGATTCCCAAACCATATGCAGATGGTTTTCAACTAACCACTGTTTAGGATTATCTGAACCATTTTTCTGTTAGTGTGTGTAACCGAGCTTTGATCACAAACAGCTGTGTCAAGCCTTAGCCCTACAGATGAAAGGTATGAGACTGAGAGGAAAGTAATCTGGAAGGCTCTAAAGCCCATTGAGATATTTTATATGATAACAAAATGTATATGAGTGTACCAATTAGGATTCCATTTGCCGCAAGTGCCAGAAATCCTATCTGGCATTAGGATTGCTGGCTCAGGTGTCCGAGAAGCTCAGGGGTGAATGTGACTTTAGGGCAGGGCTGCTCATAGGTTCCCAGAGGACGTCTTCAGGACCCAGTTTCTCTCCATGCCTCAGTTCTGTGTGAACGCCATGGTTTACCTCCTGAGGTGCAAGATGGTGCCACACCTGCAGCTTACGTCCTGGAAAGTGCCAGTTGAGTGGAAGAGAGGCTCCCTCCCACCAGTGATGTCACTGGTTCTCTCTTCCTTGGCTGGACATTGTGTCCACGGCTGAAGGACTGCCTGAGAGAGGGGGATGCAGTGTTAGGTGTGGCCAGTTCCACGTCACATATCCCCCTTTGGAAAGAGATGGGGAGACCTGAGTTTTCAAAGGAAGTGAGGGTGTGGTACCAAAAGAAGGGGTGATGGTGCCGGGTGGTCCAAGAATAACAAATGCTGGTTGCAATATAGGTGATATTTCATGTTTTCCACTGTGTGATCATTTTGTAATTTTGCATTTATTGTGAAATGCAATAGTACCCTTTATTTTATAATACTAGGAAGGGAGTGAGACAAACTATTTTCCTGTGTTTGTGAAGCCAACATTAAAATGCCCTTTCTTTTTGCCTATATTAGTATTTGAAGCTGCTTTGGCATACTGTCCCTCTAAGTGGGACGTAACCTTGAACCATTATGTTTATTTTTGAACTGTAGGTGTTTTCTCTCTAGCCGGTGTCCCTGAAACATGAGGTTTGAGCTCGTACCCACATGGAAGACAGTGAATGAAATCACCTGTGTGTTAAATGAAGGTATCCACTGGATTTTAGTGAGGGAGCTGTGACTAAAAATACGATGACGCTGAGGCTTTCACGAAATGTTTTTAGCACAGTTCTGCTCAGACTTGGGAAAAGATGAAATTCTTGCCTTTGGAAGAGAAAAATAATAAATTTAAAGTATGTCCAGTGTATGAGATGATTCAAAAGGTATTGATATTTAGATAGAAAATGACTATTGCTAATAAAAGCAGCAAGAAGAGCCAGGTGCTGGGGCAGTGATGCCCAGCTAAGCCTCTCCCGATGCCTTTTCTAGAATTCAGGGTGGTGTTGGCTGTGCGGTCGAGGTCACACTGGCCTTGAGGTGTGAGAAGGTCTCTCCCGTTTAGTGGCCCCTGATGACAGTTTGCGAGGCTTTGGGGAGCATGAGCACGGAATGGAGACAGGGAGGGATGTAACCTGGGAGACACGCAAAGGTCCAATCACAAAGCTTTGGTGTCCAGACATTACCCAAGGACAGTGCAGCCGCACTGATGCATTTTAAACCGAGGAACAAAGTCCCCAGGTTTACAGTTTGAAAGCTCACTTTGGATGCAGATTGTTGAAGGAATAGGACAGGCAGAGGGACGAGTAGGAAGGCTCTGCAGTCATCCGAGTGGTGGCTGGAATGCGGCAGTGGCAAAGGGAATGAAGACAGGTGGATTGGGTTTGGGATAGTGAGGAAAAAAATCATTAGCATTTGCGGCTGGGAGTTTGGGTGGGATGAGAGAGGAAAAGGAATAAGAGGAAATTGGAAACCTGGAAATTAACTTGTTACTTTTATGTAGCAATGTCACGAATAGGGTAGACTCACAGATCAATTCATTTTATACGAATAACCTGCATGCTTTTCATTTAGAAAAGTAAAAGGATTTGGTGCTCTGATTATAGAATTTAATCCAGATGAGCCTTTCCTGGGACTGGGATTAAAAGGTCTCAAACCGGGGGACTGTTTACGAAGATGAGGAATTTATGGTTGAGCAGATTTAAATTTAAATCTTAATTCAGGCCTGTCCTTTAACTGGGGGGATTGCCTAGCTGATGGCATATATATTTTATATTTTGTTCTTTAATTGCTTCTGCAGTGTTTAAGAAGTGTTGGGAGCCTTTTAAACTGAAAAAACAACACACACCACACATTTTAAAAAGGATTTACATTTTATGTTACACATAGTGATTTAAGATTAAATTTATGTCAGATATATTATTTGATTCTCTTTGGGCAAATACTATTTTCCCTCCTCTTGAGCAAATAGAAGAGATGAGCAAGGAGATTTGGCTTGCGTTCCAGATAAAACTGGGGGTATAATTATTCCCTGCATTGCACTGCTGAATTAAGCAGTGCTGCCTCAGAACCTGACTTAATGGATTAGGGCAAAGGGTGGTTGGCAGGGAACTTTCAAAGGTACCATTCTCATGCTTTTGTTCCATTTGACTTTCAAGTTTAATGCTAGTTGGTGCAGACAAACACTACAGATTTCACAATGTTTTCCACCCCTGGTGAGGGGCCTTTTGGTTGCTTCAATCTCAGGCAAAGGAATTGGAGCAGCCAGTGGATCTGGTGGAATTAGTCTTTATCTGGCTCAGCTTCTCCCCCGCCGCCTCCTCTGGACTTCTGGGCCAGGGTGCCCACAGTGGTTCTCTCCTCTCCCACAGCCATAGTCTTGTAGCTCTTTGTGTGAGCTGTTATCAATTTCAGTGGCTATGGTTTGTTACCTCTATTTGTACTATAACTAGAAATTTGATAAGGTTATGTACCAGTCAGTTGATTTAGATGTCAGGTGTAGATGCAGCAAATCAACTTTGACAAATCAAACACCAGTGCAAAGGGTGGGGGTGGGGCGGGACAAGGAGAACCTACAGATAGAGGCAAGTGAAATACCTTACAACCTCACTTTCCCTTTTAACTCGAGGTCAGTACCTTAGACTCTAATTGGCCCCTTCCTGAGTGAATCGTGACTTCCGGCTCCTGTCCGTAGGGCAATGACATGGAGGCTGCCTTTGGAGGGCTGATGCTGGCATTCACGGAGATCTGACTTCGGGTGTTCGGATAAAAACATCTGGGTCTGGGAACTTTATTTTGACTGAAGCTGAGATTAAGGTCTCAGAAAACAAGGTTTATTAATGCCAGAGTCAGTTTAGATCCATGTAAAACAGAGAGCCTCGTATTTTTAGTAAGCTCTGCTCCTTTCTTTAGGTGAAGGTAAGGGCCCAATACTTTGCATACGTTTGCCTCTCCAGGTTCTGCAGTCCAGCAAGGATTTGATGAGTATTCCTCATGGGTTTGCCACACAGTAAACGCCCGATTTTGTGGACCTTGATTTAATGGACTTGATATAATGGACAAATGCCGGTCCGTATGTCATATGTGAAGATTACCATCCTGTTAATTTTAAAATGATTTTAATCAAGATTTGCTTACAATTAAATCAACAGGTTATTTTTTTGTTATTAATTCAATGTTATTTTTAACAAATAGGCCATATGTTGGAAAACACACTGTAGTAATTTCGCCGACATAAATAAATACGACACATCTACAACTATAGTCTACATATTTAAATGCAAGAGTCACCACTTATAAACAATGCTCAGCTAATGATTAGTATGTGATCACACCACACCCAGAATGGCAATTTGCACGCTCCATACTGGGGATCGAGCTGAAACCTGGGCATGGGCCCTCACAAGGAATCAAATGGTGACTTCTGGGTGAGGCAAAAGTAGGTTTACAGTTGTGAGTTCTCGAAACACCAAGTTTATTCATTTGTTTTTTTAAATTCTCACCCGAGGATATCTTTATTGATTTTTTTGTTTTCTTTTAGAGGGGAAGGGAGGGAGAGAGGCAGGGGGAGAGGGAGGGACAAAGGGATGGAGAGAAACATCAATTAGTTGCCTCCCATATGTGCCCTGATTGGGGATAGAACCCAAAGCCTAGGTATGTGCCCTGACCAGGAATCAAACCTGAAACCTTTCGGTGCATGGAACGATGCTCCAAACAACTGAGCTACACCAGCCAGAGCCTGAGTTAATTCTTGTATTATTATTTATTAATTATTGCATGACTTTTCATACTCAAACTCTAAACCTACTTTTGCCCTACCCTGTATAGCTTTTCCTTGGCATCTACCTGAGCAGAAAATTCCTCATTTGCCAGTGGTAGGTTGGACAGGAAGTAGTTTCCCCAGTAATGGTTAACATGACTAAGAGATGCTGCTGGTATTTTCCTACTTGGTTTTGTGAAATTACAGAATGAATGCAGAATCATTGGTCAGCTGCTTCCTGCATGCCTCACATTGGGGACCAAGCCTGCAACCCAGGCATGTGCCCAACTGGGAATCAACCATGACCTCCTGGTTCATAGGTCAATGCTTAACCACTGAGCTCGCTGGCCCGAGTGAATGTAGGTGTTCAAGTGCAGCTCATCTTGAACAGAGGTTTCAGTATACTCTGTAAGCACAATTCAAAGAAATAATGAATTTATATTCAGAGTAGTTTTGTTTGAGTTTATTTAAAGCAATGAAACACACACAATCTCTATAATAGCTCTTGCTACTGAAGTATTGATGGTGCTGACAAAGAGAAAACTCAGACCAGATGGTTTCCAAACAGTGGAACCACCTGGCTCTTTGGCAATGCCAATTTATTCCTGTTTCTCAAATAGCTGTACTTTCACAGACTGTGAAATCTATAAGTGCGATGTTCACGGGCTCAGGGGGCTCAGGCAGAACAACATTCCAAAATTGGGATTATTAAGGGACATTAAATACTTATCCACGTCAACTCAAACTGACCCCTCTCTTCCACTTCCATTACTTTTAGAGTCCCATTTCTTCTTCTTTCTCTTTGTAACTATGAAACTCAGTTCTTCTTTATTTTCACATTGCAAATAAAATGCTATTGCTTCTTGCTATGTTTATTCTGGAGAGAAAATTTGTTCTTTGGGGAAAAGGAGTCACCCAGAGCCTGTTAATGAATTCAGACCAAAGGGGAGACTTTCAGGTCAGCAAGGGAAGAATATAGTAATTGCATGTGTAGCACCACGAAATTATACTGAATCATGGAACTTGAAACTTCATGGAAATACAGCCAAGATAATGTATTAATTGATGTGCAGATTTACGCAGTAGTTTTTCCAATTATAATGTTAAGTTAAATGTTGGGATTTTCTTAGATTATTTAGTATCTAATTTTTCATGTCAGAAATCAGAGTTAATTTAAAAGTGAAAATACTGAATAATCTATAGACTTTTCTCAGTTGGTGCTTGAGGATGGCAATCATTTTAAAGTTCCAATTTGAAGTACTTACCCTAGGTTTTTACTTGCTCATTGATGAATACCCACCGAGCATCCAATTGGTAGTGTGTGTAACCATTCAAGATCCAATACTGGCCAGTGTATGTAACATGTAAGACAATTTAAACATTAATTCAGATATTGTGCATACTATTGTTTAAAATCTGGTCTTTTAAAAGAAATAATCATATAGGTATTTTTGTTAAAATTACGTTTCATTCTAAGTGAAGGTCTTTGAAGTCTACAAGATGTTTAAATTACCATCCTATAGCATGACCGGGTAGGAAGGAGCAGAAGCTTTCAGCACAGATGTGGGTTTGAATCCTGACTCTGCTGCTCACCAGAAAGTCATGCTAGGCTTGTGTCTTAACCATGAACCTGCAGTTTAGTGTATTAATTAGGATTTTTGGCTGCAAGGGAAAAAGAACCTCATCCTTATTAACTTGAACAAGATGGTAATTTTTGAGGGTATTAGGGTACAGAAATCCAAGGGCAGGAATGTGCTTGTTTGGGCTTTAGGAACAGTGGGAATCAGGACTTAAATGCCACCAGACCAGGACTCTATTTTTGGCAAAGGAAGTGCATCTGCCTGCTGTATTCTGGTGTTGGCGCACCTGGCTGTTGAGAGTTCTCAAGTTTTAAATCATAGAGTTTTAGTTACCAGAGGGAGAGACTCTACATTTTGGGTCCTCATTCCCAAATCTCCCAAACATCTTGACTTGGACTAGCTTAGGTCAGATGACTGACTGCCTTTGGGCCAATCAGTGGTGGTTAAGGAAGTGGGTTTTATTTTGAAAGATGGTGCCTCCTGGGCCAACCATAATGGAGGGAGTGAGGCATGGGACTATTACTAGGAGGAAGGAGGTTTCGGGTGGGCCAAACAATAGGTTTTCTATTGAGAAACTAAATTTTTCATATGTTAAACGTGGTAAAATTGATATATCTTTTACGGACTGGTTTTGAAGATAAAACAAGTTAGTCTGTCAAATGTCTAGTGTAACGTCTGATACCTTGTAGTTCTTTAATAAATCATAGCTGCTATCACATAGCAAGGAGGCAACAAGCCAGCATTTCTCAAAACTCACACTAGTAATCAACGTGAAACTCTGAGAATCCATTATTTTCCACTTCATTCTTCAACATTTCCAATATATTCATTTCTAATAGTTTCTTCCCTGCGTAAGACCTGAGTTAGTACTAGGTTTCTAGTTGTAACATAGATATGTTAATAACCTGTTGACATTTCTAGGAGTTTTATATTTTAAGTAAAATTTTGTATTAAGGATTTAATCTTGAAAATTTTTGGATTAAAAGCCTTGCTGAGATCCATGGGTTTTTCCTGTGTGATGCAAGCTGTCTATCATGGAACTAATCTCAGTGTCTTTTGTGTGTACATTAAGTGTACTGCATTTAGATTTATTCTTCTTTTGCATTTTTCTGTTGCATTATTTTTCCTTTATCAGTTTGGTAGAAGTGGAAGGAGCATTTTCTTATAGAAAAACAGTCAGCGTTGCCTGATGGATAATGCCATTGAAGTGTAGGAGGGTTGTTAGGGCCAATTTTAAGTGACATTATCAATCTGTTAGGGAGCAGGCATGTGTAAGAAGGGAGGGATCATCTGTCACCTTCATCAGCTGTGACTCTGAGATGAAGGACAGGTTATTTTCACTTTCATGACTGTTTCGTGTTAGTTCAGCTCTGTTTGTTTACATTTGCTTGCGTTTGATTTTACCCTTATTTCTTTTCTTTATCAAAGTTTGGATGTAGCTTTCTTTGCTGAATTACTACTTCCCTAATTCTTTTTTTTTTCTAACTGGAAATTATGCATTTCTTAATACTTTATAATTCAGACTATGCACACAGGAATGTTCCCTGTTGTAATTTCAGCTTTCTTTCCTGAATTACTAATTCCCTAATTCTTTTTTTCCCTAACTGGAAATTATGCATTTCTTAATACTTTATAAATCAGACTATGCACACAGGAATGTTCCCTGTTGTAATTTATTATATTCTCCTTAATTTAACCTTGCATGATATTTTCTGGTTCAAAATAATTTCAACATATTCCACTCTGTGTGTGAATTAGGCTATTTATATTTTAAAATTATAATCATGTAATGGGATCAGGCTGGCTTTCTCTAAGGGATTAATAGCTGAGAGAACACGTGTCCAGAAATAAAAATTCATAAATCATCTGAATTATTAAATGTTATTTAAAAATTAACATGGCAACAATAGAGCAGCAGTAGTCAGGCTCTGTGAATCCATTACTCCCCAGGACTGTATCGGGTATTAGAATATTAATTGTTTTTGCTTCTGCAGTACCTGATAGTTACTCGGATGATACTTTAGTTTCCTGAAGAAGTTAATCATCATCACCAAATACTTAATTTGCTCCCCAGAGTAATTTATAACTTATAAGCAGAATTTGGTGGATTAGTTACATTTTTCTATTGTGAAATTCTTGGTGAAAATATGCAGTATGTGTATATATTTTAGGCTCTAATTTTCTTTGTTAACATAGGCAAGATTTTTTGCTTTTAATCAATTTCCACCAATACTACAGTTTTGGCAATGGCATTCTTCCTTCTGGCCTGATCCTTATTGATCGAAAATTTAAACAGTCACTTTGTTCAAAAGAAATAACCGGGAACACATTTTGAAAGAAAAATGTGGACTGTGTTAAGCTTTTCTTTGGGTGATAATTTTTGTATCTCTTGTGACATTACAGAAACCATTACAGAAAATGAATTAGTTACAATTTGAAGTTATGTAGATCTTCTAGAATGCTCTACTTAGAAATATCCAGTTGGTTCCATTTTCCTCTCTGTTTATAAGACATTACTTTTAACTTACTTGTGTGCAGTTTCATATTTTTATTTATGCATTTTTTCATTGTCAGATGAAATGAAAGATATTGTCTAGGGCAGTGATGGTGAAATATGTGACACGGCACCAGAGTTAAGTTAGGGTTTTTCAAAATGCTGACACGCCGAGCTCAAAAGGTTCGCCATCACTGGTCTAGGGAGATGCCAGAGAGAGACTTCTGCCCCCTATTAGCTCTGTACCCTCTTCAAACTCTCTTCCTTCGTTGATAAAATGGGCATTAAAATGTATATGAGAAAGGATTTATCTGAAGATAATATAGGTAAAACATATTTTAATTTCACGTAATTTTTAAATTTATATTCTACTTTTTTAAAATTAATAAATCTTTATTGTTCAGATTATTACAGATGTTCCTCTTTTTCCCCCCATATCTCCCCTCCTCCTGGTTCCCATCCCACCCCATGCCCTTACCCCCTGCCATTGTCCTCATCCATAGGTGTAAGATTTTTGTCCAATCTCTTCCCGCCCCCCCACACCCCCTTCCCCCCAAGAATTGTCAGTCCACTCCCTTTCTATGCCCCTGCTTCTATTATATTCACCAGTTTATTCTGACTTAATTTTTAGGTTCACTTGTTGATAGGTATTTATTTGTTGTCACTTTGTTGTTCATTTTATATTCTACTTTGATCCACAGAAAGCTGAAGGAGCTCCTGAATGCAGGAGGCGCAGTGCTGGCCCATGTGGTAGGATGTATTCTAGATGTTCTCAGTACAGCTTCTGGGATGTAGTAGACACTTAATAGATGTCAGGCATTATTGTCATCTCATTTAATTCTCACAAAAGTGCTGTCAATATGGTACTACAGTTATGCTCATTTTGTGCATGAGTAAACTAAGCCTCAGAGAGATTAAGTAACTTGCCTAAGGTCACACAGCTAATAAGAGTTGGAACCAGAGCCCCCAGGACATGCTTGGCAAATTCTGAGCTTGAGCTGTTAACTCATAAGCTACTTGTAAGTGTCTTAGGGGTGATTTTTAATTATCTTATTGAGAAATTAATTAAGATATGCCTTATTATGCATTCAGAGTATTTATTTCAAATGAAATTGAGACTTCACTGTTTTTAACTGAAAACAGTTCAGTTAAAGTAAAGGGATTCATTCCAACTGTGATAAAGTTGGATTGTAAATATGCATAGAAAATGGACAAATCTGTAAATATCAGTAAATACCTCAGCAAATGCAGTGAGAAGCTAATTTAAGACGTAGACATCTATGAAAATTAGTTTTAATGCTTTTTAATTATGTTTGAAAAGGTAATTAAGAATTTAATTTTATTTAATTAACCATAAATTTACGAATTATCACATTGATAAAAAAGCAAATTTGCTTTTTGAGCTCATTTGACTTAACGTTTGTTAAAATTAACTTCACCCTAAAAAAGCCCTTCATCAGATTTCCCTTTGTGGCTGTTTAACTCCCATCTAGCATGGAAAGATTAGCCAGTTTTCTGCCTTTTAGACATTAAAAATACAAAACTAGATAGAAATCAATCCTGAAATAGTTATGAAGCTTTTAATACATGCTTATTAGCACCAAGCAAAATGCAATGAGATAGAAAGAAGCATATGGCCCATGTTCTCCACTACTTTAAAATCTGCTGAACTATGTAAGGGAGTACATAATTGAGCGCTAAATTTTGCAGATCAAACTAAGGATTTTGCATGTAGTTTAAAAATGATACCGACCTCATAATCTACCCTTGACGAAATGTAAAGTATCCATCATGTCATGAAAGATAATAAAATTGGTATTGATTTCATGGTATCAGGTGGAGACTTTGTGTGAAATAAAGGGGAAAATAACACGAACCAGTAATAAATATGTCTGTAGAATTTAGGTTTCCATTAAACATATCCTGACAAGGTAAGCTGCTTTAAGGCTAACTAATATTCTCCTTTTGTTGGCCCTCTGGCCCTGGATTCTTCTTAGCCAGTGATTCCCAAAGTGGGCGCTACCGCCCCCCGGTGGGCGCTGCAGCGATCCAGGGGGGCGGTGATGGCCACAGGTGCATTTGGGGGCGATGAGTAACTGCTATTAAAATTTAAAAAAAAATTAATTTCCAGGGGCTGAGTAATATTTTTTCTGGAAAGGGGGCGGTAGGCCAAATAAGTTTGGGAACCACTGTTTAGCTGTCTGGTCTATCATGATTGGCCAACGATCCCCTCCCACTGCTACTGTTGCTCACTATTCCATTCATGGAATCTCTTTTGCAACACCCTTTCACTCTCTCTCAATTCCTATTTTTCCTGCCTTTTTGCCTCAATTCAGTGTTTGCCAATATACTAGTAGCTAAATGGCTTCATTAAAATGAAGAAACTTAAAGTGACTAATGTAACTTTCTGCATAGGGATATCCACGGGCTCACTCGTTTACAAAAACCCAACTCTTGTCTTTAGCTGACGGATAATATCAACTGATTTCTGGTTCTCATCTTCTCTTTCTGTTCTCCTGCTCACGACTTTGGTTTAACCTCTGGGTGCTTAGCTTCCCCATCTGGGGTTTTAAAACTCTGCCCATACTTTCTTTGAAAATGATTGTAAAATATTTGGTCAGTACAAAATAATATATGGCGTGTACATGAAAGTTTTATAGTGAGATAACAAAAGGATCGCGTGCGCATCTACTTTCCAACTTAAGAACTTGAACATGACCAGGAACAGTGAGGCTCCTTTTCCATGAGCAGCTCTCATTCCTCTGATGTCATGCATATCAAGTCCCTTTCCCCCCATTTATTTACCACGTATGCATGTATTCCTTGCTTTCCCCCCTTCAACAAAATGTTTCTGACATTCATCCATGCGGGCCATGCAGCTGGAGTTCATTTATTTTTATTCCTGGATAATATTCCATTGTATGAAGATACAATAATTTGTTTATTGTCCTGTGATGGATGTCTAAGTTGTTTCCAGTTTTTGTTTTTTTTATAATACAAGTGTGTTATTATGGACATATTGGTCTATGTTTCCATATGTTCATGGTCAAGACTTTCTTTGGAGAGGAGCATAGTTGGGGCTGGAGCTGCTGAGGTGTAGGGTGTGTCCATCTTTGACCTCATTGCTGACTCTTATTTAATCTCCTTTCAGTTTATTGTTCAACAGTTTACCAGTCTCTGGTTCCACTGACTTCTTAAACAATAAATGGCTTTCTGCCTAAGAAGGGCCTTTTTCTTTGGTGGTTTTAATTTTCTACATTTATTTATATTGTTATAATAGTAACAGTTATGGTACTTGCAGTATTTGGGGGAGAGAACTCATGTCTCAGAATTAGCAAATAATTCCATTTGCAGCTCTGCTCACTATTTTGTCACTGTGAGCCTTTTTCTTACGCTGGGCTAGCACCACCCTGGTTTCTAGTATGAACTTCTGAGTGTTACTTGCTGATGACTCCAAACACAAAATATCACTGAGCACACACACTTTGGCAGAAATGATCATATTTAAGTAGCACAGGTCATTGGTTTAACTTAATAAGGAGGAAACTAATATTTGCTAATGACCTACTAAGGGCGTGTCCTTGCTTGACCTTTTCACATGTCATTTATGTTAACCCTCCGAACACTGTGTAGCATATTGCTTTTCTTTTCTCCCTTCATTTTATAGCTGGGGATCAAGAGTATTAGAGAAGTTGAACAAATCAAGATCACAGAACAAAATTAGGGTTTAAATTCAGGCCTTTTGACTCTTGATTTAGGGTTCTAATCTGTAGTACAGGAAGAGAAATATTTGTGTGTGTGTGTGTGTGTGTGTACATATGCAGATAAATACATATGGATTATGTCAATACTAGGTAGCACTCAGTATTTGAAATACATTTTTATGTTACTTCTGAAGAAAAATATGGCAAATCGTATGGCCTGTTGTATATATTTCTTACACTTGACTTTAAGAATGCATTTCAATGTGCCTTTATTCATTTTTGAAGGGATAAGCCCATAAGAAACTAAGACTGCATTGCTTTTCATGTAGAGTACATTCTCTTTCTGAACTCACAGTGGCATCTTGATTCTGCACTCCCTTCTCCTGTGTTCTTCCTGACCTATTCTGACTAGAGTATGCAGCTCACCTGGCCACCCTAGAGGGGAGGGGTTTGGGGACTGGGTGAGAAGGGTGAAGGGATTAAGCAAAAAAAAAAAAAAGAATCATGGACACAGACAACAGTATGGTGATTGCCAGAGGAAAAGGGAGGTGGGGGGAAGTAGAAGGTAAAGGGTGGGTAGATGGAGATGGAAGGAGACTTGACTTGGGGTGATGAACACACATGTGATATACAGATGATGTGTTGTAGAACCATATACCTGAAACCTGTATAATGTTATGAACCACTGTCAATTCAATAAAAAGGCAGTATTTCTGACCTTCCTCACTTCCTTTCTAGCTTCATTTTCTCTTAGACTCACCACTAACATACCATTTATTCAACTTATATAGATCTTGTGTCTTTTCTATTTCCCAGTATAATGTAAGCTTCCAGAGGTGTGGGATCATTTACCCTTTTTTTTGCTGCATGGTTCCCACACCTGGAATAGTACTTGGCACATAGTAGGTGCGCTCAAAGGATTGAATAAATGAACATTTGAGGAGGAGATTCCAGAGAATGGCATTCTGAGAATACCGCCATTGTTATTTGTGGGATCATCATGAAGTACTTTTTAACAGCAGAGTAAGCAAGAGATGAGATGGTAATTTTGTATCCAATCCTGAAGCATAAGGGAAGAAAGGCATTTTTACTGAGGAAAGAGGAGTTTCTAAGAGAAATTTATAAGAGGCTCAATGAATACTTTGAGTTAATGTTGGATGCTTATATATAAAAGCACTTGCTATGGACTGAATGTTTGTCTCCGCACCCCCCCCCCACCTTCCCCAAATTCTTATGTTGAGACCTAATCCCCAATGTGATGGTATTAGGAGGTGGGGGGCCTTTGGGAGGTAATTATGTTATGAAGGTGGAGACCTCAGGAATGGGATTAGTACCCTTCTAAAGGAGACCCCCACAGAGCTCCCTCAGGCCTTCCACCAATTGAAGTTACAGTGGTCTTTGAACCCAGAAGCAGGCTTTCACCAGATACCAATCTGTCAGAATCTGTCAGTGCCTTGGTCTTGGACTTCCCAGCTTCCAGAACTATGAGAGAAATTTCTGTTGTTTGTAGGCCGTCAGTCTATGGCATTTTTATTATAGCTGCCTGAATGGGCTAAGACAGGAACTATGGCCAGCAGTTTCTTTCCAAATATGGTCTAGAATGTTTCTTAGCTAATTTCCTGGGTCTTTCCCCTTCACCAGATGCTGCAGCCAAATGGATCCATTTTTCAGTCCCTGAATATGAGGTTCCTCTCTTACATCTGGAATTGGGTCAGACTTTCTCCCTCTCTGTTTCCACCCCTCTTCTTTCTTTCCTACTCCCTCACTTCCTCTTTTTAAATCATTTGTTAATTAACTCCCATGGGCCAGGTGTTATGCTAGGTTCTGGGATCACAGTGATGAATAAGATTTAGACCTTGTCACCAAGTTCAATGTGTTCTAGACCTAGTAGAGAGCTAGGATTTCAGTGGGTGGGAGTGTAGAAAAGAGAGGCACTGACTAATGGCTCGAAGGCAGTAAAGATCGACTGGGTGGGCTGGTGCTTGAGTTGGTGCTGAGACTACGTATAGGTTTGGTTGCAGATCTCACCTTTAAAAGAATGACACATCTTCTAAAATTCTGCAAACTATTGCAAGCCCAAATCATGATTCTTATGTGTCTTGGTTGTCAATGTGGAAAGGGCTGTTAAATGGTAATTAATTTAAAAACTGTGATCCTAGGATTTAATGGTTTTTCTTTGAAAATTACCATTAAAAAAACAACAACTCAAACTAATCACAGAAATATGTGATTGTGCATTCTCTGAAACTGGCGTTAATGATGTTAGAACATGGCTTATAGTTTTTCTTCTTAATTTTTCATGCCTGTTGCTATCATAACCTTCTGACCTAGCCAGTTTGGCTCAGTGGATAGAGCGTCGGCCTGTGGACTGAAGAGTCCCAGGTTAGATTCTGGCCAAGGGCACATGCCAGGTTGTGGGCTCCATCCCCAGTAGGAGGCAGCCAATTAATGGTTCTCTCTCATCATTGATGTTTCTATCTCTCTCTCCCTCTCCCTTCCTCTCATTAAAAATATATATTTTTTAAAAAAGAAAAAGAAAGGAAATTCTAAATGAAATTAACATTCTAACCCTCAATCTCTTGGCATTGTGAAGATACACACACCAGTACATTCTTGGTGTTTTATGCACAACTAAACAGGAAAGCCATTTAGCTTTGCTTGAAGTTAGCACACTAGGGCACAGAACAGTAAAATAATAAAAGCAAGAACGATCAGAGGGTTATGATAGCAACAGAAATAAATATTTTAAAGCTTAAAGTAATGAGACTATATATATCTATTTGATGTCATCTGGGTTTGTTTTTTTCTATCAAGCTTTTCTGGTAAAAGGAAATCTTCCAGTGGTTTCAAGAACAATAATGCCTGAGAGAATGGAATATTTAAATATAGACAACACTCAACGAAAACAGTCATTCCATGCTGAACTAAGGAAACTTTTAAAATTTATACTTCAAGTTACACTTACTGAATCATATTTTTATTAGCTACCTTAAATGTTAACTATTAATATACGTTTTAATTTGAAACTGGTGATTATGAGTGTAAAGTGGGTTATCAAAACTGTTTTAATATTTCTTAATATTTAGGCTTCTAAAGAAATAAGAACAGTCAGAGTGATATAACCATCTCAGTCATTGACAAACAGAATATTTAACTGGCATGACAGTTATCATCATTATGCTAATAATAGGAGATAGGGCTCTAGAAGGATTAAGCATTAGTTATTCCATTCCCTCAAGGAAACGGCAGAATTCAGCTTCACTGGCTTATAATTAGAAACAAAGTGTATTTTAACACTGAAAAAAAAAATCTTAGGTACCTCAGCACACAGTATGCTAAGGGCCTGTGCTTCAAGCCTTTTAATCTCTAGGTGTGGCCTATGGTATAAGTACTTCCATAAGCATTTACATACTTGACATTTAGCAATACAGCAGTGTGCAATCACATCCACATGCTTTGCCTTGTGAAATAGAATGAAAACTTCCTAAGGACAGGGCGAGCTGCTGCTGATTTTGTATGTCTTTCTCATTCATAGTGCAATCCAGGCCCAAAAAGGGTGCTTTGTCACTGACAAGACGGGCACAGGAGCAGAAGATTAAGCTTTCTTTTTCCATGTTTTTCTTTTTTCCTTTTCTTCAGCAGCAGTACAACTATTAATGGTGATAATAATAATAACGACTACAGAACACTTGCTTGCTTGCTATTGGCTAGGTAGGACTACTGTATTAGATTGGATCCTATCCTTAGGACCTATTAAATAGCGTTATTTAAATGTTGTTGTTGTTGCCATTTTATGGATGAGGCCTCTGAGGCGCAGAGTGGCTAAGTAACTTGCCTAAGATCACAAGTCAGTAGAGTGGCTGGGCTATAACCAGACAGTCTGGCCAGCCCCTGCCTCTCCCTGCGCCGCTTGCTGAGAGAGCTGTGTCTGGAGGCATTGCTTCCAATGTCAGCAGCCTTTTTGGCGCTGGCCTGTCCTGAGTGGGGTTTGTGATTCCTCTCTTTTCTTTTTCTTTCTTTTATCCCCCCCTGCCTCTCCCGCCGCTTGCTGAGAGAGCTGTGTCTGGAGGCATTGCTTCCAATGTCAGCAGCCTTTTTGGCGCTGGCCTGTCCTGAGTGGTGGG
>NW_005358043.1:4854079-4871933 GCF_000412655.1 Myotis brandtii
AGAGATTTTGAAGAAAGCAAAGGGCGGGGCTTCAGCATCGTAACCGACACACCGGAACTGCAGAGGCTGAAGAGGACTCAGGAACAAATCAGTAATGTAGGTGGCTGTTCAGTGATGTCATAGCCCTAACTTGTGTTTCTGGATGAGAAAGTGAGATTGGGTGACTTGAAAGTATTCTTGTTGCTTTGGTATGTAAGCAGTACTCATTGTACTCATATAATATGCCAAGTTCATCTGTGAAATTCCTTCTCTTTGATTTTATCACAGGTATCTAGAACCTAACACCTCCACAGCAATGTCTATATTTCTATAACTTAAAAGAAGTTATTATAATTTAACATCTTATTCCATTTTGAATGGTCTTCAGCTTTTGAATTCTTCCAAAATAAGACTTTCATAGCTAAGTTAAGAAAACCCTGATGTTTATTTATTTACTTATTTATTTTTTGCTGTGGATAAGCATACAAAAAATATACATATAAAGTCAAGTATCTTGAGGAATCTCATATTTGCTAATTATGTGTATATAAGATTTTATACTTTAGATATTTATAGAAATGAAGTATTACATCTCATTTTAAAAGTAAACATTTACATAGGAAGTCACTTTGAATTTGAAAGCTGTATCTTACTCAGTAATATGTATTTTTTAAAAAAGAAAATTGAGACTAACAAGTTCAAAGCATATTAGCTACCAAAAAGTGTTAATTCAGTACTTATTACAGGTGGACAAACAGCTATTCTTACTTTTTATAATTTATGTCTGTGATTATGATTCTTCCAAAGTATTATATAAAGTTTGTTAAAATGTGTTTTATTAAGAAAAAATTAGTTCAATGTTAGGTATTCAAGAGGAAATATTAATGAAATCAACAACTGTGTACATGATATAAAAGTGTGCAAATACGCATTTTTCATGAGAAGTTTATCTTGTGTGTCATGTATAGTCACTAAACTTTGTATATATAAACGTTACGTTATGTAGCCTTAATTACCAGGAAATGTTTAATTAGCAAATGGTTTTAAACTCATTGATACATGGCCATCATGATTATATATAGAGTGACAATTTGCAGATAGAATAGTATATAATTTGAGAAAGAATTTCATTTGTCAAAAGTTCAAAAACAGAATAATGTTTGAAAAAACATGTAGGGTGTGAGAAGAGGCAGAGTAAACACTTTTTTTTTTCATATTTCCTAATGTTTACCCATTATTTGCTCTTTAAATGGACATTTTATGAAGGATTTTTTTCCTTTGAAGAGAAAGGAATGAATTTTAAGGATTCATGACTTCTGTCCCTTAGTTTTTCTACTCAATCTCAACAAGCCCCACTCATGAATACCGGAGATCACTCCCCTCATCTGTCTTTCTCTTCTCTTTATTCTTTCCTTAAATCAAAACTGATTTTTTACTTTTAAAAATGCAAATTAAAGATATATTTCACTGGCAGTTACATTCAGTAGTGTCTCTTTTTTGTGTGCATTATTTTGGGGAACTTTTATTAAACATATAAAAATAATGCTGCACAAAACAAAGCTATAAATCTTCAACTATCACAGAAATTTATTTCGAAAAGAGCTAAACATTCTGCTTAAGATATCGACGTGACAGCTAACACAAGGATTGCAGTGGATTGAAAGGTAAGCTTTTTAATTTATATTCAAATTCAGCCAATATTCATATTTAATAAGAAAAGAACTGATCATTTCACCAACCTTTATCATTAGCAGGAATATGCATTTTATTCAATACCAGAGGCTGTTTGCAGATCCACTCTTCATTATGCAAAAACCCTTGTCACACAGGTATGTATATACATGTATATATCATATACATAAGAGTATATAAAATACTATTTAGATTAAGCCTATAATTTAGACAATGCTGATTTTTAAAAGCTTGTAATTTAGATATCTTAATGTTATTGCAATTGTCTTGATATTAGCAACCATAGAAGTCTTGTAAGTAGTACTTGTAGCACAATGAGGCATGTGAATATGTGGATAGTAGTAGAAAATACAGATTTCATAGTATTACTGGTAAGGATTTACTCTTGAAGAAGGGAAGCTGTTAAGTATTCTGAGGTCTAGTGAATTTATTATTCATTTAGAAATGCTACAACTTTATGAACTTTTTCCATGATCTCATGGGGTTTTCCATATTAGCCAAAGCCCTTTTTTTTTTTTTTGTAAGAAACATGGGTTAATCTGAAAGCTGGTATGTTGGCCAGTTCCATTTTCCACATTACTTTCAGATAAACCCAAACACTGAAATATATTGGCCAAATGCAGACAGCAGTTTTTTTTTTTTTGGTTTTGTTTTTGTTTTCAGACAGCAGTTTTTGACAGTGGCCTGGTCTGTGTCTGTTTTGAGATGGAGAAGGTGAGAAAATGTCCAGACTGGACAGACATCATACTCTTTCTGCTGGAGGTGCTGGGAGGCTCACCCTGGAAATTATAAGGGATATGAGATTTGAGCTCCAAGTTTAATACAGGATGATGTAGGTGGGTTAACTAAGCCAGGGTCTTCACAATCTTTATTTTTCCATTTGCTTCATTTTTTTACTTGGTTTTACTTTATTTAACTTTGAATGTTGTCTGAATCCCCTCCTTTTATTTAATTTATTGGGTGACACTGGTTAACAAAATTATACAGATATCAGGTGCACAATTTCACCACACATCATCTGTACACTGTATTACGTGTTCACCGCCCAAAGTCAAGTCTCCTTCCATCACCATTTATTCCCCCCATTCCCTCTTTCACCTCCCCCTCTCTTCTTTCCCCCTGGCAATCACCACACTGTTATCCGTGTCCATGAGTTTTTCTTTTCTTCTCCCCCTCTCCCCCCAATCTGTCTGGATCTTTCTAAGCTGCCTTTAATCCCCTTTGGACTAAAGAAAGTATAAAGACATAAAACAGGGGATTTAATGACACTCCTAGGTGTTTTGGGTAATACGTTATGGATGAATGGGCATTTTTGATTGCTTGTGTCTGTGTCAGTTACATGAAAAAATTTTCACACACTTTCATAATCATTTGTCCAGGATTTGAAATCATTTGGAAACGCCCACTCAGTCTGCATATGTTGGTGAGGTGTGGGATAAAATACAGCTGTACATTTGAAATTGTGTGTAATGAAAGGGTGAGAGTGGGTTTAGCCTTGACTTCCTTCTTTGGGGATCTATAATGACAACATACTGAACCTGGGAGATTTATTAAATGCTGCAATTTAAAATTCTTCTGCTATATTACTCAGTAGAGCTGCAGAAAGAATAAGAAAAGAGGCCGGATTACAGAATGTGCTGAATGATTGGAAAGAAACAGAATTAAATTCCAAATAAAAAATTTTTTTACATGAAATTCCAGAAGATGTCTTAGTATCTCCCCCACTCTGCCTTCTCAGCCCAATCCTAGGGCATAAATTCACAAATGACAGAATTACCCTCCACAATTTTTTTTTTCGCCTTAGTGATTGATATTCTAGGAAAAGGTTCTTAAAGGACAATGAACAAACATGAATTGAGGAATTTCTGTACTGGATATTTTTAAAAACCTTTTTTTCCCTGTTGTCCATGTAGCTCTAGCATGTGTGGGTAATTATAATTCAGGTGATGAGCACGTTCATGTTTAGAAGTAGTGCATTCAGGGAACCAGCAGCAGGAGAGCGAGGCAGAATCACGGCCCACATCTGAGGGACTCATCCAACCTTGAGAAGGTTACTGATGTATTTCATTCTGCCTGTTCAGACACTAATATAAGCTGCACTTTCAATTAGCTAAGGCAGTCTGTGGATAAATTGTGAAATAAAATGGTAAAGTTCAACTCCGAGACACTTTTACAATCTTTGTGCAGTAGATAGAATTTAGATGCTTTTTTAAAAATTTGTTTCAGGTGGCGGAGAAATATTTTATGAAGGGGAAGGAAAAGAGCCCCAGATGACAAAACTTGTATTTTACAGACTGACTGAAATAGTAAGTGTACCATTATGTGATTTGTCAAGATTTGTTCTTGTCCTCGACGCACAGAGGAAGTAATTGTGTGTATCTGTGTGCATGTGTGTGTGTGCCTGTGCGTGCTGGCTTCAGTGGGAATCTTTAGAAGCCCTTTCCTTAGATCACTCATGGCACAGGCGGTACTATTTTCACCTGCTCTATATTCTCCCCCTTACCCTGCCAGGATCTATAATTGTGGTTCTCTCTCCTGTTTCCCAAATACCTGTTTTACTACCATTTTCAATTTTGCTTACCCATTCATAAGAAATGCTTACTGACTTTACAAAAAAAGCTAAGGTTGAAGGTCTTTGTTTAAAACATTATGGAACAAAGAATGTCTCTGTAATTTGATATTAAAATGTGATTATTTTTAGTTTTTTGATGTGGCTACATAATTTTTCATTGACTTCTTAGAATGCAAAATAAATTATATGCTCATTAATAAGCTCGAGTGAGTACTGTTGATTTAGTTCCCTAAGACTTTGTGAGTTAACTTAAAAACATTAGATTATTGGAGGTAAATATGGCCTAATAATTAAATCGCAGTGCCTATGGACTCTTAAAAGATTCGATTCAAAGTTGGGTTGAGTGTAAGGGTGAGCATGAAGGGAGGGATGACTATCTAGGGATCTGGTCTCTGTTTGTAATTTAAATAAATCATTTTGACAGAGACTGACTGTGGCCATGTTCAGGCTGCTGACAGTGTGAAATTGAGTTGTATGGTGGACAGAAGACAAGCAGTCAAGAGAAATCCCCAAAGGCAAATTTTGTTATGTAATTGGGTCAACTCATGCACGAGAAATGCATGCTAATTGTAAACTGGTGGCAAAATTAGAGTATATGAGGCAATTAGATCTTATATGAACCTGCACAACTGACGTAGGATTTTTCCATGTTTTAATATTTGGCAAACATTAACAATGTTTTCTTAAGGCGAGAAAGGTAAAAGTTAGAAAGTTATTTAATATTAAAATTAAAAAAAATTATTTGTTAATTTTGTTCCTTTACACAAGAAGCATAAGTTTTATAATGAAAATTTATATGAAATCTAATTTTGAGTAGTAAAATGTAGCACACTAAATTTGAAAGGAGAATAGGATGGCATTTTTGTTATAAACCATAACTGGGTTGATTAACATAGATGATTAATTATGAGGTCAATGGTTTTGATTTAAGCCTTTGGTGTCTATTATTTTCATGGAGCAAATTTACATGTTACTTTAGTGGATCACACTTTATCTCCAACTTATCTCAACCAGTGACTCTGATGCATTTTTGAGTAATAGTGGGTCAGCAGCATTATTTTATAGCAAAGATCAACTATGTCAGAGAAAGTGATAGGGCAATAACATATATTTTCCTTCTAATACCTAACACATGTATGAATACTTTATTCATTTCAGAAGACTGACATATCCAGTCTAATTAGAGCCTCTGAACAACCTCTCCTCAGGGAAAGTATTTCTATAAGGAATGCTTATACTTTCATGAGAAAAATGTATGGAAAATTACCTTGTGGTCCTTTCTCATTTCCAAATCTGTGGTTTCCCTAACACCTGGTTTTGCTTTATTTTTCCACCTAGGGCAGAACTTCAAAGGTTGATCTCTTCTTTTTATCCTCAATTTTTTAGCCACAGTCACTTAAAGAAACAAATACATCCCAGACCAGTAATTACTTGTGCATGGCAAGTACAAGAGTTGTGGTTATAAAATGGCATTGTCTGAAAGGGCCCCTATAATAAAAGAATTAACACGTATGAATTCTTTTTGGAACCAAAGATGAAGGATCCAGCAAATGTTTTCTGAAGATCCGTCTTTTGTGAAATCCCTTTCCCCCATCCCCACCCCCCCTTTTTTTTCAGTCCCACAGTGTTTAGGCCCTTATCCTGCCTTAGTTCTTGCAGGAGCCTCCTAATTGGCCTTATCTCCTTCCAGGCTCTTTCTGCTCCTTCCATTGTATCTTAAACACTCTCACCATATGACTTTCCAAAATATCTGTTTCATTAAGACCCTCATTATGACCCACTAAAATTTTTTCCTTGGACCTCCACTTTGAGGAGGATAACATCTAATCCCTTTAAGCTCTTTAATTCTGACTCTAAGGACCCTCCATAATCTGCTTCTAAATTATTTCACTTCATCTGTCACTGTCCTTCAACACTATTCTTTCATTTGTTTTAGGCCTGGCCAGCTAATTTGTTTTAGGCTTTTGCATGAGTCATTCCTCTTGTTTGGATCAATTTCACACTATCCATGAATGACATCCCCACCCCTTGATCCTAGACACACACTCAGACCCCAGCTACAGAGAGCTCACGGAATCACCATAGTGCTTTGTACGATAGCACTATTATCTGCACTACTCATTTCACACATCACATTCCACATTTTGGCTTTAATTAGCATTTCACGTGGTATGTGTTTTACCCCTCTAAATTCATGAAGATGAAGATTATTCATGTCTTTTTCAGTTTGTTTTTTGTATTTATCCAAGAATGCATTCATGGCACTTTGTACCTTACCTTTCTTGTCATGTTCTTAATTTAGGCCCTCTCTATGCCTTGCTTGGGTTGTATCTCTTGTCTGTTCTCACCTGTCACAGTACTGCCTCTTCTCCCTCTATTGGTGGTTTCTTGCAAGGTTCCTAAAACACACATCTAATCATGTCACTCTCTTCCTTAAAATCTGTCATTGGCTCCCCATTGCCTTTGGGATAAAATGCAGAAACTTTAGCAAGGGGTATGCGGCTGTCCCTGTTTAGTGCCAGCTGAGGTCTCCAGCCTGGGTGTCTGTCTTGGACTTGAGCCCTATCCACTTCAAACTTCTTCCTGGAAGGCCATCTGCACACTCTCCACATCCCTGCTTAGCTCAGAGGCTGCCTTCTCTTCCCTGGCCTTGCTCTTCCTCTCCCCAACCTGGCAGTCTGATTCTACAGCTGCATTAGGTGCTTTCTCCCTCCTAGACTGAATCTCTGAAGAGTTGGGCTGTGTCTTTTTCTCTGTAGCCCCAGGAGCTAGCACAGAGCTAAAATTAATAAACAGATTAATTGAGTTCTTGTGTCAACACATTTTTTTCCCATTGCTTCTCACTCTGCCCAGGCAAGGCTGCCAGTGCTGGGACTTACTCAGGACATCCCCTGAGAAACACACCGTTTTGATCCTTTGAGAAGTGACTACCTCTCAAATTGTGTGCATTTCATTTTATAATGGCAGTTATTACAAGGAGTTTTACTCTTTCTAGATTTATTTCAATCAAACATCTATTAAGATCTATGTAGATATCACATTGATTTTCATCCTTAAAACTTCCAGATCTTTCCTTCATTCCATCATTCTCTAGCATAAAGTAGTTATCTAATTAATCATTGTACAGTAAATGATTGACTTTTATTAAGGATGTGTTGGGTTTGTTTTTGGTATTTCCTCAAATTTTTTTTCTTTTTCAGAAGAGTCTGCCTTCCCATCCAAGTCTAGGCAAATAAAATTTTCTTAGGATAAGAGCTGCAGGACTGTAGGGAATTAATCAATCCCTTCAATACAGAATTGCTAATACCTAGAATAACTCTTTACACAGAGCAGGTACTCAGTACATCTGTGTTGAGTACATGAATGAGGCAACGATATTAAAAAGATTGACTACTTTTGCATATTCTTTCTCTTGAAACTTCTCTTTGCAAGAGAGGGAGTTTTTAAAATTGCTTTGAATTACATTTGTTTTGTGCTGCTTGCACCTATTTTGCACTTAAATATTTCTATAGTTTTCATCAGCCGATTATAGCAGTTTTCTCTCAGTAAAGCAGGACCAATTGCTTTCTAATGTGGCATCTAAAAATTTCATTATATTAGAAATGCAAGGGCTACCCCGGTTTTAAAATATCAGAGCCAGGGCATTCTTTTTGGTGTCTAAGCACCTGAGAAAAACAGGGCTTCCATTCGTCTCCTCAGGCTGCCATAACAAAATGCTGCTGGCTGTGTGGCTTAAGCCACTGCAGTTTATTTCTTCACAGTTTTAAAAGCTGCAAGTCCAAGATCAAGTCAGGAAGGGTGCTTTCTGGTGATAGCTCTCCTCCTGGCTTGCAGATGGCCACTTTCTTGCTGTGTCCTGACATGACCTTTCCTCAGTGCCTGTGCATGAGAGAAAGAGGTCTCCGGTGTCTCTTCCTTTTCTTGGAAGGGCACTAACTGAATAGGATCAGGGCCCCACCTGATGACCTCATTTAACCTGAATTACTTTCTTAAAGGCTCCATCCCAAAATACAGTCACATGGGGGTTAGGGCTTCAAAATCTGAATTTGGGATGGGGGACACACAATCCAGTTCACAACAGGACAAAATGAGAAATGATCTGCATGTATCACAGGGTGATTTGAAGATAAGTAACATGTTATAACTAGTGGAGGTGGATGACACTACCTGTTACATTCCAGGAAAACGTATACAATCAGTTTTTTATTTTTCCCATTATATAAAATCAGTTTTTAATTTTTCCTATTTTCAAACTGAACAATCTTAACTAAAAAACAAAATTCCTTTTGGGTTCTATTTCCCATCCTTTGTTGGCTCTTTCAAGCCTCTTTTTACTTGTGGTTTTTGAGTCATAGTCACTTACAAAAACAAAGATAACTTACAGTAGTAGCAATTATGTTTTTCAGTTTTTCAGGTCTCAGTTGAGCTTTGTAGATTACTCACATGCCCTGTGCTGGCAGTTTGGCCTGGGCAGATGTGAAGAAAAAGGAGGGAAGAGGTGTGACAATAGAAAATAACTATTCATATGCCACAGGGAAAGTCTAATAAAGACTAGTTTTTTTGTAAAAAATCTCAATTTCTGGTGCATTATGCAGATTTAAAAGTTAAAAAGTATCTGACTCTTCCTCCAGATTCTATTATAACCCTTGGAACACCCCTACGGGTGAGTACATGCATACTATATTGAATGTTAAAGAAAAACCAGAAATCTTACATATATATTTGTGGAGTCTCCAGATAGGACTATCATTAATAATTATGCCACCTAATTATACTTTCAGTGGATATTTGGAAGTAAGTTTAAAACCTGTTGTGTTAGTTAATAAGTGTAATAGTCAAGTGTCATTCCAACTTATTAGGAGGACATGAATCAAGGGAGACATCCAGAGATTTGATTAAAATCCTTTGTTAACCCAAACCAAGTTTATACCATTAAAGAAGATTGCATGATTGCAAGTTAGAAGCAAGATTTTTTTAAAAATTATATGCCCATATGATTTCTAGTTTGCATTTCATTTTTCTAGAAGAATTGTGTTATAAATATTGTTTTGTTTTTGCTTGTACTTTCTGTTACAGCTTTTCTTTCACTGATGTTAAGCCTGTTTTGGTGCCTTTTGTTCCTGTGCACAGAACTGTAGGCAGTGCTGCTTGTGAAAGCATACCTCTAAATTCCTGTTTGAAGGACCTCTTGTTTTTGTGAAGTACCTTGTGACTTGGTTCCAAGGACAAGAGCAAGAAGTTATGATCATTTTCTTCTTGTTTGCTCCTCTTTTGGATGGACTTTTCCTCTTGCAGCTATCTTAATTGTAACAAAGTCAACCTTTAATTTGTTTGAATTAAGCTTTTGTACCATTGCATTCTTACAATTGCACAAGTGTCAGAATGTGCTTGTGTTTAGCAAACTTTGAAAAAGAGTATAGGTTTAGAAAAAAGAATAAGAGGAAAAAACCTTTAAAATCATTCTGTTCTTTTGGAAACTTACTTTTTTTTTTTGTAGAGAGAATTGATTTTCCCAAATGGATTTAAATATTTACTTTTGTTGGGTAATTTATTATGAGGCCTCGGAGGGCAAGTGACATTTCTTGTTTATGTCTGAATTCTTCTGAACACAGTGCTTTGACTATAAAGAATAAGATCGAAGCGGGAGTGGCCTTCCCAGTTACTTTACATGTGCAGAGGTGTTCATTTAACATTTGCTGTGGACATCACGTCGCACCAGGCCCGTGGATTGCAGAAAATATGGGGAAACACTTTTTGTATGGGCTTTAGACTAATGCTAGGACACAGGAAGTGGCTGGGAGAGGCTTTCACGGAGAAGGAGAACCTCAGTGCAAGGGGGTCTGTGAGGAAGAGAATGGCGTTGAAATGAGCAAGGGAAGGAAGGAAGGAATATGACGAGGTTAGGAACACCCGGCAGCTACTTGTTAGACTGCAGAGAGAGACATTATTACTGAAGTGTAGATTGAAACAAGATTGTTGAAAGAGTTGTATCATATTTTCAAATGTGCATATTTTCGGTATCTATAAATAAAAAAATTTTTTTCTTTAAAGAAACCACTTTTGGAAACAATTATTGGGCTTAACAGACATTTTTCAGTGTTTACTTTGTGCCAGGCACTTTGTTGGAGGTGGGTGGAGTGGGATAGAATGAGGAATAAAATAGATATGACCCCTGACCTCGCAGAGCTTGCAGTTTATCCTCTAACAGGTGAGCAGGTCATTGCTGCACAGAGTGATAAGTGCTCCTTAGAGGAGGCTTGGGAAGTAAAGGAGTCGAACCCTTGCCACAGGTATTTGAAAATAGTTGTTGAAGAATTTAACGGAATCATTCTTTTTTTGAGTAGTGGTTCATACTGTCCTTTTGTAAATTGGTGCTATCAATTTTACTTTTAAGTTTGCCTGTCTCCTTATGTATTCCCTGCCTGTCAATATGGGTTTCCAGAAAATATCATTTAAATTAATCAAACCATAGTATTACATATAAACTGTAAAAAATGCTCATTTATAGAAGAGTATCGATCACCAAACATTAATTTCAGGATGGTTAAAAAAAATCCATATAAATTCCTGCATGCATTTAGTAATTCAGACATATGTTCTCTCTTTTGGTTTTCAGTGCTTTTGCATTTGAGAGGTTTTGAAAATAAAACTAAGGCCATTTTTTCTTTATCTCTTTCCCCAACTTCGGTAGTGATACTTCCAAAATAAAATTTTTTTTATAACCCAGTCGAAAATATTGAGAAAACATTTTGCTTCTAAAAAACATACACATATCCACAAGAGCCTCACATGAACCTGTATGTTTCCCATACACACAGAGAGTGTACAGACGAGTTTGAGCGCAGAGCTACTGAAAGGAAGTGATAAACATTGCTTAGTGCTGTTTGGTTTCCACCTTGGGCGATCTTGGCCCGGTCTGTGCTGACAACGAACCTCTGGGACGCCCCCTCAGTGCTGTGGGGTCTTTTCCTGCCAAATATTGTTCTCTTGCAAGATTAAATAGCCGAATCAGCGTGGCCCAAATCTTGATCCTGCTGAGAGTATTAAGACTCCTGCAGGTTGTAATACAGATTAGCTGGTGAGAGCTCTGTTGGAAAAATAAAGTGAGTTTCTCTAAATGAATTTAGCAACTGCTGTGAACCTTTTTGTGTCCTCCAGCACGAGTGAGTGTGCTGGCAGTTAACCATTTATTTTCCTCCATTTTTCCAAAAGTTGTTCCAGTCCACCCATGGTCATTTATTGTAAACATTTTCATAACTTTACTTAACATTTATGTTTTGCCAGGTAAGGCATTTGACATATTAAATTACTATGTACTGTGAAGGGCAGATCATTGTTGACTTTATTTATTTAAGGAGGAAAGCCATTAGACTAACAAAATTAATTTAATATCATTCATATAATGGAATACCACTGGGTTTTTTAGAGTGAACTGATTAGCATATTGCATTCTGATCATAGGCTTTATGTTATTGGTCAGAAAGTTGTGAAATAACTAGCAAGAGGCAGAACTGATGGCTAAAAATATTTACATTGCTTCCCCCTCTATTCTATTACTATTTCTGCTTATAGCATTGGTTGATAACATTTGAAGGTTCTAAATTCTACAAAGATTATATGAGTCTTTCCCTTAAATGAAATAAATAAAAAAAATCAACAGCAATGACACTAACCTCTAAAGCAGCGGTTCTCAACCTGTGGGTCGCGACCCCTTTGGCGGTCGAATGACCCTTTCACAGGGGTTGCGTAAGACCATCCTGCATATCAGATATTTACATTACAGTTCATAACAGTAGCAACATTACAGTTATGAAGTAGCAACAAAAATAATTTTATGGTTGGGTCACAATATGAGGAACTGTATTTAAAGGGCCAGAAGGTTGAGAACCACTGCTCTAAAGCATAAAACACACATAACCTGAAAATAATTAGCAGTTTGTTAGATTTCCTGGCTGCCGGCTTCTGGGTAAGTTCATAAAACTCTTTTCCCTTTTGGGGGCTCCTTACTTCACTTATATCTGAAGCATGTGCTCAGTCTGTTTATGAGACAGTCCTCCCATCTGCTCCCTACATTATTACCCATTTGTCTCCTGACACCTTGTGGGTGTGTGTATGATTTCTCAGTACAAATGTCTGTGACTGTGATTGTAAATGGCAAAGCATGACACAACTGTAGTGCCATTGAACTGATCAGTGCTGTGTTTACTTTTGTAGGTCTCCTTTGATTGTTACTGTGATTATTACAATAATAGCATGAAAAGATAAATAATTAAAATATTTTTTAGCTTGTTGCCATAAGTATACCAAAAACTGGGGGGTAAGGAATGTCCTGAGAGAAGGCTGAGCAGTAGCAGTTTGGCAGCGTTTAGCCTGTCTTCATAAAATAGCCTATAGTTTGCAGTTATCCTCTGTGAGAGTGCTAGACAAAGTACCACCTGATCTTAAGTCTGTTTCCTGAATACTGTGGAAGTGAGCTTGCAACTCTATCTACCATGCTGTTGGTGAAAGAATTGGGGCCAGGACTGAGGTCTTCTGCTCTCTAATCTGGTTTGCCTTTTTTGGACACATGATTCTGAGTCACCTTTTTGGAATTGTTGAAATTGGAGTCATTCAGAAATAGACTGTCAAGGTGCATTGAAAGTCTCTTAAGTACTAACCTGTAAATCCTCTAAAATATCATTAATGGCTCAAAAATGTGTCAAGCGGACAAAACATGAAGGTATTATCCTTACTAAATGCCCATGGGATTTCCGTGCCCAGGATCCCTGACTTGAGTCCCACAATATGAACACTGTATCCTATTTTAAGTTATGAGATATATCACATGTATAAGTAGTCTATAGGAACTCATGTACAGTTTAAAGAATAATAATAATATGTACACCCATATACCTACCACCCAGCTTAAGAAATAGGGCACTTTGGAAACCTTTGAAGGCCCCTGACTAGTGACTGGGAACGCAAGGGCCACTGCATCTTGAAAACACAGATTTTCATAGTGGAATGATGACAAGGTAATATGAAATCCAATCCTCCAATTCCCATTTATGGAAACAACGTATGGATTTTGGAGAAAACGTCATTGGTTTCTTGCACCATTAAAGCACATGAAGTCTGTAGGGCTTGTCCTCATTCAGCCATTCAGGACTCGGGCATGAGCATGTTGGTCATTGCGTCACCGTGCACCCTGTTTGGACGTAGGTGACACCCCCTAAACGGGGGTGGGAACAAACATTCGTGAAGGGCTCACTGTGCTGGGCACAGTCTTCCACATTTGTTATTCATTTGTTTTTCTCACCAATCCCTAGAAATAGTTGTCATTATCCTCATGTCACAGATGAAACAAGCTCAGAGAGGATGAATCAATTGCTTAAATGTACACAATTAGTGAAGAACAGAGCAGGACTTGGGTCCAACTTTTTTTTCTGACATTGAAATGCAAGATTTTCCCTCTACACCACCATTTTGGGACCATATCTTACACGTTATACCTTTGTGCCATAGAGCAAATGCCACAGATATAAGCTTCTTTATGTTGGTGCAGAATTAATTTATCCTTAAGTAGCATTTGGGAGATCACATGGGCCAAATGTAGAAATTTCAAATTTCTTGACCGTGAGAACATGAGTAGACTGTCTCCTCCAAACATTCCTTTATGTTCTGGGATACAGGATGGCTTTGCATTGCCTCAGAATGGGATTTGTTCATGTGACACCTGAGGTTAAGGTTGAATACATAATCGCCTTCAAGATATACTTACCTTTCTTATTCTACCCTCCTCTGAAGGTGCCTACTCTGTGCTTGGCACTGTTTTAGGAGCTGAGGATGCAAGATCTAAGTACATACAGTTCTCTTGTAGCTCCACACAACCAGATAGTCAGAAAGATGAGGTTTCAGGTTGTACGGAGACAGGCATCTAGTCTTAGCTGGTCATCGATGACTTACAGAAGAAGGTGGCATGAGGTGAGTTTCTGTGAATGAATCAGCATAGAGGCAAGGGAGCAAGACATGATGGTGAGTGGTGGGTGGCAGAAAAATTCCCACATAGGGGAACTGAATATACAAGAAATCGAGAATGAAACTGCGCAGTGATTTTGAGGAACTGCAAATATCAATTTTACCCTGAAGAATTGGGGAGGGGGTCTGAAAGATCTTTTTTACAAGGAAATGACTAGATTTTAGGGTCATCATTTGTCTAGATGTCCTTTTGTCAATCTTCCCCCTCTGTGGATTGATTTCACTGTAATTTTCACCATGGGATTCCAAGGTCTCTTATTTCTAGTCATTGAACCTGAGATGATTAAAGCACTAGTGTTTGTAGGGGTCTGCTTTTGGGGAACAAAAGGAATAAAATCATGATTTTATAGATATGGGTGTCCGTATGGTATGTAAATAGAGCAAGGGTGTGTTCAAGACCCAACTGTGATACAAGCCTGGATAGCTAGTCTCAGACACAATACCAAGTTGGCAGGTCTGAGAGTGTAAGCCTGGGTAAATACGTATGCCTTTAGCATTGCGTGCAAATGCTACATTAGTCCCATATAGTTATGGAGAGAAAAATCTCAGTTCACTCAACTGTCAGGAATGGGGGTTGTTCTGGTAAACTTTTTACTATCCTATATAATAAAAGCCTAATATGCAAATCGACCGAACAGTGGAACGACCAGTGGAACGACTGGTTGCTATGATGCGCACTGACCACCAGGGGGCAGATGCTTAACGCAGGACGAATGCTTTGCCCTCAGACCCCAGGCTAGCCAAGGCAGGTGCCAGCGGGGGAGCCCCCCGATCACCTAGCTGGTCACCCCACAGATTGGCCCTCATTGCCAGCCAGACTTAGGGAACCTACCCATGCACGAATTTCGTGCACTGGGCCTCTAGTATTATAATAAAGGTTAGGCCTAAACCTTGGTTGATCTTATTGACAGTGTTTCCAAACATTAGATGACAAAACAGAGTCCAGCTAACTTTGACTCAAAAATGTAACTGCCTCTTGCCTAATAAGCAGGCCAGAGATCGTAGACATCGATCAGCACAGATCACTATACAGTGATAGTCTAAGAGATGACCCAGGGTTTTTGTGGCCTCAGGACACTCTCTGGAAATAATAATTTTTGGCAACTTCTGAGGGTGCTTGTCTGAGATTATTTACTCTAACTCCTAAAGTCAGAATGCAAAGGAACAAAAGCCTAGTAGTTGAATAGTTTTAAATGACTTAGTTTTGTATGTGTAAGGAATTGAGGAGCCTAGTTAAAGACAAAGGAAGTTAGTTTTGAATTGTAGCAAAACATGTAGGTAAGAAACAAGAAATAACTTCCTACCATATGTGGATTATACGATAAAGGCTCTTTCAACTCTTAACCAATTTATGAAGAGCCTTATATCGCAATCATTGTGCTTCTTTCCCCCTACATCTCATGTAGGAATGATAATATTTAATGTTTATTTTAAGTTGAGAGGATCAATGAGAGCATGATAGGAAAGCCCTTTGAGTGACACAGAAAAAAGGCACCATTAAATAAAAATATGAAATTGAGCTTTCTCTATGGAGATAGGCACATGGAGGGATGACTGGCTTTCCTTTTTGGCCTTTTACACTTTTATTAAAATGTAATTGAGAAACAGGGTAAGGAAAGCAGGGTAGTCTGTCTTGGGAGAGCCAGGAAACGTGTGTGCCCTGCTGCTGCGGAGGGGAAGCTGGGTGTGCATCACTGGGCTGTTCTGCGCTTGGCAGGTGCTCTCTTCAGTCCCTCCAGATCACACATCCAAAGCCAAGTGGTGGTAATTTTTCGAGAGCAGCGGTTCTCAACCTGTGGGTCGCAACCCCTTTGGGGGTCAAACGACCCTTTCACAGGGGTCGCCTAAGACCATTGGATAACACATATGTAATTACATATTGTTTTTGTGATTAATCACTATGCTTTAATTATGTTCAATTTGTAACAATGAATTGGGGGTCACCACAACATGAGGAACTGTATTAAAGGGTTGCGGCATTAGGAAGGTTGAGAACCACTGTTCTAGAGGATCCCAAAATGTTTTATTTTGAAATAGAGATTACGAATAGGCAGAAAGTGGTATGTTTTTTTGAAAGAGTTAATTTTCTTCTTCCTTATGGTTTTGTTCTTTTTAAAGAGTATTTGAGTTTTTGCCCATTAAGTATGATGTTGGTTATAGGTTTGTCATATATGGCCTTTATTATGTTGCGATATGATCCCTCTATTCAAACTTTGCTGAGCATTTTTATCAAAAGTGGGTGTTGGATTTTGTCGAATGCTTTTTCTGCATCTATTAATATGATCATGTGATTTTTGTCTTTCAGTGTTTATATAATGTATCACATTTATTGATTTGTGAATATTGTACCAGCTTTGCATCCCTGGAATAAATCCCAATTGGTCATGATGTATGATCTTTTTAATATATTGATGGATCTGATTTGCTAATATTTTGTTGAGTATTTTAGCATCTATGTTCATCAGGGATGTTGGCCTATAATTTACTTTCTTTGTAGTGTCCTTATCTAGTTTTGGAATTAGGATAATGCTGACCTCATAAAAAGAGCTTGGAAGTATTTCTTCCTCTTGGATTTTTTGAGATAGTTTGAAGAGTTTAGGTATTCTTCTTTGAATGTTTGGCAAAACTCTCCTGTGAAGCTGTCCAGACCTGGGCTTTTGTTGCTGGGTGTTGTTTGTTTATTTATTTATTTTTATTACTGCTTCTATTTATCAGTTACGATTAGTCTATTCAAGTTTTCTGAATCTTCCTGATTCAGTTTTGTGAGATTGCATTTTTCTAGGAATTTGTCCATTTCATCCACATTGTTCAGCTTGTTAGCAATTAGTTGTTAATAGTATTTTCTTACAATTTTTTGTATTTCTGTGTTGTCAGTTGTTACTTCACCACTTTTGTTTCTAATTTTATTTATTTGGGTCCTCTCTCTTTGTTTCTTGATAAGTCTGGTTCATCAAACTTGTTTATCTTTTCAAAGAACCAGTTCTTGGTTTCATTGATTTTTTTGGTATTATATTTTTAGTTTCTATGTCATTTATTTCTGCTTTAATCATTATTATTTCCTTCCTTCTACTTATACCAGCAGTTCTCAACCTGTGGGTTGTGACCCCTTTGGGGGTCGAACGACCCTTTCACAGGGGTCGCCTAAGACCATTGGAAAACACATATATAATTACATATTGTTTTTGTGATTAATCACTATGCTTTAATTATGTTCAATTTGTAACAATGAAAATACATCCTGCATATCAGATATTTACATTACGATTCATAACAGTAGCAAAATTGCAGTTATGAAGTAGCAACGAAAATAATTTTATGGTTGGGGGTCACCACAACATGAGGAACTATATTAAAGGGTCGCGGCATTAGGAAGGTTGAGAACTACTGACTTATACTTATTCTGAGATTTTCTTGTTGTTCTCTTACTAATTCTTTAAGTTGTATGGTTAAATAGTTTACTATTAATTTTCTTGTTGTTTTTTGTTGTTGTTGTTGTTTTTTTTTTATTGCTTAAAGTATTACAAAGGGTATTACATATGTGTCCTTTTTTTCCCCGCCCTTGACAATTCCCCGGCTTCCCCTACCCCCCAGTGT
>NW_005358043.1:4872021-4886678 GCF_000412655.1 Myotis brandtii
TTTTTTGTATTGTTTTTTTAGTCTCTATGTTATTTATTTCTGTTCTAATCTTTATTATTTCCTTCCTTTTACTTTGGGCTTTTCTTGTTGTTCTCTTTCTAGTTCTTTAAGTTGTAGGGTTAAATAGTTTATTGCTGATTTTTCTTGTTTTTTGAAGTATGCTTGTAGTACTATGAACTTCCCTCTCAGGACTGCTTTTGCTGTCTCCCAGAGATTTTGGGTTGTTGTGTGTTCATTTTCATTTGTTTCCAGGAAATTTTTTATTTCTTTCTTGATCTCATTGGTAACCCATTCATTGTTTAAACGGGAACAAGACAGGGATGTCCGATTTCATCATTCTTATTCACATAGTACTGAAAGTCTTAGGCACAGTGATCAGACAAGAAAAAGAAATAAAAGGCATCCAAATCAGAAAGGAGGAAGTAAAACTCTCATTATTCGCAGATGATATGTTGTACATAGAAAACACTAAAGACTCCACCACAATACTAGATTTAATAAATGAATTTGGCAATGTAGCAGGATACAAAATTAACACCCAGAAATCAATGGCATTTTTATGCACCAATAATGAATTCTCAGAAAGAGAAACTAAACAAACAAATTCTATTTACCATTGCATAAAAAAAATTAAGTTACTTAGGAATAAACTTAACCAAGGAGCTAAAAGATTTGTACTCGGAAAACTACAGGACATTGAAAAAAGAAACAGAGGAAAATATAAACAAGTGAGAGGATATACCGTGTTCATGGATTGGTAGAATCAACATTATTAAAATGTCCATACTACCCAACACAGTCTACAGATTCAGTGCAATCCCTGTTAAAATATCAACAGCATATTTCACAGAGCTAGAACAAATACTCCAAGAATTTATATGGAACCAAAAAAGATCCCAAATAGCCACAGCAATCTCGAGAAAGAAGAACAAAGTTGGAGGGATCACAATACAGATATCAAGTTATACTACAAAGCCACTGTATCAAATCAGCCTGGAACTGGCACAAGATCAGGCATATATATTAATGGAACAGAACAGAGAACTCATAAATTGACCCAAGCCATTACACTCAATTAATATTTGACAAAGGAGGCAAGAACATACAATGGAATCAAGACAGTCTCTTCAATAAATGGTGTTGGGAAAACTAGACAGATACATGCAAACAAATGAAACTAGACCACTAACTTATACCATGTCCAAGAATAAACTCAAAATAGATAAACGACTTAAGTGTAAGTCATGAAACCATAAAAGTCCTAGAAGAAGCCATAGGCAGCAGAATCTCAGACATCTCTCATAGCAATATGTTTATGGATACATCTCCTAGGGCAAAGGAAACTAAGGAATAAAAAAATGAGACTACATCGAAATAAAAAGCTTCTGCACAGCAAAAGAAACCATCAACAAAATGAAAAGGGATCCACTGTATGGGAGAATATATTTGGCTATGATACTTCTGATAAAGGGTTAATATCCAAAATATATAAGAAACCCCATACAATTTAACAAAAGTAAGACAAACAATCCAATTAAAAAATGGGCAAAGGACCTTAATAGACACTTTCCAAAGGGGTACATAGAGATAGTCAAGAGACATATGAAACAATGCTCAAAATAGGGTGGTGAAGGCCTGGGCGTGGGGGCTGGAGGGGGCTAGAAGAGGTCAAGGGGGGAAATAATTGGACATATGTAATACTTTCAACAATAAAGATTAAAAAAAATAGACTCTGGAAAGCCAAAAAAATAAAAATAAAGAATATTTGAGGTGATGTGATGTTTATGGCCCTGAAAAAGAGTCAACTTAACCTTATTAAAGTGGGAGAATGTTCAAGTCTATTGAATAATGTTGTATTACAAGGTCATTTTGAAGGACAGAAGAGGCAATAATTAGAACAGGCAGAAATTAAACCACAATGAACAGTAATCCTAAAGAGAATTAAAACACAGAATGCACTGCATTATTTATTTGGTTTCAGTGGGAATGAGTGCGAGGTGGCTGGCTTTCTGCTTTTTGGAATGTTTGTAGAACTAGAGAAGGAGCTGTCAATCAGATTTAAGCTCTCATTTAATTCTTGTTCTTAGTCCAGATCTAACTGTAAAGTGAAGTGGGGAAGAAACACAGTTTACTACGTGACTCAGGACAGAAAAGGGGCCAGAGTGACAAGACTTGAGCTTGGATTCTGCCTATACTAATTACATCACCACCACCCACCATTTCCTAGGTTCTTTTCTCAGCAGATCTTTGGGCTTCAAAGCTGATTTTAGAGGCAGGAAAAGCTAGATTCAAATGTCAGCATCTCCTTTTATTGCTTGTTACTCTGGGAAATAAAGTAATAAATGTTTTCTGCTTCATTCACTTCATTGTATCTAAGATTCCATATCTGTAAAGTGGAAATAAAAAACATTAAACTTGCAGGATTATTATGAGAATGAAATATTAGTTCTTATAATGTAATTAAAACATTTGGCATAATGGTCAATAACTTGTAATTTTCTTATTAGGGAATAAACTGGAAATTGAGATAAGATCCTGGCATGAAAATGTTTTAAATAGTCATTTTATTTGTATTTGTAGAAACAGCAGCATTTCTAATCTTCAAATTTATTACCATTTATAGTTTATCTGATTTATTTGGACTTCCTCATAGCAACTTGTTTTATTACTCTCCCTCATAGTTTTGTATAAAACATCTTAATTATACAAGGTTTAAAAAATTTCTTGGGGGCTAATGTCTGCTATAGAATTTCCACTGATAGGAGTAGAAGTCCATCCTTTTAATGAGAATATGCACCCTGACTTAATGATTCTCACGTATTCCAGTTGAAAAGTTCTCATTCATGCAGCTTGGCACAACATATCTTATATAATAAAAGCCTAATATGCTAAGTGTTGGGTCATCTGGTCATCCGTTCAACCAATCAAAGTGTAATATGCTAATGATATGCTAAGGCCGCTCAACTGCTCACTATGATGTGTACTGACCACGAAGGGGCAGACGCTCTGACTGGTAGGTTAGCTTGTTGCTGGGGTCCAGCTGATTGGGACTGAGTGAGATGGGCCGGACATGCCCTGGAGCCCTCCGGCGGCCCCTCCCCCTGGCCGGTCCCACCCCCGATCAGCCCCTCCCCTCAGCTGGTCCCGCCCCTGATGGACCCCCACTGGGGGTGGGGCTGGCCAGACCCCACCCATGCACAAATTCGTGCACTGGGCCTTTAGTATTATTATAAGTTCACAAATGAATTGTTTCCCAACTTAGCCTCAGGACCTTAAGAGTTGTAGACATATCCCTAATGATGTCTTGCTTCTTCAGAGGCATTGTGATAAAATCAAGGTCATTTAAATGCCAGCTTATGGATGGGATGGAGGAGATGGATGGAGAATGGAGGAGAACCCATAGTTCTGCTGGAATTCTGTATTTTAACTTAAAAGGGGAGAAACTAACACTTAAATTCTGCTTCTGCTTCATTAAAAGGCAGATTCCAGTTTCAGTCTTTGATCTGAAGGAGGAAATCTGCCAGTGTCCATGGCTGTTTCCAGGTGATATTGCTGTTTTAAGGTTTTTCACTGGGTGGGCTGGCTCAGCGGTGTGTCCTCAGTTCTGTTATCTGTGTTCTTCCATGCAGTGCTCAGCGACTTCGATAGAGATGCTGATAATCATCTGCAGGGTCCGTTGATTTTAGTATGACTTGTAGGCTCGCAGTAGCCATTTGTCATATTTAGCACAGTCTTGGCAGGTTAAAATTTCTGTTACTTGTCATCCAGAAATAAATGTATTTTGTGATCTTTGTTACAGATACCCATGCGTGTATTACACAAAATCCATGTCCAAGAGGGGGTCATGGGTACTTCCTCAGAGCGTCTTTTATAGCATTTACACAGTGTCAAAGGACCGCTTTAATTTTCTTTCTCCCTAGACATCTAGACTGTGGTTCCTTGAGCTCAGGGCATGTGGGCAATCATATTTTTAACCCCAGCACCAGACAGTACCTGGCGTGAATTAATGCCCGGTAAATGTTTTAATGAATAAATAAAATTATGTGGCACTTGGCTTCATGGTTATATGGCATGTAAATCTACTTCTAGATTCATTTCCACTCCAAACTTTTATGAGATCCTCACCTAGATCCTCTCTCCTGTTTGGCTCTTAGCAGAGATAGGATACAATGTCTTAAAGATTTGTCTGTAAGGAAAGATTATGTATGTTGTAGGTGCTATAGTTGTTCCTCATATGAGTCAGAATAGCTTAACTGATGAAAAGAAACATCCTCATATCTGAGCATAATAAAGGTTTATTTTTTCTGACATCACGAGCTAATGCAGGTTGGTAGCAGAGACAGGGTGGTAGGGGGTCTGCTCCAAGCAGCCAGTCAGCGACCCAGGCCTATCTAGTGTTTCTGATATGCCCTGGGCCTCAGAATTCTCCACTGGAGGAGCTACATCTGGCGTGCAGTCAAACAGAGGAAGCAGGTGGATGGAGAGAGGTTTTAGGGGTGGGGCCCGGAAGTCATATAAACCGATCCATCCTTATTCTACAGGCTAGAATTCAGTCCTGTGGTCTACCAAGGAGGAAGACAAAAAGTGGGTAATGTGGCCATGGTCAGTCTCTTGTCATACACTCTTTTATCAAACATCTGTCCTTCTAGGCGAGGCAGAAATAGTTCCAAACTCTTTACATGTTCTTTCAGCCTCCAAGATGCTTTCCTTGTTCTCATGGGAGCTGAATTTGAGTTTCAGAGAGAAGTAGATACTCTCTATAGTGTGAGTACTACTTTGGGTTGAGAGCTCGTTTTCGCTTTCCTTTGTTTTGACCGTGTTCCCAACTCTTCAGTCTGGCGCAGTCCCTGCTGAGACTAATGTCCAATCTAAAGTGGGTGGTGAGACTTTGCAATAAAATGATAAATAGGGTACAGAAAGTTCAAGTGTAAAATGCAGACTCGATTATTTTTTAAATTTAATGAAAAAATATTTTCCAGTCAATCTGTACTGTCACAGAAAGTATAAAAGGAAAGAAAGTGAAACTTACAATGTATGTAACTGGCCATATACTGAATTGAGAAGCCCCAGATGGTCACAAGAAAATTACTTCCTAAAAACCATGTCCCTGAGATAAGCACTGTGACCTGTCCCCATTTGAAAACTGAAGCTGCGTGGAGGACAGCCAACTGCCAATGGCCAGTTGTGATGTGTCCAAATTTACTATCCTGTAGTGCTTTACTGTATTATCTTTAGTAATTTTTAAAAGTTTACATTTACCTACCACTCCTGAGAATGAATCAGACATACAATGTAATGAATGATATGCAGGTAATTGAGGATGATGCTTTGTAAAAATTACTTTTTAAAATTAAATTTATTGGGGAGACATTGGTTAATAAAATTACATAGGTTTTAAGTGTATAATTCTATGATATATCATCTGTATATTGCATTCTATGCCCACCACCCAAAGTCAAATCTCCTTCCATCACCATATATTTGACCCCTTTTAGCCTTTACCACCTCCCACACCCCTGCCCTATGGTAACCACTATCCTGTTGTCTGTGTCTATGAATTTTTGTTTGTTCATTTGTTGCTTTCAGTTTTATATCTCACATATGAGTGAAATCATGAATTATGTGGTTCTTGACTTTTTCTGTCTGAGTTATTTCACTTACATGGTATTCCTAAGATCCACTCATATTGTCACATAACGGAAGTATTTCATCTTTTCTTATGGCTGAGTAGTGTTCCATTGTATGCATGTACCACATCTTCTTTATGCAGTCACCTACTGAAGGACAATTCAGTTGTTTCCATGTCTTGGCTACTGTGAAAAATGCTGCAATGCACATAGCGGTGCATATATATTTGTGAATAAATGTTTTTAAATTTTTCAGGTAGATACACCCAGAAGAGGGATTGCTGGGTCATATGGTAAGTCTAGTCTTAATTTTTCTGAGGAACTTTTATACTCTTTTCCGTAGTGGTTGTACTAGTTACATTCCCACCAGCAGAAAATGAGGGTTCCCTTTTCTCCATCAACCTCTCCAACGCTAGTTATTACTTGTCTTGTTGATAATAGACATTCTAACAGGTGTGAGGTGGTATCTCTGTTGTTTTGATTTGCATTTCCCTCATAGCTAGTGAAGTTGAACATCTTTTCAACTTCAACATCTTTTCAACCTGAACAAATATTGGGAGAAATATCTGTTCAGGTCCTCTGCCCATTTTTAAATTGGATTGTTTGATTTTTTTTGTGTGTGTTGAGCTGTATGAATTCTTTATACATTTCAGATATTAACCCCTTGTCAGAGCTATTGTTTGCAAATTACTTTTGAGTCATATTCTTTGTGGGAAAGTTGGTTTCTGAGACCATTTGGTGACTTAAAAAATTGATATTTTTTCGGTGGGGGGGGATCAGAAGTAACAATTTACAAGTTTACTTAATTAGTTTTCAGACCAGGAAAGATTCGTGTTAATAGTGAACTATGAGTAATTTAAAGGCTTTAAAATGTTTGTGGAACTTTCTAGTTTATGACTATAGAATGGCAAACACATTGAGAGAATTTGGCCTTCCCAATGGATTGTGCCCTTTTTTTTGTCATGCAAACTTGTGCATGTATTTTATGAAGTGTTAATACAGTTAGTATCTAATGTTCCTAATTTATGCAATCAGATATTTCATAAATGGGTATCCTGCATGCAAGCATTTGTACACATTAATATTTATGCAAGTATTCAAATCAATGCAAGGGCATCTGTCTGAGTATGTGATAAAAATATGCATATGCATGAACATTTGTACCAGGGGATGAGTCCGAAGTTAGTGATTGCTGAGGTTATAGTTTTCAACTTTTGTTCTTTTGACAAACTTTCCTTTACTAGAAAAGGCATGCAGATGCATAGCACAAACAGAATATTGACAAATGAGATAATTTGCTGTAACAGCAATGCAATTTTTAGAAAACAGTGTTTTAGAATATATAATGTTTTACAATAAGAGTATTTTTTCTAATATATTGCCAATACAAGAACATGCTGCTAGTAATGAAATAATTTTTGTAAGAAATATTTTATTTTAAAATTTCTTTTAGCTTGAATTTGACCCCTAGAAATAATTGGCTCAGTCAGTACAGGGCTTCCTTTTTTTAAAGGATGCATAGAAGAATGTAAAGAATGACAGAATGGGGGAGGGTTGGGTAGAGAGGAAGGATTTCTCATTTCAAGTCCTCCATGGCCACTTTCATCTCAAGTGGTTCTGGCTTCTGGAATCTTTCCCAGGCTGGGAAGCCTGGTTTCCAGGGCCCAGCTTCCCTAGGTAAGCGAAGGAGCCTCCCTTAGGAGGGCTGGCCATTTCCAGGGCACAGTTTTGAGGCACAGGGGTTGATGGTCTCTACTGCTGGGCGATCTACAGACCCTCACCCTGAATCTTTGTTAGTCTAGAGCTGTGGTTATCAACCTTCCTAATGCCACGACCCTTTAATACAGTTCCTCATGTTGTGGTGACCCCCAATTTCATTGTTACAAATTGAACATAATTAAAGCATAGTGATTAATCACAAAAACAGTATGTAATTATATATGTGTTTCCCGATGGTCTTAGGCGACCCCTGTGAAAGGGTCATTTGACCCCCAAAGGGGTTGTGACCCACAGGTTGAGAACCACTGGTCTAGAGGAATATCTGTCTTTGACCTCTTTTTATTTCTGATTGTGCTTTGTGTGTTTATTAGGTTCAACTGGCAAAGTGTTTCTCTTTTTGTTTTTTTTTGTTAATCCTCACCCGAGGATATGTTTTCTATTGATTTTTAGAGAGTGGAAAGCAGGGAGGTAGGGAGAGACTAAAAGAGAGAGAGAGACACAGTGATTGGTTGCCTCTGGCATGTGGCCCTGAATGGGCCAAACATCGAACCTGCAACCCAGATATGTGCCCTTGACTGGGAATGGAACCCGTGACCCTTTGATGTGTGGGCAAAACTCTAACCACCAAGAAACACCGGCCAGGATGCAAAGCGTTTCTCTTTATTTATGAAGCTATCTGATGGTAAATTTCTAGTCCACCATGTGAACAGTTCATGGCAGGCTGAAAGTAAACAGAATTGATTCTGAAATATTAGTTTTGCAGATTAAAGATGTGTGAAAGATTTCTGTTTTTGCATCCTGATGGTGAGGAATTTTAAATCTACCAGCTGCTTAGAATGGATTGACAATTATAGCATCTTTGTTATGCTTAAGCAACATCTTCCTAGTGAAATTTTGTTTAGCTGATTTTAAGCTGAAATACCAGGGAAATAAGTTTTTTTTTTCTTATGGGAAAGGAAGAGTTGAGAAAATTATGAATGACTTAGCTGTGAATTTGAAAGGAATTTATTTCCTAGAGTTCCACTGTACTTTCTCAAAGCCCAAATAGTACTTATTTTCCAATATTAAGTGGGTGAAGCTACAGGTTTTTTTTTTTTTTTTTCAGTGTTGCATATGTGGTAGGCAAAGCTATCACTCTTCACATAACCGAGACGGTTGGTTAAAGTGTTTTGGAATTCCGATGGGCATATAGTATTGCCTGCTTGGAACATTTTTCCAGTTACATTATTCTAGGCAAGCCCTCTGATAGGTAATTTGGGGCCTGGATCACATAGCCTCTCTGTGTTGGAGGAAACTCAGAACCATTTGCAAAGAGGTTTTTATCTTTCCTGTTGGTGTTTACTTGGTCCACCTCTAAGCAGAGGCTATCTGTTTAGACTCAAGGCAGAAGGGGTATCCAGTGTAGCAATTTTGCAGTGGGAAGGAGTTTGGTATGTTGCAGGATGTTGCAGGCATGGGGAAAAGCTAGAGTGAGCAAAGGGAAAAGTGGTCTAGGATGTAGGAGGAGAGACCAAGATAAAGAATTGGAATTTTACTGTAACTACAGTGGATGCCATTGAAATTTTTTAAGTTAGGGGTGTGACATAATTTGATTTACATTTTTCCAATATGACCATGGCTGATGTGTGGAAAAAATGAATTTCATAGGGCTAGGAATGAACACAGGGCATACTTTTGGGGACAGGTAAGGTATGGTGGTTTGGACTAAGCGGATGGCAACAGACATGTAGAAAAGAGGACAATTTCAAATTTTATTTTGGAGATAGTTAACTGAATGCTGAAGAATTAATATTGAAAATGAGGGACCAGAGAAAACAAAGATATCTCCTAGAATTTTGGTTCTAGAAATAGGTGAATGGTGTGGTCATATAACTTAGATGAGGAAAGACTAGGGAAGGAACAAGTGGGAGGCAGAAATATTATTTGGTTGGACATCCAAGTGGAAGCCACCAATACATTGTTCTCGCTACAGCACGAAACTCTGGAGATGGTAGGAAAGGAGGTATACATTTGAGAGAGCCATCAGCACCTACTTGTAGATGGTATTTACAATCCTGGCATTAGCTGAGTTACCTAGGGAGAAAGTATAGAGATGGAGAAGAGGGACCAGGACCAAGCCTTAAGCTCTCAACCTTTAGAGATCTGGGGAAAAGGAGGAATGAGATGACAGAGAATTAAGATAAATTAGGAAACAGAAACCACGGGAGGAAAGGACATTGGTCAATTGGCAAACGCTGTAGAGGGGTCAGGTAAAGGGAGGACCATGAAATGCTCATTAAATTTCACACTGTCAAGGGAATTGCTGACCTTGGCAAGAATAGTTTCAGTGGACTGGTTGGAAGGAAGATCAGGTTGTGGGGGGAGGGAATGAATTAGAAATAGTGAATAGAGGTAACTTGTTCAAAAGCATTGCTGTGAAGGGCAGCAAAAAAGAGAGTAAAGTTGGATGTAAATTTATGGTTAAAATATTTTTGTTATAGTGATAATTTTATGGTTGATTGTTTTTTCGTAAGGGAACTATAAAGCATATTTGAATTAACATTGTTGGAATCTATTGGTGATACAGGAGAGAGGGCTGACAGCAGAGGGAGGATGGTGGGATGGAATTCAAAGCACAAGTGGAGGGTTGGCCTTCGACAGGGTGCAGGAATATTTCTTTTATTGCGCCAGGAGGGAAAGCAGAAGGGTATATTTAGTTACAGGAGGGTATATGGTTGTTGTGGGGAGGTGAGGGCGTGACAGTGGGTTGCTTCCACTCTCTGTAGATCTGTGTTTGTGGGCTTTGCCTGTTCTGCCTTTCCACTGCCTTTCCCTAATCTCTCTTTTTTTTCAAGTGCTTAAGAATTGGTTTTGCACAACCTCAGTCTCAACTCAATCACACTTCCTGTTGTATGTGCATGTCCTCTTGTGGGTTTCTGCAAGCAAGGGCGAGGGCAGGCTCAGAGTGAGTCTCAGAACTTGTCTTTCCCTGAGTGCTGAGCTGTCCGGGACAGTAGCCACTGGCCACATGTGGCTATTGAGGACTTGAAATGTGACTGTGCAATGGATGAATTGGACATTTAATTTTATTTAACTTAGAAATTGATACTTCATTCACTTATTGGAAAACTTTTACTTTGCTTGGGACAATATAGATATGTGAATCTACTTTTCAACTATACCAAGTATTTTCCATAAAATGTAGTGTTCTGGATGGGGATGTGCTGTGAGTTTAAATTTTACCCTGATTTTGAAAACCTAGCTAAAAGAAGTATATAATTTTACATTAATTACATATTGAAATGAGAATTATTTGGATATGTTGAGTTAAACTATATTGTTAAATTACTTTCACTGGATTGCTAAAATTTTTCTTTTAAAAGTAGCTACTAGAAAAGTTAAAATTAATATGTGCCTATTGGGTGGCACTGTCTTAGGGGCTGTGCCTATAAGAAAAGCTCACATTTTATGTATATACTTGTTCCTGCCTATCCAGGAGCAATCTGTATCTCACCCCAGGGAGCAGTGGCAGTTTCGGAAAAGGGACCTCCCAGGGTTGATGCAACTTGCTTAAGGTCTCAGGGCTGCAAAATTGGGATTTGAACCCTGGCTCTCTGGCTGCCTGCAGGCTGTGCCCTGGACTGTACGCCACATGGAAGTCATTTTGCGCATTCCTTCTCTGGAGTTATCCTGTGTTTACACTAGCAAAGGATTTTTACATGGACACTTAAAGGACAGAATTTGGTTTTTAACTCAAGCAGTTGAAATTATGACTCTTGGGGTAGGGTTTTAATGTACTGTTACTGACTTTGCTTTGATTTAACTGAGGACACACAGTTTATAGTTAGGCCTCTCCCTGTCCTTGAACTCAAGGACTGACATTCAACTCTTTTATGTTTCTTATTTATTCCTAATGGTGACCACTGTGTGCTCTGTGTACTGGATCTACTGTCAGTGAGTGCTGGCATGCACTTAGTCCGTTATTCCATATTTGATGAAACTCTTTGTTTTGAGATTATTAAACTTTCGTTAAGAATCCTTGTGAAGAAGAGATTTCTTTTTTTATGAGAATAACTTAAAGTTAATATACAATATAAAGGTTTAAATTAAAGTTTATAATCAACCATGATGTCGCATGGGCATGAGAAGGTCAGTACATCCCGAACTGGACTCGTTATCCATTCCTCTTCTTCTCTTTCATTCCCTATCTTACTTAATGGCATCACCGCACATCCAGGAACTGAAGTCAGAAGCCTCAGTCATCTTCAACTTCTTCTCTTCCATCGCCTCAGCATGGTCATCAGTAATGCTGATGTGACTCTCTGAGTCCTTCCAGTCTCTCATCCCTTCTTCCTACCCACCGCCACTGCTTAGTTCAGTCCTTCAACATCTCAAACTTGTCTTCTCGCTCCCAATCACTTGTGATTGTTTACTCATTCATCTTCCCCACTCATCTGTCATCTCTTTCAGGAGGGGGCCCTTTGTCTCTTTTGTCTTTAAGTTTTTAGGTCTTAGCTGAGAGCTTGTGCTGTTGGCAGGGATATTCGTAGGTTTCTCTCTTCATGTGCATTCCTTTCGCCCTCGCTCCCGAGTCCTGTTAGTCACTGCGGCTGATGCACAGTTGGCAGTGATGCTGCAGCCCTTGCTGGATGTGAGACTGCACGCTGTACTCATGTGCCCGCTCAGCTCACATGGGTCCAACGAAAATCCCTCCCCAGCTACTCCAGCTAATGAGGGACAGATTTCTGCTTGGAGTCTGAGTTCTATAGTAACATGCCCCTGGGGAATAGGATTCAGTAGAAATCCCTCGAATATGATATCTAATACTCAATGACCTGGGGACAAACAGGGATAATTTCCCTGTAGTTGTATAGGCAGAGCATTGGCTCCCTGTTTATGAGCCAAGGCGTGCAATAGGAAACTAAAAGTGAAAAATTAAAAAGGGACTGTAAAAGAAGCAGAATTTTATATAATCAAATCACAGGTTTCTTTAAGTTCTCTTTAAAAATTAGTCAGGTTTCACAAGGATAGCAGAAGAATGCCATCAATATAAATCATGCCTAGAGCTCCGTGTTACCATGCTACCTCAGCATTTAGATCTCTCTCCAAACGGGATAGAATTTCCGAAATGAGTCTGCATCCATCCTGATCCTGGTGAAAGGCGAACAGTTATTTCTGTCTATAATGTAGCAACAAGATGCCAGTAGCTACTCAGGCAATTTTTTGTACATCCGATGAAGAGATATTGGTATTTTTATATGGCATATAGGATTTCATAAGAGTTATAATGGGGAACTTAGTTAAACAAAATGTTCCTTTCTGCTCTTTCTCAGTTTACTGGTTGTATGTCTCAGAATGGTGAGTCTCTATGTTACAAATACCCACTTACTCATACCTACAGACCGCCACCCCACTCCCTCCTAGTCCCCGTCTTGAATAAGGCCTTTGTGGAAGATCTCAGCACTTTTGAAGAATAAGTGGACTTTTAGCTTGAGGAAAAGAAGAAACTGACAAAAATGTCATCAGTTAGAGGAAGAGCTTCTGCCTAGGTTCTCACATGAGTCAGTAGTCAATATGTACCCCTAAAATTATGTGCTCTTGACAGCTTCTATTCTGCCTGATTTTGTTTTATAAATTTTGTTGTTCTCCCTGGAATTCCAATAAATGGGTTAAACTTAGTTAACAGCCTTTTCCTTTCCTAAATGTGAAGGTTAAGGATTTGCTAGTAATTCACATAATAACCATTGTGCCTCAGATTGCTTTCTTCAAAATGAGGTCAGTGAGGCCAGTTGCTCTGTTCGCGTGTTGAGTGGACAGAAGAAGCCCAGGATTTTGGAAGGTGGACACTGGGAATAAGATTGAGCAGAATCAGCTGACAGAAAGTGAAGGGTTGGGGCATCTCTGCACGGAGGACGGGGAAACTTTGGGGTTTGGGGTACTAGGTTGTAAAAGGGAGAAGGTTGCTGTTTCAAGATATTCATAGGAGCCACATAATGTGCATACAAATGGTACATCCTATATAATAATCCTATATAATAAAGAGGTAATATGTAAATTGACCATCACTCCAACACACAAGATGGCCGTCCCCATGTGGACACAAGATGGTCAGCAGGGGAGAGCAGTTGTGGGTGACCAGGCCTGCAGGGGAGGGTGGATGGGGGGGACCAGGCCTGCAGGGGAGGGTGGATGGGGGGACAAGGCCTGCAGGGGAGGGCAGTTGAGGGTGACCAGGCCTGCAGGGGAGGGCAGTTGGGGGGATCAGGCCTGCCGGGGAGGGCAGTTAGGGGCAATCAGGCCAGCAGGGGAGCAGTTAGGCATCATTCAGGCTGGCAGGGGAGTGGTTAGGGGCAATCAGGCAGGCAGGCAGGCAGGTGAGCGGTTGGGAGCCAGCAGTCCTGGATTGTGAGAGGGATGTCCAACTGCCCACTAGGATCGGGCCTATTCGGGCAGTCGGACATCCCTTGAGGGGTCCCAGATTGGAGAGGGTGCAGGCTGGGCTGAGGGACACACACACACACCTCCCACCACTATACACAAATTTCTTGCACCGGGCCTCTCGTCTTCTATATGATGGGATATTCTGCAGCCACCAAAGATATAAGGTAGATTTATGGTTAAAACTAAAGTGCAAAGTAGACTGTATAGTAAGTTCCCATTTCTGTATGTAATTTTGAAAGGTTATATATGCATACTAGAGGCCTGGTGCATGAATTCATGCATGGGTGTAGTCTCTCGGCCTGGCCAGCCATCAAGGCCTATGGGGGGGGGGCTGCCCGGCTGGGGGGAGGGAACTTGGGAGGTTGGCTGGCGCCCACCAGCCCCCATTGGGGCCATTCAGGGGGCCGACCAGGGTGAGGGGCCACAGGAGGTTTGCTGTGGGAGTGCACTGACCACCAGGGGGCAGCTCCTGTGTTGAACTGATGGTCAGTGCGCGTTCAACCAGTCCTTCCAGTTGTTCCGGTAGTTTGGTCGTAAAGGTCACTTAGGCTTTTATATATATAGACTAGAGGCCCGGAGCACAAAAATTTGTGCACTCGGGGGTGGAGGGGGGGGTCCCTCAGCCTGGCCTGTGCCCTCTTGCAGTCTGGGACCCCTCAGGAGATAACGACCTGCTGGCTTAGGCCTGCTCTTGGGTGGCAGAGGGCAGGCCCAATCCCTAGGTGCAGCCCTGGTCGGGCTCAGAGCAGGGCTGATTGGGGAGTTGGGGCGCCGCCCCCTGTCAGGCACAGAGCAAGGCGGATCGGGAGGATGCGATGCCACCCTCAGTCACGCTCAGGGTGGGGTCGATTGGGGGGTTGGGGCACCGCCCCCTGTCACACTCAAGGCAGG
>NW_005358043.1:4888402-4892847 GCF_000412655.1 Myotis brandtii
CCCCACTGGGTGCCTGGCCAGCCTGGATGAGGGGATGATGGCTGTTTGCATCTGGTCACACCCCCTTCAGGGTGGGGCTCCCCACTGGGGTGCCTGGCCAGTCTGGGTGAGGGGCTGAGGGCTGTTTTCAGGCTGGCGGGTGACTGAAGCTCCCAATCGCTCCTTTTTTCCTTTTTTTTTTATTCTGGGCCAGCTTTAGCTCTGAGGCCTCTTCTCCAGCTCTGAGACCTCGGCTGCTGAAAGCAGGTTTCTGGCCTTTGTTTACCTTCTGTATTTGAAACAATGTTGTGGTCCTGCTGGCTGAAGCCTGGCTGACTGAAAGCAGGTTTCTTGGTTTTGTTTAGCTTCTATATTTGTTACAATGTTTCTTAGATTTGCAGCTCAGAGGCCAGCAAGGCAGGCGAGGAAGCTTGGGTTCCTCCGTCACTGGAGCCAGCAAGCCTCCCTGTTCACGTCAGCTGCCTGGCTGCCGGCCGCCATCTTGGCTAGCAGTTAATTTGCATATCTCAGTGATTAGCCAATGGGAAGGGTAGCGGCTGTACGGCTAATTACCATGTTTCTCTTTTATTAGATAGGATAGATATGCATGTATTTGTTTGTATGAGGGTATGCAAAGTGTATTTCTGGAGGAAATGTAATAAACATTTACTGTGGCTGCCTCTGGGAAAGGAGCCTGGGGACCTGTGTCTGAAAGAGGATTTTGCAATTTTGGAGGTACAGTTTGAATTTGTTTGCACATTACTTTTAAATTAAAAATAGAACCAGTTAATAGTTTTTTAGGATTACTCTTACCCTGTGGAAAGTTGGTGTTGGGTGGGGTGAAGGAGAGGATCAAAGTGGGGAGGGGGCAGGTAATGTTCTAATGTCCTTGTGCTTCTCTCTTCTGAGTCACAGAGCTCAGGGCTCTTGTACTCTAGTTTTATTTCCTCAGCTGGCTTATGGTTATATAAGCTTTTCTGAGCTGACCTGGAACTGAACTACCATTTCTAATCTTTTTCTATGGAGAAAACTCTACAGTGTTCCAAGAACATGCTAAACTAAATTGTCTCCACTCCTCTCTCTCTCTCTTGATTGTATGCCTATTACCTTCCTTAAAAAAAAAAAAAAAGGACTTTAGATTTATTCCAGGAGGCCCTATCCATCCACATTCTCACTCCTTTTATCAGAAATGACAGTTATGTGCTTGAATACCTTCTGGTTCCCCCCCACCCCCCACAAGATACTGTTTTGCACTTTCTTTTCCAATTAGCATATAAGTTTTTCTGAGTTTTCCTTATTTGTTTGCATGCTAGTAGAGAGCTAAAGGCATTCAATAAATATTTGTTGGATCAATAAATTAAGGTGTGGATGCCTATGCAGTTTGGTCACTGTAAATTGTCACGGATAAGATTTTTCTGGTCTCAGAGATACTGCAGAAAGGATTTTAATCTAGCACAGCGCCTCTCAACATTGGCACTGTTGACATCTTGGGCCAGATAATATTTTGTTGTTGGGCCAACTGTCCTGTGCATTATAGGAGGTTTAGCAGCATCCCAGGCCAATATAACCCCCCAGTCAGAACAAAAAAAATGTGTATAGACATTGCCACATAGCCCCTTGGGGCAAAATTGCCCTAACTGACAATCAGTGATTTGAAGTGATTTGGGATTTGCTATTCAGTCTCCAAAAATTGTTCTTTATTGAGAGAGGAGTCTTCAAATCTTGGAGACCTACAGGTGGGGGCAAAACAAGGCTTTCTGAAAGCTTTTGTACAGAATTAGAAAAGATGCCCCTCTGGGCAAATGACTTAGGAAAGAACCAGAGGAAGGAAGTGTGTGCTGGATTTCATTCTCAATTTATCCCCCTCACCCCACTCCGTCATTCTGGCTGCATATGAGGAGTTCCCACGACCTGGAACTAAGTCCAGAAGTCTACCTGAGTTGTAAATAAGAGGTTCTTGGAGCCAGTACCCATGTGAAAGGATGGAGTGGAAGGCTTGACTAGCTTCAACATTAAATCAGCTGTGCTGTGGTCACTCCAAATAACACGTCAGGAAACATTTTCTCATTAATATGGATAAGAGGCAGACTGTACTTCTCCAATGCATTCATCTAACAAATGTTTACTGAGCACCTACATGTGCCAGGAGAAAAAAATGCTTTCCTCCACCCCACCCTTATTTCTGTAGGAAGTTTTCTATTTCTGTGTGTTTGGTATGATCATTTCATTTTATATTATTCACAATCTTACTTATTAACACAAAGACTTCTCTTTCTTTCCCCCACTTAATTGACTTGCTTTTGGAAGGTCCAATTATAATTAAAAGGGAGAGGAGGAGCAACTGGAGATGGCTAGAATTTTCAGAATGATCCTTAGTTGTGTGCCAGTGCTCTGTGAGTGCACACACATGCTGGGCTGCATTCTGGAGACCGTCCTCAACTGTTCTTATATTTATAAGTTACCCTACAGTGCATCAGCACATCAGCTGCCAAGGCGGTTTGTAGAATCTCCTTCCCTGGAGGTCTTTAAAAATAGAACTAAATACCCATCTGTCCGGAATAATTTTGATGCAGTCCTGCTGATTAGAAGGAATTGGCTAGGTTTTTCTGTCAAGGTTCGTTTCATCTTGAGTGCTCTTAAATGCATAAGCTTACTTTTTGGTGGGAGAGTGATGGTGGAAAAGTGACACTCCATGGATTTATTGATACATCACTGTACACACCCTATATAAATAGAATAGATTATATCTTTCTCATGCTTTTAATGTTTCTGAAGCACTTTGTGCATTTGGAACCTTACAATGGCTCTGGGAGGTAGGTGAGGCCCTTCTTTGGGTCCCCAAGGCACACAGATGTTCAGTTATTGGCCAGAATCACAGCCTGGCTGATGCAGAGCGCAGATGCCATTCCTGGCTGTCGGCTCTCTAGGTTCACACTCTTTTCTCTTGACCCTTGTGCAACTTTGTGTTTGTGGGTTTTGCTCTGTCATATAGTGTCCAGAAAATTTAGAGCCAATTTTTTTTTAAATTTGGAGCCAAAAAATTAAAAAAAAAACCCTCACCCAATTTAACATCTTAATTAGGATTATTACTTGCTCTAGTTCCTTTCCAGAAAAGTACATTTTCAACCTCACACGTGCACACACATGTATGTTTATGTATATTATTTATATGTGTATATATATGTGTGTGTGCATGAATATAGGCGAGTGTGTGTATGTATGCACATATGTGGATATATGGGTATAGCAGTGTATATGTATGTGCGTATATATGCGAATTTGTCTTTATTTTTCTAATTTCATCTTAGACCTGAAAAATTTGCCACAGATCAGCACTGCTCTTTATTCTCTTGAGCTTAGATAACATCTCAACATTTCTTGGGGCTGGAAGGAGGGGAGCAATGTGGAGGGGTAGTAGTGGGAGAGATCTGTAATACTATCAACAATAAAAAATATATTTAAAAAAAGACAAATTCACTTTGTCAGGCTGTTCATAAAGATAGATTGAAAATAGTCTTTTTTACAGTTTGAACTCTCATTTTTACTGGGTTGTCATTACTTCTAGACATTTTCAGTGGACAGAGATAGCAAACACTATTTTTCAGAAAGAGAAAAATATAGTATTTACAAAATAACTTCATTAGTACTAAATATAGGGAATCCCAGCATATCAAAATACTAGAAATAATTATTTTCTGTGTGGTTATACTACTTAATTGATACACAGATAAGTTCATTTACTTTAGTTTGACTTTGAATTTTAGAGATGGCTTTATTTTTGTCTTTTTGAGTTATCATATTTTTAATTAAATAAAGTGTTTACGTGATTTTCCAAAATCAAAACAATGAAACAGAGTATATTTGGAGTATCTGTATGATCTCACTTTTATTTTCATTTCTTTCTTTTTGTCCTGTACCTTTCTTGATAAAAATTATTATTATTTTATTAGTTTTGGTTTATCCTTCCTTTATTTCTTTTTGAATATGTAAGTAGCTGTATTTATATTACACCTATTCTTCCCTTTCTCACCCAAATGGTAACATTCAGTATGTACTGTTCTGTACTTAGCTATTTTCCTTTATCGATGTATCTTGGAGACCACCCCATAGCAGTCTATGGGTCTGCCTTATGGATCTGACAGTTCCCTGTGTGCTGTACTATATAGTTTATTTAATCAGTTCTTTATTAATGGACATTTGGGTTATTTCCAGTCCTTTGCTGTTATTAGTCTTATAAATGAACTAGAGGCCCAGTGCACGAATGTGTGTATGGGTGGGGTCTGGCCGGCCCTGGCCCAATCGGGGCGGATTGGGGCTGGGCCTGTAGCGGGGAGGAGGAGACAGCGGGAGGTTGGCCGGCTGGCCCACCCTGATTGGGGCCCAATCAGGGCTGAGCCAGCTGGGGGGAGGGGCTGCAGGCAATTGGCTGGCAGGCTCTGCCTCCGATTGGGGTGGGGGGGCAATTG
>NW_005358043.1:4893168-4897185 GCF_000412655.1 Myotis brandtii
GATTGCCAGGGGGAGGGGCTGTGGGAGGTTGGCCGGTGGGCCCCACACCCCCATTGGGCCAGTTTGCTGGCCACAGTGGGTGTCATAGTGACTGGTCGTTCCAGTTGTTCCAGCATTCAGGTTGCTGGCTTTTTATATATATAGACTAGTGGCCCAGTCCACGAAATCCGTGCACAGAGCGGGGGTTCCCTCAGCCCAGCCTGCACCTTCTCCAATTGGGAACACCTTGGGGGATGTCTGACTGCTGGTTTAGGCCCAATTCCACAGGCCTAAACCAGCAGTCAGACCTCCCTCTCGCAATCTGGGACTGCTGGTTCCTAACCACTTACCTGCCTGCCTGCCTGATTGCCCCCAACTGCCCTTTCCTGCCTGACAATTTGGTTCTGATTGGTCGGTTTCTATGCCAGTCAGCGTCATAAGCTCCGCCTCTTAGGCAGCCATTGGTTCCTCACATTTTACCCAGATTTGGGGTGGCCATCTTGTGACCACATGGGGGCGGCCATCTTGTGACCACATGGGGGCGGCCATCTTGTGTGAGGGCATGATGGTCAATTTGCATATCACCTCTTTATTATATAGGATAGTCTTGTACATATATCATCTCATATATTTTTTTTTTACCAGTACTTTTGGGGGTTGATATTTTATGAGGAACTGAGGGGTTAGAGAGTAAATACATATGTAGTTTTGCTAGATATTGCCATTGGGATTGAACAATTTTCTCACCTGAAACCACAAAGAGGCCAATTTCTTCAGTCTCACCAACAAAGTATGTTGTAAGCTTGTGGAGTTTTTCCTAATTTGAAAGGAAAAATGGGATGTCATGTTTTTTCAATTTGTATTTCTCTTATCATTAGTGAAGTTGAGCATCTTACTTATGTTGAGGACCATTTGAATTTCTTTTTCTTTAACTCTGTGTCCAGTTTGGTTTGTTGACTTTTGCTTCTGAGTTTTTAGTAGTTTCTTACATATTGGAGCTATTATTCCTTCACAATCTGTATGTTGTAGTTCCTCCTCTACTATATTTTGCTCACAGTATTTTCTTTATATGTGTAAATTCCAAGTTATTTTTAATTTTTATTTTTATGCAGTTAAATTTATTATTATGTAGTCATTCTTTCCCCCCATTGGTTCCAGATTTTAAGTTAAGAATGGTTTCCAACTTCCAGGTTATAAAGTAATGCCCCTATATTTTCATCTGTGGTTTCATATTTTACATTTAGATCTCATCTGAAATTTATCTTGGTGTGAGATATGTTGCCTGGTTCCTATTTTATTTGTTTCCCATGTTGTTCTAACATTACTAGTGTGTCTTCCTTTTCTTCATTGACTAGAATGCCCTTACATATGCGTTTGGGTCAGTCTCTGAACTGTTTATCACGTTCTGTTGACTAACACTACAGTAAAACACAGTTCTAATAATAGATTTTTATAATGTGTATTAAAAATATTTTTTTTAAACAAAAGTCATGGTGACATGATGTCTATATTTTATACAAACATAAAGTTTGAAATGGAAGCATTTTTAGAGAAACCCCTTGAATGGGCTATATTTATTAGGCCTTACAGCAGTTATACAGACTTATCCAAGATCAACCAGATAGTCATCAGTCGACTGGAACCCATGTTCTCAGCTAATATATTGCATGATTTTCTCAGAAAATATAGGTGACTAGTCTAGCAAGGACTTAGACTCAGGTTGGATGCTTTCTCTTGCTACAAAGGATGTTCTTAGTTTTGAATATATAATAACACAGGATTTAGTTTATTTTAGTTATAATACATGCATTTTAGAAAATTTAGAGAAGAACCCTACTACTGACCTCCAGATATATGTTAACATTTTTGTCAATTCTTCCCAGAATTTTTAAATGCATAATCTTTTGCTGTTTTTATGATCATGTTAAGTGGGAAAATTTTTTAGAAAATGACAATAATATTAAGCTTTTAAGTGCACTGATCAAAGTGCTCTAAGTATTTACCTTATTTAGTTGTCACAAAACCCATCTAGGGATGCAGTTTTTATCATTTCAGTATAACTGTTGAGGAATAAGCGGATCTGAGAAGTTAAATGACTTGATCAGCCCCAGGGAGCTTGGAACTTGCATTTTGACTTGTGTGTTTACTCCAGTATTTATCATTTAATCAGTATGCTCACTATGTCCTGTGTCCATCATTTTGGAACCTATTATTTTATTAATACTTCAACAGAAATGTTCATCCTTGTTTCCACAATGATCATATTAAGTTTTATTTATAATGTCACCTTTTAACACAATTAAATTGCTTTATGCAAGATTGTAAGAAGAGAGAGTTAAGATTATTTTTCCTTTTTTCTTCAGATATTGTTGACAAGATCTTGGCATCCGCACAAAGAAGTATCTTTTAGAATAATTATGGAGAAGGCCAGTCAGTGTGAGACAGAAAAACATATTAATTTTATAGATATCGTAGCTTCTCAAGCATTTTACATGTTGTTCAGAAACTTTATTTTGCTATGTTGACTGGACATCCTTCCTGCAAGTTTGTTCATAATAAAATTTGCATAACTAACTTGGTTTTTCCCAGCCTTTTCCACATCCAAATTGTCCCAAATTTCGAGTTAGAGGTGACAAACATTATAGTGAAGTGTGGCTGAAGTGTGAATAGTCTGGAGCTTTATGTGCACTCAGAAGTAAAATAAACAGACATTTCCTGACTTGCTTCAAATTGCAACCTAGCTTACTCAGCAGTGTGCAACCCACCATGCACTTCAGCTGTGACATCAAGAGAAATATCAATGAGAAAGACAGAAACTTCATTGCCAGTATGGATTTGTTTCCTCAGAGAAATGGTGCAGAGGGCATTGTGGAGCGATAAATGAATTAAAAATATTAGGCCCGTGTGAATTTACAGTATTAGTGGAATTTTTGCAAGGTCATTGTTTTTGCTGGCAGCATTTTAAGTGCAGTTTCTTGTGTGTCTCTGTGCTGGGAGAGAAAATGGAGACTTTGAATTCATGAGCTGATTTTTAACTCAGCTCTGTTCTAGGTGCACATGGATTAATGGGCTAACCCAGGGTAATTCCTGTCATCAAGAGGTTTATAATTTAGTGCACTGAACTTGTCCTTTTACCATGCAGTCTCTATCAGTAAATAAAAGTCTGAGCTCATTTCAAAGTATATTTTATACTTACTTATAAATCACATACACGTGTTACTATAGATCCATAAATTAGTAAAGTTTTCTTTCTTAAATTATAAGAGTAAACAAATTGTTGATAGACACTGTAATGGTTTTTCCTGCATGTACAGTGCAGGGTGCATGTCTAATGTGTCAAATATCACTGGGCCGTCACTAGAAGGTCGAGTAGAAAACAGTCTGTTGCCTTGAACAGCTTCAGCTGGGGACACATTTTATCCCTGAAAAAGGGTAGAAACGTTTAATCAAGGGACCATTTGAAAGTTAAATTGTTTTCTTCAGAGCCGCTTAAGAAAAATTTAATATTAGGAATCTAGATATGTCTACATTTAAAATTTTTAAATGGGTACATTTAAATCTATTTTTTATTGCATTTTATTATTTACTAGAGGCCCGGTGCACAAAAATTTGTGCACTCGGGGGGAAGGGGGGGGTCCCTCAGGCCAGCCTCGGCCCTCTCGCAGTCTGGGACCCCTCAGGGGATGACCACCTGCTGGCTTAGGCCCACTCCCGGGGAATTGGGCCTAAGCTGGAAGTCAGACATCCCTCTGGCAGCCTGGCAGCACTTGGGGGATGTCCACTTGCCAGCGGGGAGCAGGCCTAAACTGTAGTTGGACATCCTTAGCGCTGCTGAGGAGGCAGGAGAGGCTCCCACCACCACTGCTGTACTGGGAGCCATCAGCCTGGCTTGTGGCTGAGCAGAGCTCCTCCCATGTGAGAGCGCACTGACCACCAGAGGGCAGCTCCTGCATTGAGCATCTGCCCCCTGGTGGTCAGTGTGTGTCATAGTGACCAGTCATTCCCAGTCCTTCTGCTGTTAGGGTCAGTTTGCATATT
>NW_005358043.1:4897339-4899471 GCF_000412655.1 Myotis brandtii
TTTTTTTATTCTGGGATTTATTTACCTTCTATGGCTGTCACTGGAACTGAGAGCCAGCTTTAGCTCTGAGGCTCAGCTCCAGCTCTGTGACCTCGGCTGCTGAAAGCAGGTATCTGGGTTTGTTTGGCTTCTATAATTGAAACACTGTTACAGCTCCAGCTCTGAGGCCCAGCTGGCTGAAAGCAGGTTTCTGGGGTTTGTTTAGCTTCTATAATTGCAACATTGTTTCTTAGAGTGCAGCTCAGAGGCCGGCAGCAGCAGGTGGGGAACCTTGGTTTCCTCCAATACTGGAGCAAGCAAGCCTCCTGTTCGCTTCAGCTGCCTGGCTGCCGGCCGCCATCTTGGTTGGCAGTTAATTTGCATATCGCCCTGATTAGCCAATGGGAAGCGTGTCGGAGGTATGGTTAATTACCATGTTTGTCTATTATTAGATAGGATATTTTAAATCTATGTTCTAAATTGATAGTTTGCTTCTATTTCCACCTTCTCTCATTTTGTAGTTGTTCTATTATAGTTATATTTCAGGTTTGTGTAGACTAAAAAGCTGGGAACTCTATAGGAAACAATTCCTATCTATAATTCTAGAATTCTGATATTTTTCAAACTACTCACCAGGCACCTAGTCAAACTAGATGACTGATTAATTACCTTGATTCACTATGTTTCATGTCTCACCTAGGAAATAAAAGGCTAGCTCTTTCTGAAGTGGGTGATGACTTGGTTAATAAGGATTTATCATAAAAAGACAATCTTTCATTTCTTACCATGCAGTAAACTAAGTGATAAGGTTACGATACCATTTGGAAATGAGTTTTAACTATTATATTTTTAATAGAACGTTCATTTACTATCTGGATGTAAATATGTTCTGTTAACTTACAAATCTGATGTGAAACATCAATGTTAACATTTTCAAAGCCTGGTGCCTTGTGTGTGTGTGTATATATATATGTTTGTAAAAAGTATTTTTTAGTAAAATATTACTTTAATGATAGGTCTATTTGTTTATTTTTATTAGATTCCTACTCTGTGCTATAAAGAACTTTTATTAATCCTATATAATAAAAGAGAAACATGCAAATTGACCATCCCTCTGCTATGCTCAAGCCACACCCACCAGCCAATCAGGAGGGAGCATGCAAATTAACCCAACTAAGATGGTGGCAGCCACGGAGCTAGAGTGAGCAGGAGGCTTGGGTTATTGCCAGCGATGGAGGAAGCCAAGCATCCCGCCTGCCCTGGCCGGCCCTGGGCTCCGCTCAAGGCTACAAAGTTTCAATTATAGAAGATACATAAATCCCAGATACCTGCTTCCAGCTGGCCATGGCCTCTGCTCAGGGAGGGGCTGGGAGCGGGCAACCCAGGCTTCCAGCTGGACCTGGGGTCCACTCAAGGCTACAAAGTGGAGGGGATGAGGGGATGATGGCTGTTTGCAGCTGGTCACACCCCCTTCAGGGTGGGGGTCCCCACTGGGGTGCCTGGCCAGTCTGGGTGAGGGGCTGAGGGCCGTTTTCAGGCTGGCAGGTGACTGCAGCTCCCAACCTCTCCTTTTTTTCTTTTTTCTTTTTTCTTTCTTTTATTCTGGGATTTATTTACCTTCTAAGGGTAAATAGAAGGTTTTGTGTTTAATGATATTAGTAAACCTGGAAAGTAGAAGTGAAATGAGTTTTTAAAACAAATATGTAAACTACCAAAATTGACACTAGAGGAATTAGAAAAGCAGAGCTATGCAATAACTAAGGAAAACATTGAAAAATATTATGAAATAATTAGCTTTATGCAAGTCTCCTGCATCCGATATTGTCTTAGGACTGCTTGATTACAAGAAATAGCTAAAGAAAACAGGGAGTTATAGGAAGAATGTACAAAAAGCTCATAGAAACAGTTACAACAAGTAAGACTGGACTTAATGGAAACTGGGAAATTATTAGAAAGCAAATCTCTTTTACCATGTGCTTTAGAGTATGTGCAGTTCTTTGTCTCTGCTCTTCTCTGAATACAGTATTTCTTATCCTATCTAATAAAAGAGAAACATGGTAATTAGCCGTATGGCCGCTACCCTTCCCATTGGCTAATCACTGAGATATGCAAATTAACTGCCAACCAAGATGGCGGCCAGCAGCCAGGCAGCT
>NW_005358043.1:4900713-4902339 GCF_000412655.1 Myotis brandtii
CAGGCCGGTCTGGGGGACCCCCCCCCCCCCCCCTGAGTGCACAAATTTTTGTGCACCGGGCCTCTAGTCTTGTTTATAAGTCTATAGTTGAAAAGTAACTGCCCACCTTATTCTAACTGGGCTTATAGCTTTAGCCCTTACTATCATCTGATTTTCTACAGCTAAATATCTATTGGTTCAAACTCATGAAACACGTTCTTATTAGTCCCTGAATATCCAGTGCACTTCTTTCTTCTCCCCAAGTGCAGTGTCTGCTCTGGGTTTAATGAGCTGTAGTTTGGATAGGTCATGTGACTCATAGTCTGCTCATAGGAGCCTTGGACCTGAGCATGGTCTACACAGGTAAGTTTATTGACATGTCTGCTATAGCTTCATTAATGAGTCTGTCCTATTTTCAGAGAAGAACCATTTCAAAGGTACATAAATTGGCATAGGGCACAAAAAAGGTAATAGTCTCAAAAGAAAACTCAGTTCATGAACATAAATGGCTGAGTTATGAACATACTTATGCATTATTACCTACATATTATTATATAAACAAACACTATAAAATCATATTCATTCTAAGAATAGTCTATCAAAAGCAAGTAGTATTTAATGTAAGAATCCAAGAATGGTTTAATATTCAGAAACCTAGTAACATAATGTAATAAAATAAATATGCTATTGACATGGGTAAATAAGTCAAATAAAAAAGCCATCTAAGGCTGAAAATGCATTTGTTAAAATTTAAAAATTCTCAATACCGTATTTCAAACACTTGGTTTTTATGCTTTTGTTTTATTGTCAGTAAACTGTGAAAATTTATTATCTTTACTAGAGGTCCAGTGCATGAAATTCATTCATGGGGGGGGGGTGTCCCTCAGCCTGGCCTGCACCCTCTTCAATCTGAGACCCCTCGGGGATGTCCAACTGCCAGTTTAGGCCTGATCCATGTGGAATTGGGCCTAAACTGGCAATCAGACTTCCCTCTAGCAATCCAAGATCACTGGCTTTTAACCACTCACCTGCCTACCTGCCTAATGCCCCCAGCTGCCCTCCCCTGCCGGTCTGGTTGCCCCCAACTATCCTCCCTGCTGAACTGGTTGTTCCCAACTGCCCTCTCCTGCAGGCATGGTCACCCCTAACTACCATCCCCTGCATGCCAATTCGCCCCCAACTGCCCTCCCCTGCTGGCCTGATCTCTCAACTGCCCTCCCCTGCCAGCCTGATTTTGCCTCCAGCTGCCCTCCCCTGCTAGCCTGATCACCCCTAACTGCCTCTACCTCGTTCCTCACCACCATGGCTTTGTCCTGAAGGAAGTCAGACATCCGGAAGGTGGCCGGTTGACCCAGTCTAATTAGCATATTACCCTTTTATTAGTATAGACTAGAGGCCTGGTGCACAAAAATTTGTGCACTCGGGGGGGAGAGGGGGTCCTTCAGCCCATTCTGTGCCCTCTTGAAGTCTGGGACCCCTCAGGAGATAATGACCTGCTGGCTTAGGCCTGCTCCCAGGTGGCAGAGGGCAGGCCCAATCCCTAGGTGCAGCCCCTGGTTGGGCTCAGAGCAGGGCCGATTGGGGAGTTGGGGCGCCGCCCCCTGTCATGCACAGAGCAGGGCGGATCGGGAGGTTGCGATGCCACCC
>NW_005358043.1:4905420-4949118 GCF_000412655.1 Myotis brandtii
GACTGAAACTCCCAACTGCTCCTTTTTTTCTTTTTTTTCTTTTTTTTTTATTCTGGGCCACCTTTAGCTCTGAGACCTCGGCTGCTGAAAGCAGGTTTCTGGCCTTTGTTTACCTTCGGTATTTGATACAATGTTGCGGTCCGGCTGGCTGAAGCCCGGCTGACTAAAGCAGTTTTCTGGGGTTTTGTTTAGCTTCTATATTTGCAGCATAGTTGCTTACAGTTGCAGCTGAGAGGCCGGCAAGTCAGGCGGGGAACGTTGGAGTCCGCCGTCACTGGAGCAAGCAAGCCTCTGCTGCAGTGCATGGCTGCTGGCCGCCAACTTGGCTGGCAGTTAATTTGCATATCGCCCTGATTAGCCAATGGGAAGGGTAGCGAATGTACGGGTAATTACCATGTTTCTCTTTTATTAGATAGGATAGATTATGTAGGATAGGATTGCTTAAATGGCGGGGGGGGGGCCTTTTTCAGCAGGAGGAGATGTTCTTGGTAGACAAAAATACATAACCCCTATATCTGGACTGATAGCCAGCCATATATACTATACTGCCAAAGTGGTTATTAAAAAATTGAACCGCTTTCTTACACCTTACACCAAATAGCTGTTGCCCTTAAAACCCCTCCTCAGCCCCCACCTTAGATTCTGCCTTCGCAGTTCACCCAGATTACATTCTGATTGGTCGGTATCTATGCCAGTCAGTGTCAAAAGCTCCACGTCCTAGGCAGCCATTGGCTCCTCTGGGAAACCCAGAACTGCTCCGCCTTCACATCAGCGCTAGCCCTTCAGTTACGCCCCCTGTCTGCTACCGGGTATATCTCTGGCCACTCTGAGAAGCGGCACCTCAGGTCGACACCTCAGGTCTGTGTTGGTGGCAATTTTGAATTCTCATCCCTGACCTAACCTTCTTACAGTGTGAGCTCTGTGAAGGCAAGCATTTGTCTTGCTCATTCTTAGTTTACTCATAGACTGTACCTGTGTCTATGCATCTGTGCTAGCACCACATGGTGACTGGTCGAATGGTTGTTTCGGTCGTCACAGTCACTGCATATATTACAAGCTCCTTGGGGCATGTAATCATTTTTTTGTATTTCAAGTTTCTAATTCATATAACGGTATCTTAATAAATATTTTTAATGAATCATTCCATTAAAATAGTATAGTTTTTGAGAATTGTTAAGAACAGAATAGAGATATTTTTTTCTTTGTCTCATGGAAGACTTTGTTTTAAGGCTGTACCTTTTTCTGTGTACAGTAAGAACGATCAGCAGGATTTTGGGGGATGAATTGCTTTTACTTAGGAGATGCCTTTGAAAATTCTTCTCTTTATATCATTTGCTTGTGACTCTGTGAACTTTGACTCCTTTCCTTGAGTTGAGTCAGTGCCCTAATCTGACCACTGTGCATATCTAACTGATGGCTGATACTCCACCTGAATAACTCCATTTTAGATTCAATTTCCCTCTCAGTCCTAACAACTCAAAGGAGCTTAAAATGGCCTTTCTTCTTTCAGTCTTCACATCTTGTCTGTTGCTCAGCCTACATCTGTAGTGTATTCCAAATCTTTACCTTTAACAACTTTCATGCCCCTGGTATCAATCTTTATTTCTTGCCTGGACTATTTTTCATTCTTCTGGTATTTTCCCTTCCATTTCAGCATATCCTACCTATATTGCAACTAGATTAAACTTTCTATATTGGATTTATATGTCACTCTCCAGCTTAAAATTTTGTGATGCAATATCTCTGATTGAATTACATATAAAATTGTTGGCTTGACATTTGAAGCTGTTTCCATTCTGCCTTTCATGAATTCCTGACTCCTCCCGTCCCCCTGCATCCTGGACTTATTTCTCATGGTGGCCATAGCATGGCTCTTCTGCTGTCTTTACTTGTGCTGTGTCTTCTAACCCTTTTTCCTCACTTATAAAAAATGGCTCATCTTTATAATGTGCATAGCAAAGGCAATGTTCATGGAACTTTAGAGTCTCCCCAACATTTATGATTTTCTTTATCCTCTGAACCTTCATGGCACTTTGTACTTCTCTGATGACTTTATTATGCTTTCTAATTGCTTCATCTGTGCTAATAGATTATAAGCTCCTTGTGTATGAAAGGCTAGATTTTATTGTTTTATATTTATTGCAATGCCTAACATAGTCATTTATTCAGAGTTCAAATATTGGCATTTTGAATCAAATACTGAATTATTTGAAAATAATATATACATTAAAAATAAGCAGTATACAATTATATTTCAAATGTATCAATACCATGATTTGCTCTTTTTGTAAGTCTCAATACCAGGATTTACTCTTTTTGTAACTCACAATCTTTGGACATCCCTTTGGGAGATGATAATACAACTAAAAATATAAAACAGCACTAATATAAAATAAGGTTGTGTTAGTCATCCAGTTTGTTTTTAAAAAGGTATTTTTTACACATTTACATTCACATTTGCAGAACAACTAAAATATTAGTGTGAAGGAAAAAAAAGTTGTTATTATAACCTTGAGAAAGAATGTTAATTAAATTGAGAGATAAGAAAGGCACTGCATAAGATAATTCCCCCCCTCCCATTTGTGATGACATTGGAACTTTATTTTGTTATATTGAACTTCTTATATTCTTATATATTTTCTTATTTTGAATTGCCAAGACGCTCTTGCAACAGATTGAATGCTATGAGAAATATCTGCTTTTTAGAGCTTTGGACAGTATTGTTTCTGAAAGCAAGCTTGAACTCCCCATGAGATCATTGTAGAGATAAATGCTTAAAAGCTTTTCAGAGCCATACCTTGGCTCTAGCAAAATTTAATTTCCCACTGATTATGTTTATATCGATTTTGGAACACATAGCCATGAATATACTCAGCTTAGCTACATCATCGACAGTTTCCCATTCCTTGGGAATACATTCCTGTTTTATAAGCATATGGAAACCAGTTATTCTTTCTTATATATGTACTTAGAGTGAAATTATCTAGTTTTTAGAATAGACTATGAAAATGTCCTTACAGTTGTTTAAAGGCTGTGCCTTTATAACAGTTAAAAACATTTCGATGTATATTGGAATGGGCTTTGTAAATATTCTATACTTTATTAGCTATTCAATAATACCTCGTTAGGCTCTGACCTATAGTCAAAATACAAAATGAGCTTTTAAAAGTAGATTCCAGCTACATAACAATCACAGCGTTGACCAGTGTACAATGGGTGTATATAGTGAAGTGATAAATAAACATATAAAACATATAAAAAGACCTTGATTCAGTCCTGTTGGTGTTACTTTTAAGCAAATTACCAAAACTTTTTTTAGCTTCATTTATGGATCCCGATAGTAGCTACTTTCCAGAGAGTTTATGAGTATGCTATGAGCTAAGATATGGAAAGGACTTACTATAGTGTCTACTGTTCAACATGGATTTCTTCTATTCCTCTTGTACCAAAATTTTTTTAAAAAAGTGATTTGATAAAATAATTTGTTGATAATATTTTCATCTTTGAACTTCTGTACTATGATGATTAGTAAATTAGCAGTTACATTTGGTAATCAGTAATCATACAATCTTAGAACTAGAAGGGCTGGTCTAATTATTTACAGGTGAGAAAATAAAGAACCAATGACCTCAAATGACCCATTTGTCACGTATAGCAGGTCAATAGTAGAGTGAAGTTTCAAACCTAGATCTTGGGGCTCTTCTTTGCATAGTGCTTTTTCCATGCACCACATTAGATGTGGCATTTCCAGGGTCACCCTTTTCCAAATAATAACTCTGTGACTATGTTTCATTAAGAGGATCTAGCAGGCTTCAATCTCTTCTGTTCTTGGTCATTCTTGTTGGTGAATTGTAGAGTGTTTGCCAGGCTGGAATATAGAAATAAAGTTCAGATATCATTTCAGTGTGGAATATAATCTCATACATGTGTTTTATTTTTTGAGTGAGCAGAAGCCCCATTGTAGCATAGTTCATGAGTCAGTTATAATTTTTGTTAAATCATCACCCCCAAATACAGTCACTGGTCCTGTCTCTGAAATAGAAACATTATAAAAGCCTGTAATACATTTTAAAAGATACATTTTGATGATGTTTAGAGAAATACTTAGTTCTTATCTCATAAACATTTAAACCTTTGAATATTTAAAGAAGGATAGTTTGCTTAAACAGAATGTTCACCATTGCTGTGTTTGGAAAAGTAGAAAAAAATTTAATGAAATACTGAACTTAAAGTATAATAAAAAGATGAATTGAATAAAGAACTAGTTAAAATATAAAACTGTGTAATTTTCTTTACAGTATTAAAGTGTTCTGCAACTCTATCCCAGAAGATTAGATTTTATAACAGATAATTTACAGGAATTTTTGTATTTTGAAATGGCCACACTTAATTGGCAATTTGGTAGTCTCTACGAAAGATCTTGTAAAGTTTGTTAAGAAAATCTAAAGCTATTATAAGTTTTTAAAAATCCATACATATGAGTACTTTGTCTAATATGGAATTTGTCTATTTTGCCTGATTAAGTTAAAATCTGAGGTTTTTCTAACTCATGACTGTTTTTGTACAAGAGAAAGTAACATAAATACCATATAGAATGTCAAAGGGCCTGGCCAGTGTGGGTCAGTGGTTGATTGTCACCAGGAGGTCACAGTTTGATTCCTGTTTGGGACTCATGCTTGGGTTGTGGGTTCGATCCTTAATAGGGGTCAAGCAGGAGGTGGTTGATTGGTGATTCTTTTTCATCATTGATGTTTCTATCTCTCTCTCCCTCTCCCTGCCTCTCTCTGAAATCAATAAAAACATATTTTTAAAAAAGAATGTCAAAGGAAATAACATGTATAGTGATTTTAAATATTAAAATAAGGAACCAAGTACATCCTTGATCAAATGCACATGTAGTGATATTTCTATAGTAAAAAATATTTCATAGGATTATGATAATAGTAGTCTAGAATCAAGCTTAAGTCAAACCTTGAAGAAAGTTGTCCTTGCTACTTCATTAACATGTAACAGTAAAGTTATTTCTTTCTCAGCAAACATAATACTTACATAAAAATTTTGACATAAAATAAGACTCTCAGAGTAAGATTGCTCTTTAAAACACTCACTATTTGGGGCAGTTTGTCATAGAAATCCTTAAAAGTAATTTCTCTGTGCTTTAAAAATGGTTAGATTACAATAAATGGCTAGAGTACATACATTAAAAATGACTAATATAGTTAAATGAAATTCTCATTTTTTAGCTCAAAGTGCATATAAGACCTGTATTTCATTTATATAGTTATAGTTGCTATTATATTTTGGGATGAAAATTTTCTAATATTCTAGACTAAATCTAGATAAGTTTCAGTTTTTGGTAAGTTATCTGCATTAGTTTTATATAAATCAGAGAATACATACTATAAAAGTCACTATAATCACACTATTTTCAATGAATTCTTATTATATTCTAAATTCTTATGTATTGAATATAATTAAAAGAAAGCTTTCTAGATCTTTTTGACTGTCAAGGCAACTATGAAGAAAGGACAGGCTCTATTTGAGTACAATAAAATTTGCCTCTTCAGTTAGTTTTCATTCCAGCTCCTTTGTTTGTGTGTACAATATCTTACCTGCATCTGCATCATTTTTAAGTGTACCAGAAGTACAAACTTTCTAATATAATCTCTGTATCTGGTGATCAGTAGAGAAAAGGTACTGCTCAAGTAAAAAACAGGAAAGGTCATTATTATCTGCTTTTACTCTTGCTACTAACTCCTGGGGAGTCTTGTTTTTGCTGATCACAATAACCAGATTGCCTCCATAGCATAAGGATTACTCTTGCTTTCAATAATCATCTGCAATAACAATGCCTGTGAAGTCGGAAATTGGAAAAGATGATAGAAGTTAATGTCACTATCAGAAATAACAGTCCGTGTTCTGCTGCTCCATGCTTCCGTAGGTTCTACCCAGAATGAAGCACTACAGACCTATGTTTGAATCTCTTACTGTGAGAACTTGGGCAATTGATCACTCTAAGTCCTATGAAATGGATGTTGTGAAGATCAAATGGGATTTTATATGTAAAGGCCATGATGCAGTGCTTGGCATAAGGTGATTATCCTTTTGTTCCCTCTCACAGTACCTGGTAGATTCTAGTAGAGGGAGTTTCTAAGTGTTGTTGAATGACTCCCTTCATTTTTATAGTTTCATCTTTCTCCAAAATTTTTAGCAGAGCTTGGAAAAGGGATAATATGAATAAAGTTTAAGACCTTGGATATCATTTTGTAACAGTATTTTTAGATTAAAAGAACTTCGTTGCATTTGGATGTTATTAAAAATCCTTGAAGTTAAAAAAAAATCATTTTATTGGTTCCATCAAGGAAACAAGCTAAAGTCGTCTGTAGAACAGAAATATAGATATGTTTCCCCTCACTGCTGAAGATCTTTCCTGTTGAGTATTTCAAAATTTAAGGCTTTTAATAGAAAAATCTTATTTCAGCAAAACACTGAGGTTCTTTAAATGATCCATCAGCCTCTTTATTAAATCTCATAATTCACTGTGACATTGCTTTACAGCTTGGTTTTAAAGGATTTACCTAGCCAAATTGATGAGCAAATTGCTGGTGTGTTTTAAATTGGATTATATGAGTTAAAAGGGGAGTAACAGTGGAGGGTATTTCACTATTTGGATTTTGCGCTATTTAGAGAAATTAAGAGTGAATGCCTATTACTCACTCATATAATTATCTACTTATTAGGTAGATAATTAAAAAGTGAATATTTATCCTGAAAATTGCTGGGATTTTAAATATGTCATTCTCATTAATGAAACACGATAGCATTTTGCATACACCTTTGGTGAAATTAATTAAAACACAATTTAAAGAGTTAATTTATTATTTATAATAACAATTTAAACCTTTAATGAAGTACATTCCTATACAGAGGATTCTGATTTAGATAAGCGTGGAAACTAAAATAGATTATAGTTTTTATTGTTTAATTATTGATTAGGAATCTGAAATTCTCATCTTAAGAAGTTTAATTTTAAATGTATTTTCCCACATTTGATGTATATACTACCAAAATGAAAACTTGCTAATGATGTCCAGTCTTACAGCATTACTGTATAGCTCACTGTCTACTATGGTAGCCACTATCCAATATGGCTTCTCTGAATTGAGATGTGCTGTGAGGGTAAAATTAAAACACACTGGATTTCAAACACTCAGTATTTAAAAAATGTAAAATCTCAGTACTTTTTACATTGATCACATGGTGAAAGGTAATATTTTGAATATATTGAGTTAAATATATCATTTAAATCAATTTAATCTGTTTCTTTTTTTTCAGAGAGAGTGGGGGGAGGGGAAGAGGGAGAGGGAGAGGGAGAGAGAGAGAGAGAGAGAGAGAGAGAGAGAGACATCAATGTGAGAGAGACACGTCGATTGGTTGCCTCCTTCACCATTCCCACTGGGACCAGGGATTGAACCTGCAACCCAGGTATGAGCCCCTGACTGGGAATTGAACCTGTGATTCTTTGGTGAGCAGGCTGACACTTTAACTACTGATCCATATGGGCTAGGGCTGTTTCTTTTTTTTCTTTTTTTAATGTGGTAACTAAAATATTTAAAATAACTTATGTGGCTCACATTATATTTCTACTGGACAGAGCTGCTCCAGAAAATGATTTCTGAAATAATTAAAAAATCTTAGATAGATGTTGCCTGAGGGATCTCACTTTATAAGCAAATTAAAAATAAGCCCAGCATATTGGAATTATGAAGGAAATTTTGCAACACAATTTGAGAAAATATGGATGGAGAAAACCATCTGTAGACATAATTAGGGTATAAAATAGGATAGAAAATTGATATTTATAAAATAATTTGAATAATGATGAAGTGTTTTTTTAAATATTCTGTTACTTTTTTGAAAATACAGCTTTTACTAATCCAACAAACTTTATCAGTCTAAGAAAATACATATTTTTAACTGAATAAAGTGGTCAATATTGACTATCTCTTGTATGTATATTCAGTATCTGAAATATACTGGATATATAAAACTTAGTATAGTATATGGCATAAAGTATATGCTCAACAAATATTTGATAAATGAATATATGATTGAAATAGGAGAGATGGCTAGGTATTTTTATTGGTTATTTCATGAATTATATGAAGAGATTAAAATAGCTCCTGGCACATAGAAGGCACACAAGAAATATTTGTGAAATGAATGAAGATAGACACACAAATCAAATAATAAAAAAGATAGAGTCCTTAGAGAGAAATTACGACCAATACATGTTACACATGAAAAACTCAGTGGAAACAATTGAAATAAGACTGAGAAATTAGTGCTTCAAAAGTTCTGAATTGTGAGCATCATTTGTGTTGTTTCCCCTGGCTTAAACTATAATGAAATCATGATTTCAGGATAGAAGAAATCCTTAGGGGACTTAAATATAGTAAGGTACAAGTAGAAATTTTAATATAACTTATTTAGAAAAAAAAAGTAGAAAAAATAGGTACATTTCAATAATATAATTGTAATTTTGTAGAAGTGTTAAACTTATATTATAAATACATTTAACATAAATTTTATTTATTTCTGGATATACATAAAACAAATGAACGTCCCTTGAATGTTTTCTTCACTAGACTAATAAACCTGGGAATAATTTCTTCACTTGGAGTTTTCGTAAAGTCCAGATGTTATTGGTGGGGAGATCTCCACCGGTTGCTAGTGGCAGTGAGCTTCTTACGATATCTCAAGAAAATGAACTTTCGGAGATTCCCACAGGAAGATGAGATATTGTAGAACACCTTATTTCTGGGGAATCAAACTCCTGAGTTTCCAAAGTCCCATTTCCCTCAGTCCCACCATAGAATAAATCCCATTTTGCTTTCAGCAGAGCTAAAAGCCAGTGTCCAGAGTTTTCGTTCTATGTGAGGGCATAGTCCAATCCAGCATTGGGCTAGCTTAGTCTGTGTTTCCTGCTGCAGTCCATCAGTCCATTGCATGCAGGGTCCACATGACCATGGGCCATGTGGTTATGGAGGGAACATGGGCAGGAGCAAAACCAGATTTTCACGGGCTTGCAATGGCCCTTCCTACTCTAGCCAATCCATGGTCCCCCAGGCTTGACTGACAGGCACTTTCCCTGTGTCACCCCAACTCATTGCACATGTGCCCATCTTCCCCTTTGTTGGACCTCTACCCCCAGTGACCTGCAGGGAATGGGCTGGTGGTTTCCTGGGGAGTGTGAAATTGCAGCTTCCTGGTGAAGCTGCCCAAAATGGCTATGCTTTTGATGTCTGGCCTCCTTTTTGCGCCTTTCCTATTATTAATAACTAGCTAATTACAATGGTATTACAGATACATGAGGAGTATTTCAATTGGCTAATGATAATATGGAGTAAAAATTAAATTCAAGGCCTATGAAGGGGATTGAGTAGCTGTAGAACCACTGTTTTCATAGTTAATTGACCAGGAACTGTGTTATTTGTAAAGGATTCCTGGTTCACAATGGCTTCCTCAAGCTACTGATGTTCTGCTGTCCTCATCTCTCTCCATTTATGCACCACTAACATTGAACTTTGGGCTCCTCCAACTCTGGTTTCTGGCTCTCACCAATGCTCTTTGGATGCCCTCCCTCTACACCATCACTTTACTTAATTCTGACATAAGGGGAAGATCTCATTCCTTAGTTTCGCTTAAATCTTGCTATTATCTCATATAAATACTTCCCTTTTAGAAACATTACACTTCCTCCATAAAGAGCTGAACTGCCTAATTTTGTGTGTGTTTACATAAGTTATTGTTCTGTGTCTTTATTCCGTATGCTCTACAACCCCAAAAGCCTTTCCTGTTTTTTTCTTAAATATAGGACTTTCTCATTATTTTCAAAATTCAATATATGATTCCCTCCCACCCCCTGGAAACATGACAAAAATAGTTTTTCTATGTAAATTACTAGGAAATTATTTACTTTTCTGTGTTTTCATAAAATTCATAAATCATGTAAGAAGGACATGAAATGAATTAATTAGTAGAACATCTCTCTCTGAAGGGTTAAAGGATTGCCAGCACTGATCAAGCTTGCTCTCTCTGGCTCCTGATATGGTGTTGACAGCCAAGCAAAGAGCTTCTTCAATAAATCCACTCTCATATTTAAGTTTTTCCAGATGTGAGAAGTAATTAAGTCTTTGCATTTACTGAAGCCTTGTGCACTTTTCAAAAGGGAACTGGCATCTGTGGTGAATTAACTCTGCTTGAGCGTGTGTGTGTGTGTGTGTGTGTGTTCTGTGTATGGGTATATTGTGTGAATGTACATATACACTAGCACACATGTGGCATTTGCCAATAGTCAAATGAGATCAGACCTGAAAACAAAACAAAAAGCTAATTTCAATAAACAACAAGAATTGTTGCAGCTATGTTTACAATAGAGAGAATTGGGCTTTATGGAATTCTTTCTCCCTTTCTATTTTTTGCTGAACATTAAAGGAAAGGAGAGAGGATAATTAAATCATTTGTATCTGTGAAAGGATTTTTTTTAAAAATTGTGAAGTCCTGATTCTCAAAAAACATAAAATGAACATGTTTTAAAGATCTTAACTCATTAATTAATTAGGGTACCAGTAAGATGTTAAAATTGGTTCAAAGGTGAATTTGAAGAACCACACATAAATGAGTAATAAGGAATGCCGAATTTATAAATAGATGTCCAAAGGATATATCAATAAGGCAGTAACCAATTGCTTTCCCCAGGAAACAACTTTCATTTTTGTGGATAAAGCATCATAGCATTGTTATCAGTTATTAACAATTTAAAGGGTTGTAAAATTGTTCAAAGACAGTGAAAGGCCAAATTAGCCAGAAGGTAACACCAGATAAGACACCAGGTAATGTTTTCTGATGATGATTATTATTATTATTTGCTAGTTTCAGAGTCTTTTACAATTTTTCCTGACATCTCACACAAAACTTCAGAAGAGGGATGCTTTGAGGATAGCCAAACTGTTTGATCCTGCCTGGTCCTTTAGTTCTGGTTACAGGCCACATAGAGGCTACTCAAACCATGAGCTTCTTTTCTCTTAGTGTGCAGGATTGTGGAAGTGATTGTGGTTTTAACCTCATTGTTATTAAAGCTGAACTAATATCTCAAGTAAGTAGCAAATTAGACCAATGTCCTTCAGTCTACTGGGTGCTTATGTTAATGTAGACTCCGAATAAGAATACTTTTTTCCTGTCAGTATATCTAGAAGAGTACATATTTTTAATTTTGGATCCCAAACACAACCAACCTGGAAATTGTTATGTCAAAAGTTATTTGCAGTTTCTTGTTCTCCTACTCCCCCAATACCAAGTTAGATGTGTGGGTTTCATTTGTAAGTAGGATCTATATTTGTGAAGACAGGAATAGGAACACAGACAAACACTCTATTAAATCTTATTTTAATGGCATAATTGGTAAAGGTGACAATTATCCAAGTTGCTTTGAATTCTTTTGATTTCTACTTAACAAACAGTAATGAAATAGCTATTAGAAATAAGATAGGCTTAATGAATGTAAACTGTAAAAATAGATGGAGCTAATATTAAGCAGAACTCTTTTATAAAGAAGACAAGTTGCTCTAGAGAGCTTACTTTTCTTGTTTTAAGGAATGATACCATGCTTCCATCCCCGCCCCCCATCTATTAGTAAAGTTCTCTTTTGGACAGATGCCAAATGATGGGGAGCTACATGAAGCAAAAGTAAAATAACCAGGAATTCAACTGAGAACCTTCTGGGAGGTAGTCATAAAAACAAACAAGCAAACAAACATAACAGCAACAAGAAAACCACAATAAAAACCAAAAACCAAGGCAACTAAAATTGAGTATGTGAAAGACTAGGAAAGCAGAGAAACAAGTCAGATGAACTGAATCCTCTCTCACCTAACCATTTACAGTGAATGTTTTATAATAAGAACTGGTGAATTAATTTTTTTATATCTGGAGTAATCTTATTTCTTTTTCTAATATGCTGGAAAGTAATATTTCATCAGTGAAATTGATTTTTGCATGTTTAACTTTCACATTAATAGGACAAACACCTTGAATATAATTAAAAATAAGTTATTTTGTCTTCTTCCATTGACTGGTACTAATGCAAATATGGGCTTTAGCTCACAGTTGCTTTCTTGTCTTTTACTGCAAAGCTGAATTGTTGAAATGAATAAAAGCATCCTTTTTTTTTTCTTTTTTCCATTACCCTTTATCCTCTCTATGCCCTCTTCTACCGCCATTCACCCCCCTCTGAAAAAAAAATCAGTTTATCTCTGTAAGTTTTCCTCAACTCAGAACTGATTCTCAATGAGAGGCAGAGAGGGATTGAATAATTTGTCCTAGAAGATATGAGAGAGCCAGTCCTGGAAGTAGGGGATCTGGCTATGAGTAAGGTGATCCTCATTCTGAATCAGGGCATGGATAGAGTATTAATGCAAAGAGTACATTACATAAAATGAAATGCTCACTAAGTAATAGGGATTAGCAACTATACAGAATTTTCCTTTTGGGACTCCCTACGGTGAAAATATGTATTAAAATATAATATTTATTTTTTTAAAGCGGATGATAGGGACTATTGAAACGTGATAGCTATCCATGAATAACACTTTCTTCTTATTCCCCAAGTGACATTTTGAAGCTATTGACAAGAGTGCTCTGCTGTGATAAAGTGCAGGGTTTAAAATGTTTTAGAGAAAACTTTACATGAATTTTGTATTATATCTATAGGTGAAAGGAAAAATGCATTCAATCAAAAGTACTAATGTGTCTAGCTCTCCAAACAATCCATTAAGGGGTTCCTCCAGCAAGTTTTGAATGATGCGTTTCTTATTCCCTATCTTATATTAGTACTAAGTGTGTTTTACTCACCACTGCATCTCTGACACCAAGCACAGTGCCTGGTATAACACACTTACTTGAATGCATGGACTTAGGGCTCTAGTTAAATTCTGGTCCTAATGCCCCATTGAATAATTTTCTGAGTGAAACAAATAATTTCTCTTGATCATAATTTTGTCCTCTGTAAAAAAGAGGGCTTTAGTAGGATTGATTTCTTAAGGTTCTCCGTGGCTTAAAAATTTTGATTCTAATATCTCAAATGGAAAATTTATGTTCACATATGGTGTTTGGTTTTGCTTTCATAATGTTTGTATATAATCTCAACAAATTATTTTCTTCCAGCACAGTGAAGAGTCATTGAGAACTTATTACATGATGGGAAATGAGAAAAAGCAGCCATTGAAGTCTAATGAAGGTAATTCACCAGAAGTATGATGAAGGTAATTCACCATGGTGAATAGATGTCATCATGAGCAATGCAAGTATTGTCACCTCAAACAATAGCCAAGAGGTGAATTTTAGGCAGCTGTGGCAAGATTTTTTCCCCTACACCACTAGAAGTTTGCAAGAAAAGCTTATAGAAAATGCTCTTCCATATTTCCAAATAAAGATAATGGAATCGATCTTCTGTAGTATAGATTTTGGCAGAGGACTTGAGGGAATCAGTCAGAACCCATATTCTCCTCTCTAATGTGAGGAGAATTTCCTTATAGAATTTTCTACACTGGCATGACAGGGCTGTTATTTTAAAGTTAAGTTTTCCAAATTCAGTATTCTTGGTATTTTGCAGATAAGCAGGATATATGGTGCCATTAAGTTAGCCTGTATCAAAAATTGTTTCATGAAAAGACCAATGAGTCTTCTAGGACACATTACTTTTTTTTAGAATAGAACAGTTACCCTAAGTACTATTTCACAGAAGAATGTTAGTTTTCTGGAATATCAGATAGCATTAATAAATAGGTAGGTAAGAAGGTTAGAATAGATTTGATGGACAGGATTTCATTGTTTGGGAAATGCTGGGTTAAGCAAACAAATACTTTTCTTGGTTGTGAGTCTTCTCAGAGTTTCTAATGTGTCATTATGCTGTGTGGCTCTTTAGTGGCAGGGGTAGAAATTAGTGTACAGGTTTCCCCAAACATGTTTAAGAAATTCCCTTTTCTCCTTTAGAGTGTTCTATGGAACTTTAGCCTCATGGAACACAGTTTGATAAATTATTTACACATGATGACCATGTAGAATTTTTTCTTGTCAGAAGTTTTAATTTAGGCAAGGCTAAGGCATTTTAAAAACTAAATTTAAAACTAGATTTGATACCAAGAGAAAATAACATTATACTTAGCTATTTAAACGATGTATTATTTTTTAATGAAGTTATATTTTGTATAATTAGTTTAATTATTCACCATAAGGTATTTTTATGTCCAGTGCTTATCTGCGATTGCTGTATAAGTATTAATTTATCCTATGATTTAAATAACCAAATTGATAAATTATGAGTTGGATAGAATCTTATAATTGCCTAAATTGACATGAAAGGGTTTGTTTTGAAAAATACATTTTTAATTATATAACCGATGACACATACCACATTATAAGTATTGTTGTAGTTTATTTTTCCAAACTTTTCTGGGTGTGTAGTATGTTTTGAAGAATATAAAAATAACTATCAAATTTGTAAAAATTGACACCATGGGAAGAATTGAAAGAAATGATTATTATTTTTTGAAACAATGTTGTTTCTAGAATTCTTAAATGATATATCAACCTATGTTAACTGCAACTTCTCAGGTTTAATGATATTTACAATTAAAATAATACAATAGCAATATAGGATTAACAGTTATAATTAACTCGGAATAGATTCTCTGAAGGGTTCAAAGAGCTTTTCATAATAAATTACTAGCCTTTAATCAGCTAATTTAAAGTACTTTTAAGAATGTGACAAGTACGTTTATATCTCATAAAAAATTTAACTTAGGTTAATGAAATGAGTTTGAATGATCCAGATTCACTATACCAAATCAGAGATATGTCTGACATTCTAGTGAAAGCTTTATTTAGAAAGAGTTGAGGAATTCTTTGAGATAACAGGCTTCTGACTGTGCTATCTTGAGTGTTAAAGCTGAGTGGTTTTTCCCAGAATCTTGAAGTCTTTTTTAAACTCTTTTATGAATGAATTGAAATAGAGTAAAATAAATAAGTTGTCTTTTTTGAATTTCTTAGTTTAAAAAAAATGCTGACTTGAATGTTCATAAAACTGAATTTTGCTCGTTGAAATGTTATTTCCCCTTAGGAGGCTAGCCCTGGTCCACCTCCGGGATTCTGTTCCATCCACTCACACACAGTTATGATAAGGAGAGTGAAGTGTGAGCTAAATAGGGAGGAGGCCTGGGCAAGGTCATTTCTGCCAGAACGCCAGAGATGCTAAGATCTCAAGGGTGCCATATACATAAACAGATGCTACATTAGAGAAGTAAAACAATATACATACATATAGCGAGAGGGAGTAAAAATGAGGGTCCCTATGTATGAGGATGTAAAGGGTGAAACTGAAGAGGAAAAAGCAGAGGAAGAAGAAAATGAAGAAGACAAGGTGAGTGTGCAAGCACCTGCTGAAGAAGGTTATCTGTTCCTGTAAGCTGGTGATTAGAAGTTTGTCTCCTTTCCTTCTTTTTCTGGACAGGTATTCTTTAAGCCTGTTATTGAAGACCTGAGCATGGAATTGGCCAGAAAATGCACCGAACTCATTAGTGATGTAAGTGGCTTAAGAAATTTTTGTCTCATTTTGCATTGTGTGTCGTAGACTATTATGCCATAGAATCATAGAGCTGGAAAGAAAACCCTGGAACCACCTATTAAAACATGGTTGTTTTCCAGATCATGGAACTGAGTCTAGAAATTTTAGGTAATTTCTCCAAGGTCACCCATACAGAGAATTTCTGTGGGAGCAGGACTTTGTGTTCTTAATCCAGAATCCTGTTTCTTATGGATTTTGGTCATTCTGGCAATAGGAATTTCATTTAAGAAAGGAAACAAAAAAGTTAATACTCTGTACATTACTTCTTTTGTATAATCAGTGCTTTATAAAGGTTTCCTAAATTTAATCCCTTAAAGATAATCTACAGTAAAGTGAACTCACGAATTCAGAGCATATTCCTTTGAGAACCCAAAGCCTTTACAATTTGTAAATATTTAATTTTGTAATGATGTGAAATGTTTTAGAAAAATCTCTACATAAATGAATGATTTTTTAAAAAGCATTTGGGGGCCTTTTGAGGAATATGATGAATGCAGTAGTTTTTCAAACCAAAAAAATTGCATATAATATCTATGTGCATATAATGTTGATTTCCAGTTTAGAATTTATGGATAATTGAGCTACATGTTAAGAACTCCAGACTAGATGATAATGATGATAGTAATGAAAAGGAGCATTTTTATTGTGACTTTTTTATTAATTGGAATCAGTTTATATATTTCAAGGGAATCATAGAATTGTAGAATTCACTCATATTTATATATTTTTACAGTCAATAATTAAACTAAAATTCTAGAGGCACAGGAAAAGTATTGCTCACTAGGAATAAGAATTTAGATGATCCTCATTAAAAAAGTTGTCAGAAAATTGCCTTGTGACAAAAATTTGTCAGAAAGAGCCAAAGGATGGTGGAAATCATACCCCTTCCCATATACTTGACATGTGACATAATTATTTCTTAGTGCCATTATTTAATAATAGTTATAAGCTACTATATGTGACAGTTTGTTGTAAACTGTAATAATACTGAAATAAAAATAATATCAGCAATAGTTAAGATTTATTGAATGCTATGTGCTAGGCATTGAAGCTTATGAGGTAGGCTGTGTTGTTTTTCCCATTTTAGAGGTGAGGAAGCAAAGGCTCAGAGAGGCCAAGTAACTTTCCTGGGTCACACAGTAAGGCAGTGGGGACTTAAACACAAAACACTCTCTCTTAGCTACACTGCTGTGTTATCTCTCACTCTAGATTTCCATGCAGTTTTTCTTACCGTTATTATTAATTTTTATACTGATATTAGTAATAGAAACACTACCAATCCTTTTATTCATTTGCTAGAGGCCCGATACATGAAAATTCGTGCAAGAGTAGGCCTTCCTTCCTCCAGCTGCTGGCAGGCACCCGGGACCTGGGCTGGCTTCCATCCGGCTCCAGCTTCATTAGGAAGAATGTCCAGAATGACATCCGGCAGATGTCCGGTGTAATTAGCATATTACCCTTTCATTATTATAGATTTTTTAAAGAGGAAGTACTTTTTAAAAAATATGTTTTTTATTGATTTGAGAGAGAGAGACATCCATGTGAAAGAGAAAAATCAATTGATTGCCTCTTCACACATCCCAACCGGGGATCAAACCCAAGACCTGGACATGTGCCCGGACCAGGAATCGAACCAGTGACCTTTTGATGCAACTGATTCACACCAATCAGGGCACTACCAATGTTTTTATATGGAGCAGATGAACTTAAATTTGAAGTTATCTCTATTATATTGTCTGCATGACTAAATGGTTGTCTAAAATGTGTATTTGAGGTTGCATTAATTACAGAACTAAAACACATATAAAATGGATGAGTTGACACACTGAGTTAGATGGAGTTCCAGTCAAGTCTCCAATATGCCTCTGACAGTGCCCATCTGTTAGTGTCCACATTTAATTCAGTACGCCTGTCTTTCCCTAGTCTCTAATTTGATTTAAAGACCAACCTTCAAGTCCCTTAGTTTTGTTTTCTAATTCATTATATCCCAAAGGGGAATCATGTATTTACCTGAGCCTTTTTGTTTGTTTGAAGGAAGTCTGTCTGCAGCCTCTGTCACCAAGAGAATTTGGTGTGTTACTTGCCTGCTCGGTAGAATACTACATACTGAAGCTTTAAGAAGCAGCCTTACATTCTTTTGATCAAATTACATAGCTAGTGAGCCACAGACCTGGGATTTGAAACAAAGTCCGACTCCCAAGTCATGGCCAACATGATGTCCTTCCTCTCTTGCCCTGTGCGAGGCACTCCACGTACATTATTGTACTCTGTTATTGGTTCGATGAGCCTCAGTTCAGAGCTGGTGCAAGATTGTCTAGCCCAAGACTACCTGGCTAGTTAGGGGTGGGGACAAAATTTAGGCTTAGGTCTAGCTAAGTCCAGAGCCACTTGTCAGTCTGCTTCATGGGTTGTTTTACAGGTTTATCTTTATATAGTAGCCTTTCTATATTGCCTTCATTATCATTCTAACTGTTTCTCTTTGGACCTCTTCTAGATCTTGAATGTGTTTATTGGGGTGTGATAAGCAGATCTGTGCACAGCAGTCCAAATATGGATGGCCTGGGGTTACTAGTATGGGCAGGGTGGGGCGATCTTTCCTTTTGCTCCATGTACCCTTTGTGATGATAGTTAGGGTATCTTGGACTTGGGGTTACAGAGAGCTATTAGAACAACCTTTGTAGGACATCTTTCTCAGCCAGTTTCAATCCTAATTTCTGACTGCTTAGGGCTCATCAACTTTTCATAGTAGTTTGAATGATTTTCACCTTGCTAGGAAAGAATGTCATGTGTAGCTGTCTGCCCTCTGGCATGGCCCTTTGTGAGCTTCCCCATTTCAGCTCCTTTAGTTTGACATTTCACGCTCCCTGAGAGCTTGGGGTCACCAGCAGACCTGCAGACTTGCTGTATCATGTCCTTGCCAGATAATTTATTAATATAGTAAATCAGATTGGTCTAGAGAAGCCCTGGGAGGCCTGCACTGTTTAGAATTCTCCATTTTCCAGATCAGGCGGCTTCACCCTGAGGATCAGAATGAGGCATTTTTCAAGTTTTCTTTGCCCTCCCTAGTTTCTGCTTTGCACTTTCCCTGCTCATGTTGTGGGGTTTTCTTCTGCATAACTCACTTCCCAACCTAGAAGACAGCACCTGGCCTCCGAGACAGCCTCTTCTCTTCTTCTGTTAACCAAGTCATGCTTCTCATTTAGCCCCTCTCTGTTATTCAGCCTGTTGGTCAACTGTCTACTCAATCCCTTGAATAAATCAAACCTATTGACTAGGTTGAGCAGTCAGAAGCATGGATCTAGAGGCCTTTTGTCACGTGGACTTAAAAATATTAGGGTAACCTAGGTGAGCTTTTGTATGTTTCTTATAAATTAGGCATAAAGTCTCTGCAGGGCAAGTTTGGCCACATCTGCATGAAGCCTCTGACTCAGTGTTTTGGTTGAAACCTTTTTAGGGTGATAATCTACAATGCAGGAGAAAGAACAGTTTCCAGGCAAATGAGCTTTGTGTGTTGTGGGCAAGTCCTTTCAATGCTGAAAACATTAGATTCGTGGTTTCCCCTCCAGAGAAAGCTCTGAATGTACTTAGAGAACCGAGAGAGCAGCCTTGGCTGGGAGCACCCGTTACAAATAGCAATGGAGCCCTGGTTCTTTCGTCCAGGGTTTCCTGCCTTTAGCAATATGGCTCCATTTGTGAAAAGACTTTCTAGGTACTTTTGTTAAGAATGCTTGTAAAAGGAAATATCCTCAAACGTTTCTACATCTGTCATCCCCTTTCAGCCATTAGCTAATCTCATACTAAAATGAAAGAAACTGGGAGAGGAGGAGGGAGCACTACTGATGTAATTTAACTCTCATTGTGGTTGAGACATGGTGGGACTAATGGGTGAGGTCAAAGCAGAAAGTGAATATTTTGGTCATCTTAATGATCATTAAATCATCAACTTTCCCTTTTTTTCTCAGTCAGAATGTAACTTGGATGCTGTTTTGGTTATGAGTACAGAAGGTTGCAAGTAACAGGAAAACCCTGGCACAGAGGTTTAACAAATGGGTATTTATTTTTTTCACATGTGAAGGCTGGAGGTAGGGGGGTCCAGTTTTGGCATATTTGATGCTATTAGTTTCTTAGATTCCTTTTCTTCTGCTCTGTCAAAATTAGCATGGTGGTTGTGCTCGCTTCGGCAGCACATATACTAAAATTAGTATGGTGGCTTCAGGTCGTATTGTGACACCATTGTTGTTGCTGAGTCCCTGTGACAAGGGAAGGAAAAAGGTGGAAGGGTTATGTGGCAAAGGGCTATGCCAGCAAGTCTCTCCCTTTACACCAGAAACACCAGAACACTGCTGGGCACCTGGCCTTTCCAGGCCAATCACTAGCCAAGGGGACTGAGAAAACCCTGCCTGGCTTAGAGCAATTTGTACTCTGTGGCTGGGGGAGAGGTCTGGCTACTCTCATAAATACATTTGGGCTCTGTTATTAAGAAAGACAGGGGTTGGACAGCCAATCCACCTAAGAGACAGAGCCATGCTTGTCTTAGGAATATATACATGGTTGTATTAGGAAATGGCTATCTGCTCAGTGATTGTTATTTTACTGAAGATTTTGTGTCCCTCATTGGTACAGTTTCATCTGTCTTCTCCTTGAATAGGAAGACTACTAATATGTGACTTTTTTACATAAAAATTTAAGAAAATATGCTATTGCTATTCATCTATAATAATAAAAGTGTAATATGCTAATTAGACTGACGGCTGAACGACCTTCTGGATGACCTTCCGGATGAAGCCAGGGCTCCGAGGGCCGAGCCCCTTGCACGAATTTCATGCATTGGGCCTCTAGTATTATATAATTCATTAGAAATTAGAAGTGTGTGTGTGTGTGTGTGTGTGTGTGTGTGTGTGTTTATATCTTTTAAATAAAGGACAAAGTAAGGAATGGAGACTACACTTAATTCTGAACTATTTGCCTGCATAGCAAGGGAAGTAAGTACTTCACCCTTATCCCTGCTGCCTTCCTGAACATTCTGCTCAGGTCAGAGCTTATCAGGAAGCCCGTGGCCCTCACACATACCACTGCAGAGAAGAATGTGGATGTGAGAGGGAAAGATGGTGGTGGAAGATAAAAATAATGAGGCAGACTTAAGCCTAATGACAGGTTATTTTCTCTCACACTTATTATATAACAGGGGTACTTTTCCCCCTCTCCCTATGATCAAAATAGCCTGCTATTTATCATACTGCCTTTAACGGTTTAATTACTAGTGATTGAGGAGGGTGATTTGCAGAGACCTAAAATTATGGCTAATCTCTGAGAAGAAAAAAAAAAGTAATTTAGTGCTCAGATAAGATAAATATGTTCTAATGTTGATTTCATGAATAAAGCAAATGTTTAATGTGGTAGGCGTATAATATCTAAAAGTCACAGCAGTGAAATATGGTATTTTGAAATAACATTGCTTAGTATGTTCATATCTGGTTACAGTCAAATAATGCCCTTCAAATCAGGTTTGCATGTGGTAAAATCCCTATGTAATGTTTGTGTGTAACATCAGTATTAGTCATGTCCTTTAAGGACCAGGGAGTATATAGAATTAAACTTTACTTTTAGGCTATAATTAGGAAGACCATGGGACATTTTTTTCAGCCTAAGTATTTATAGTGTTGGGTAGATAAACATGACTTTATTACAGGGTGATATAACTTTTAGCAAATACCTTCGTCCTCTCAACTAGTCGTAGATTTTGCCTCCCCAGTTTTCAGATTGGGCTGCAGTTAGTGTGATAGTGGGATTCCATTTTAGGTCCTTCTCCATAATTCCTAACTTTTTTTTTGGCTCCTGTTTCTATGCGGGGTCATTCTCCAGAATAGCAATTCTGGCCTCTGTCCAAGAAAAAAAAGGAGTGACTCATTTTACTAGTGAGTACAAGTGGAGAAATGAGCATGCTCAGCAAAGCCTCTCTGATCTTTTCCTTGCTCATCTGCTTATTCACAGCAAGGGGGCGTTCTGGAATAATCTCAGCCATGTGGCAAACTTTCTGGGCAGGTTCTATTTTTGTTGAGGAAGGGGTGGAGGATGGGAGGCCTATGGTGCTCATAAATTGGATAAGTTTGAGTGGAATTAATTAGTAACAGGAAACCCATGGTGACCATAATTGAAGTCCCTTCCTCTAATCCAGTGGGTCTAGGTAATGATGCTAATATAATACTAATCTTCATTTGTTTAATTTCTGCCTCTCCTTCTTAAATGGTTTCATCTGTCCTGATGACTCCTTGTTTTAAACCTAGAGGTAGGCAGCTATATTTCTGTTTGACCATAGGCTTCACTGATAAGGTCAGTGGCTTAAAAGTTACAAACTGGGCAGCAGGAATCATCATCATTGTGGGTTCAACACACGTGGTCCTTGACGATAACCGGACCCTTGTTAATCTAAAGAAAAGGCTTCCTTTATTATGCCCATCATTTTGCAGTTCTGTTCTGGATACCAGTTTATTTGATTTGGCTTATTTTGCGCATCATTCCACATTTAAGTATTTACTGCAGAAAATGGACTTTCTCATGTTAATTCTTCTGTTCAGCACCAGAGCACTGAAATTGTTTTTTTGTCTCCCTCTTATGTGAATTATTCTCTCTTTTAGATCCATTATAGAGAAGAGTATAAAAAATCTAAGGACAAGTGTACATTTGTGACCGACACTCCGATGCTAAACCATGTAAAAAATATTGGTGCTTTTATTTCTGAGGTAAGGGATCAAAACCTGGCAAAAATGGCTTGCATATTCTTTTTATATTTATATAGATAAAAGTCTGTGCATTGAAGTTGAAGAATAATATTTTCAAAAGCACCACTGAATGTTGGTAATATATAATTTTGTAATTCTATGCACTATCAATTAACTATTGTAAATTGACATATTTTACTGGCTATGGTTGATGTGTTTTATTATGTGTCTGTGTTTTGACTCCAAACCTTTCTTATTTATATAGAATTATTATTTTCTTTTTTAAAAATATTTTTATTGATTTCAGAGAGGAAAGAATTCTTGATGTTCTTAATTATTCGTTTTCCTGAAGGAGTTAACAGTAGAGCAAAAACATGGACGTGGGCATTCTGTTGTGTTACTTTGAACCTAATCTTCCCAAGAGGAATTGGTGAATGAATGTTTCTCTTTAAGAGTAGTGACTGAGATCACTTAGAACAGTGCAGATGAGGTGTGAGTGAAGAAAAAGCAAACAGACTCCTCCCCCTTATCTTGGTAGGAGGGTAAGAAGATTTGAATAAAGGAGCTCTGTTCTTTGCATTAAGGTTCTATAGAATTTGTTTTTAAAAATATATTTTTATTGATTTCAGAGAGGAAGGGAGAGGGAGAGAGAGATAGAAACATCAATGATGAGTCATTGATTGGCTGCCTCTTGCATGCCCCCTAGTGGGGATTGAGCCCACAACCTGGGCATGTGCCCTTGACCGGAATCAAACCCAGGACCCTTCAGTCCGCAGGCCGACGCTCCAGCCACTGAGGGCTGCATTCGGGTTCTAGACAGGAGGACATAACAACTTGTATCTTATGGAGCAACTCAAATGTCTCATTGCTCTCCAGTTTTTCTTCACTGATCAAACAGATGAAACTCTTGATAAGCACAAATAGATTTACGTTTAGAAATGCACATGGTTTAAGTAGTCATTTTTTTTCTTGTGTGTCTGGTTTAAAGCTTTCTCCATGGTAAACTGGATTTGTGTTTCTTCAAAAGATGTTTGTCAGGTCCAGGATTAAAATGCTCTTCAGATTTTTATATTCTGTTTCTGAAGAAAGTTTCTTTTTATTCACTTTTAATATTCACAGTAAAAAAGAGGACTGTTTACTTATTTTTTTTTTATTTTTTTCCCTCCCTAGGCAAAATACAAAGGTACCACTAAGGCGGACCTCTCAAATTCTCTCTATAAGCAGATGCCAGCCACAATTGACAGTGTCTTCGCAAGAGAAGTCACACAGCTTCAGAGTAAGGTGTGCTTTCCCTAAACTGTTAGATAATTATGTGGATAAAAAAGATAACCTAATATAAATTATTCAGCATTTTAAAAAGTTGTTTATCTTGAGTACCACATCCTATATAATAAAGAGGTAATATGCAAATTGACCAGCACTCCAACACAAGATGGCTGCCCCATGTGGACATAAGATGGCCGGCAGGGGAGGGCAGTTGTGGGTGATCAGGCCGGCAGGGGATGGCAGTTGGGAGGGACAAGGCTGGCAGGGGAGGGCAGTTGGGGGCAACAAGGCCAGCGGGGTAGGGCACTTAGGGGCAGTCAGGCTGGCAGGAGAGGGCAGTTGGGGGTGACCAGGCCAGCAGGGGAGCAGTTAGGGGGTAATCACGCTGGCAGACAGGCGAGCTTTGGGAGCCAGCAGTCCTGGATTGTGAGAGGGATGTCCGACTGCCCATTTAGGCCCACCTGGGATCGGGCCTAAACGGGCAGTCAGACATCCCTCGAGGGGTCCCAGATTGGAGAGGATGCAGGCTGGTCTGAGGGACACACACCCCCGCCCCCCACCCCCATGCACTAATTTTTTGCACTGGGCTTCTAGTCTATATATATAAAAGGCTAAGCAACCGGCCTATCGGCCCACCGGCTGGTAGCTATGACGTGCACTGACCATCAAGGGGCAGATGCTCAATGCAGGAGCTGCCAAGTGACAGCAACTTTGCAGAGCACCCTCTCGCACTCCAGGACCCCTCAGGGGATGTCGGACTGCCGGTTTGGGTCTGATCCCAGCAGGCCAGGCTGAGGGACCCCATCTGCCAGAGGGATCCCGCTCACTCCACAGATGCTCTTCGAGCCCAGGCGCTGCCCCAGGTGTGGCTGGCTGGGGAGGGAACATTGGAACTTGGCTCCAGGACATATCCAGCCCGTCTCGCCCAGTCCAGCCCTGCCAGCCATCTTCTAATTAATTTACTTTCAATGTGCATGAATCTGTGCACCAGACCTCTAGTCCTATATAATAAAAGCCTAATATGCAAATAGTCCTCTCAACCGGGAGTTCGACTGCTCGCTATGATGTGTGCTGACCACCAGGGAGCAGTGTGGAACATGGCGGCGTCTGTGACAGGATGCTGGCAGCAGGCAGTAGTGGAGGCGCTGCCGGCCCCTATGGGCCCTGATGAGAGTGGGACCATGGCGGGATGGTGGAGCAGGTGAGCTAGCAGTGCCAGCCCAAGGAGGGTATGAGCGGGGCTCGATCACCTCACAGACGGCGACCAGTGACAGTGGCAGGGGGTGGGGCTGCCGCCTGGCTCCCAGGTGCTGAGGGGGGGACGCTGGGGCCCAGGGGCCCATGTGCTGCCCAGGGCCTAGAGGTCCGCTGGGACCTGCCCTTCCACACCAGACACTCGAGCTTCAATTGCCGGCCAGGCCTAGTGACCGCACCAATGCATGAATTCCATGCACTGGGCCTCTAGTCCTATATAATAAAAGCATAATATGCAAATTGTCCCCTTGACGGGGAGTTATCCAGGAGTTCGACCAGGGGGTAGGGCTGGCCAGGGGAAGGGAGAGAGGCCCGGGCAGCGGCAGCTGGCAGCTGCTAGGGACCCTACCAGTGCACGAATTTTGTGCAGTGGGCCTCTAGTATTGAATAAAACATGAAAGTTTCATTGTGTTTTTTATTTAGAATACCTCAGGCTACCAGAAAGAGCCTCCATCAGGTGGAAGTGGCCATTTTGGTGATGGCCCGTTGCAGATGAACTTAAGAACTGTCAACGTGTAAATTCATGTTGAATTCACAGGTGTTTAGGAGTAATTTTCCCTTTATAATACATCAACACATAAGGAATACTTAATCCATTTAATGTGTTGTATTTCTTAAGACAGAATTTATAAATAGAGTATTTCACCTCTTTCTCACTCATCTTATTGTTTTGTGTTTTTCATAGCACAATCTGATTATTTTTACTTTGTTAATCTGTTATTTGGTTCCTTAAGTGATATGAGAGCAGGGACCTTATCTGTCTTGTTTTCTGTTCCACCTCTGTGCTTAGAACAGTCTCTGGCACATAGGAAATGTTCAGTAAATACTTGTAAAATTGATTTTTATTCAGTTTGTTGATTTCCTTTCCAAGGAAATGTTTTATTTTACATAATTTATATTTTTCATGCTACATTTTAGGTTAAAAATAATAGTAGACACATAGAAGTGCTTACTATATGTCAGATACTGTTCTATGCATTTCATAAATATTTATATCATTTAATCATCACAAGCACTCTATGAGATATTCCCATTTTGGAGATGTGAAAACTGAAGCACAGAAGTTAAGTAATTTGCCCTAGGTTACACAGTCAATAAATGGCCGAGCTAGAGAATGAACATGGACTGTCTGGCTCCAGAGTCTCATTTCTTAACCACACACTGTACCACCTCTTTCTTACCATCTCTACTCCTCTTTTTCTTATTAAACAAATTTACTTTTTAAAAATATATATATATTTTTTATTGATTTCAGAGAGGAAGAGAGAGGGAATCTCAATGATGAGAGAGATTTATTGATCAGCTGCCTCCTGCATGATCCATTGAGCCCACAACCTGGGTATGTGCTCTGACCAGGAAAGGAACCATGAATTCCTGGTTCATAGGTCAACACTCAACCACTGAGCCACACTGGCTGGGCTAAACAAGTTTACTTTTTTCTCTGGAATCTTTTAAGTAGAGGATACCTAGATAACTTTTAAATAGTCTGAAAATAGATTACTCTTGAAAAATTCTGAGCATAGTTATCCTTTGCTTAACCTCTTTAAGTCCTTCATTATTACAAAGTTAAATGTCCACTATGTACCCAACTTGGCAGTAAGCTAATCTCAGCTGTGCAACATGAGGCTAAAAATATATGATGTTAAAGTTTCACATGGCTGACTGTGACTAATATGCCCTCTTTTTTTCTTTTTCTGCTGCCCAAATCTAGTCACCTAGCCACTTGCTGATAATATGGACTACTTTAAAAAGCAAATAATTATAATACAACACTTATGTGACAATAATAATAAAGAAGGAAAAGAAAAAAAATTATTTTTTTATACTTACTTGAGAAGGTAACATTTTTCAAATATACATCTTTATTACTTAGGCAGTGTACAACTTTTCTCATCTTTTATAGCATCAGTAGATCTATAGTACACAAATATGTGCAACACAGAACTTAAAAATAATCCATGTTGTATATTTAGGAATCCGGCGTGTGTGCTTTTTCAAGAATAGTTCATCACGTCCTTGGCTAATACCTGTTATCCTGCAGTAGAACATGCACCCTGGGAAAGATAGGTTTGTGCTCTTAAGGAGCAACACTACCCAGTGTTGTAATTAGTCTCTAAACTTGTTGATAAGGAAAAACATAGACCCTGAATAAGGTGTCTAGTTCAAAGATTTTTATGTAATTATAATAACATTTCTTTAGTCTTACATACATCAATGTTATTACTTTTAAAATTGCAGTCCTCAAAGCTAACCTGGTAATAAGACAGTCAATAAAGTAAAATGATTTGACAGTGTCTGCAAAAACAAAACAAAACAAAACAAAACAAAACAACCCTAACCTTTTACTGTGTCCAAATAGTGTAAATTAGAGTATTAGCCAAATTTGAAATTTAATGGCTTTCTGGGTTCTAATGAAAATCTAAACTTTTGATACTGGAACAAAATATTATCTTAAAACCAAACTAGAGTGATAAAGTGAAGTTATCTAGATTAATATTCCTTATAGAAAATGACTAATAGAAAGATGTGCCTTTAAAAAAAGAGAGAGATGTGGAGATTTTAGGAAGCCATTTTATTATATACTAGAGACTCAATGAATGAAATTCATGCACAGATAGGGCCCTTAGGCCTGACCAGCGATCAGGGCCAATCGGGGCCTCCTGGCTGCCGGCTGGGGTCTCCCTTTTCTGGCTTCCAGCTGCTGGCTGCCGGCTGGGGCCTTCCTTCATTCCATGCCTCCCCCTGTTGATCAGCACACGTCATAGCGAGTGATCAAACTCCAGGTCTCCTGGTCGAACTCCTGTGGGGCCACTTTGCATATTAGCCTTTTATATATATAGATTCATCATTAAAAATGTTATAAACACAGATCATAAAAGAAAGCTTCTGGAAATGGATGGATTGGGGCATAAAGCAGTGAAATCCTTCTCTCCAGGGCTGTTTCAGGCGGAGGCTAAGTCATCCCTTATCACAGAAGTAATACAGGCTACTCAGGCATCTGTTCCAGGGGGTTTATGAGAGCCTATGTTTTTATCTATAGTGGCCACAAGGTCCTGTTTCAGGAGCATCAGAGATATCTGTGCTATCAGTTAGAAGAACATATACCTATGTGATAGTTATAAAATATAATGTAAGTTAGAAATGTATGCACATCTTATATATGTATATATGAGATATAAAGATATACTATGTGATCAAATAAGTAAGATAAATATACACATACTGGAGGTCCAGTGCATGAAATTCCTGCACAGGTAGGGTCCCTAGGCTTAGCTGGTGATCAGGGCCAATGTATGGGTGACTGGTGGGGTGGGGTGATCAGGGCCCCTGCTCAAAACCTGCCCTGGCTGGCCTGGCACTGCCAGCACACCAGCCCCCACCCCTCACCTCCTGCCGCCACTGGTTGGGGCCTGGAGGCTGGGGGCAGCTCCCGTGTTGAGCATCTGCCCCCTGGTGGTCAATGTGCATCATAGCGACCAGTCATTCCACCAGCTATTCTGCCGTTCGGTCGATTTGCATATTAGGATTTTACATAAATAGATTATTTATATAAGCATATCTCTCTATATATAAAAGGCTAAGTGACTGACCATCCATCTGTCCGTCCGACCATCTGACTGACCAACCGGCCAGTACATATGACATGCACTGGCAATTTAAAAATAAACGTTGACTCACACATGTGCAATACATATAAAGCTCTTGCTGGCGCCTGTCGGACGTGCGTGTTTCGATCTATCATTGTCGATTGTGAATTTGGTTGACATTTCTATTATAGAGAAAGGGCAAATAACGATATTAAAATATTTCTTCTAATTAATTTCCTTTCAATGTGCACAAATCCATGCACTGGTTACTAGTTTATATATAAAGTATGTAAGACTATCGCAAGTATCCTCCATGAGGTAGGTGTCCGTAAGTACCACAGCCATCTTAATTCTCAGGGTATGAAGGAAACAAGTGCTAATCTAGGGAAATGCCACACAACAATGACAAATCCTAGGAAATCAAATTCATCAGGAAATTTATTAGCTTGATATAATTTTCCATTAGCTATTTTAAAGATGAACATTAATATGATAAATGAAAGTTCAGCCACCTCCAAGTTGATCTAATTTGAATTCTGAAGTGGTGCTTAGTAGCAGCTATACATGAAATGAAATGACTGTTTTAATGCTGCAAGTAGAAAATAACATAGCTCTTTTTAACAAAGAGTGCTTTTTAAAACCATGTTTGATGACTCACCATTTCTATGATAACCCACAAAATGATCAGCTGTATTGGTTATGTTTATAAAGTCCCAAGTGTAATAGTCAGTCTAAGATGCAAAATAAACCAGGCATCTAGCAAAAAGGAGACAGGCACATACTAGCTCTTTTTATTTAAGTAGAAGGAACATATTTCATAGAAGTTTTCTTTTCCTGGCTTAATAGACTTAGCCCCTCATTAACTTCCCCTTCCCCCACCCCAAGATATAATATAGAATATAATGGAATTAAGATAATAGACTTTCTCAACCCAGATGAAGGTTCTTAATGGGTTTCCTGTTTAACATAATTAATTGGTGAAAAATGGAAAGATATGTTTACCAGAGTTAGATATCCTGATGGATTAAGTCACTGGACAGGCTCTGACAAGATGAATGATCCCTGGGCTAAGGTGAGGTGCTGCATGTGAGCCCTAATAATCAACCAGAGATGCAGGATTGGATGTGGGGACAGGGCTGGGTGAGACTGAACAAGACTTAAGGGTGTTGACAGGAATCTCAACACAACCATCAAAAGGAAACAGTGTAATCTGTGGCTGCATTAATCACATACAGCACATGAGAGATGGTAGTCTGGGTTAAGTTGAATAATTCTAATGAGAATAGGTCTGGAACATGTGGGCACCTTAAGAAAGAGATGGATAAATTGGAATTTGTGCGGAGGATAGGGGTTCAGTGCTTCAATGCACACAGTCTGGAAGAAGGGAAGTTATAGACAGCTATGTTGCCCTGTTTAAAGTTCTGCCTTGTGAACTAGACTCCACCTGTATGGCCAAATAGATGCAGCTATGCGCAGGTAGAGTTAGATTTCATTGAAAGAAGAAATTTTTATCACAGCTTTCAAAATTTAGAGGCTGTGATGCCCCAGATTGAGTTCTCTCTTATTAGTTATCAAGAAAAACTTAGTAGAGGAAGCAGAGAAGGTATTTAAACACTGATAGTTGTTCTTTCTTTTTTTGTGTGGTTATAGTTGATGATTTTATTTTTTAAATATTTAATTATTACTTTAATCCTCTAGACAAGTATGTTATCTAAGTCAAATGGGTGATTAATTCTGTTTATTAAAGACTATGAGGAGTTTAAGTTCATGAGAATATTTAATTAATTTATTCATTCACTAAACATTTATTTCCTTTCTACTCTTTGTCATTCACTGTGATTGGCACAGGATATTAAAACATGTGTATGATACAGGCATAGCTCTCAAGGAAATCATATGGGTAAAAAAATTTTCCCTAAGTTTAACTTTAATTCTTTTTCATTGAAAATTAGATTTTGTTTTGTTCTTGATTAACACTGTTCTAATCTTTCTTTTTAAGGCTACTTTATTCTCTTGGGCTAAGTAATTGTAATTCCATTTAATATTTTTTATTATTAAACCTTTGATAAATATTTAATATTAACTTTGGAATAATTTATTCCTGTTTTATTCTCATTCATTCAGTTATTAATTTCATTTTTTATTCACTTGAGCAAATATTTATTACTGTCTACTTTGTGCCAGACAGTATTTGGGGTTCTGAGCCTTCAGTGAACCGGACAGTTATGTTCTAGTAAGAGCAGACAGAAAAGAAATGACATAAAGGAAGCACAGTAACTAAAAATTCTGAAGGAAATAAATAGGATAATGGCATAGGCTAAGAGTAAGGGGATAATTTGTTTGCTGTCTTCTAGATCTTTAATTTCTAACTCTTCTGTCGAGTTTGGTTGCTTCTGAAGTAATCACACTCATGCCTTCTCAGTACAGAACAAAGTTAACTTGGTGGTGATGGATATGTTGGTATGATGCTTCTTTCTCTAACGGAGGACTGGGCTTGACATATCTGAGATTTTTTTGCCTGCATTCTATTTTCTCCCACAGGTTAAGGCATTTAAATATTATAGCTGGGTCTTCATCAAATCATAACAATTATTTGAAAAATGAAAAATTCACTTTTAAATATCTGATCATTTCCCCCACTTTGTCAGTTGCTTTCCCAAGACTCAGACCTTGAACATTTAGAACCCTAACCGCTCTTGGGTGTGGGAGGTTTCCCACAATTGTAGCTGAGATTTAAACTGGATGAACACGAGGGTTGGGATTTCAGCCTATGGTCAACGACTTTTGAAATAAGCGACAAAGATTTAGAATTAGGAGTCTAAATTGAAACACTAAAATGAAAATGTTATGTATATTGTCTTGTTATAGAGACTCAGGCAAATTTGGCCAACAGTTGTGATATTCAAATATACAAAATCCTAGCAAAACTCTGAAATTTAACAGGTAAAAACTTAATGCACTTCTAAATGAGAGTAATGGTTTATTGTGTGTGTGTGTTTTTTTTTTTTTTTTTTTTAAAGATCGCCTACAAGCAGAAACATGATGCTGCCAGAGGACTCTCAGATTACACCCATATGAAGGAGCCACCTGAGATCAAACATGCCATGGAGGTCAATAAACACCAGAGCAATGTAAGGAAGCCACTCCCCACGACTTTCTGGAAAACTGTGGTTGACCCACCGTGAGGCTAATGGATATTTTGTTGAAATTTAAATATTATGACACTCCCTTTTAAAAAAATGACTTTAAATTTTCTTTTCTTTTTATCTCTCTGTGTTCAGTAAGAAAGATATCTGAATTATTCCATTAACAGTTATTAAAACCTCCTGGAATGCCTTTAAAATGCCAGGCACTTGCAGGCATTGGAAATTCTGCTTTGAACAAGACACACATGGATCCTTTGGACCTATTGGGTTATTAGAATTTTTAGAAATTCCTTGACTTGATGGCGAAGCTCCCATGTTTTCCTGCCTAGGATTGCAGAAGAATTGGGAGAAAGAGTGCTGCAAATCAGTGGTCCCGGGAAGACTCATTCACAGATGCTAGCGAGATTGTCCCCCACTCCTGTTTCTTTTGGAATGCTTGTGGGGGCAGCGTGTCAAACTAAAGACCCACAGAGAATAGGAAATCAATAGATGCCTAATGGCTGGCTTAGAAGCAGAAGCTGAGAGGGAGGAAGTGAGTCTATAGAAAACGAATCTCTCTTTGGTTTTAAGTCAGGAGGTACATCAGAGCTTTCACGCGTTTGCTCAGTTGCCACCACTCTCATGGTGGCCTGGAAGAAATATTTCTTCCCGAAATCTCAGGGAAAGCTTATTTATCTCCCCATCATGAATTCTCTGCTTTCTAGAAGGAATATAAAAATTATTTGCCAGGTTCTTTATTGGTTAGAATCAGTTAAGATAAAGCGTCTGTCCTAGTTGGGTCAAGAAACTCCCTTTTGTAAAAAATACCTGAAACATCTTTGTCATCTCACACGGGTCTGTCCCACCACTTAGTTCTCTTACTAAAGGTGCTTTGCAGATCTGTGCTCCCAGAGCCCCAGCTGCGCAGAGTGTCTCTTTGCAGGATGGCAGCAGTTTTCTGATATTAAATTGCAGTAGGTCAATGCTTAAGTAAAAACTGAGTGAGGTTTTACGTTTTAATCCAAATGTATAAACAGATGCCAATACCAAAGCACTTTTCCTTGATGGTTTGAGATTGATAAGAGATGAAGAAGCTGCATGTCTGTTATTACCAGCAAGGTCATTTTAAGGGGATGCTTTATAAGAACAGTTTGCTTACAGAATGACTATAATAATCATAATAACTACCTCTTAGCCAGCACTGCTGTGTAGCAGAACTGTGCCAAGACTTTGATCATGGCCAGTTCTCACAAAATCCCAGTTCCGGTTCCCATTTTGTAGATGAGAAAAATGAGACTAAAGAATCAAAGCCCTGGGTTTGCTCTTTCTTTTAGGCCCTGCTGCCTCCCTCTTAAAGGTCACTAGTTATTGGTCAAGATTTTAAATGAAGTTTTTAAAATGGGCACCAAATAGGTTGTCATCAGAATTCAGATCAGCGGCTCCAGTGCACTGCAGGAAAGAAGAAGGTGGTGGGGGTAGGTTGGGGAGGGGGCCGTACTGCAAGGATCCTCGGGAGGCCCTTCTGACTCTATAATTCAATGAAATTCAAATACGGAAGTTCCTTATCATAGAACTGGGGTTATTATTTTAAGTCTGCCTTTTCTTTTCAAAGGTCTTTGATTGAGGGGTTGAGGGAACAGAGTATAAAGCCCTTTCCTCCGTTCAATACTGTGTACTTATGGGAGAAGGGTGTGTTTACTTACACTCCTCTGCCTAACCAGCTCAACCTTTTCATGCAAAGTTTGTACATATAATAGGATTTAGAAAGTGTTTAAGACTATTTACTCAGATTTAAAGTGAGAAGGATATTTGTGTTCTGTCTGTGAAGTAGTTGCTATTCCTCTAGAGTCAAGGCACTTAGAATAATACACTTGTTGTCCTTGCAATATGAAATTTAAACGCAGGTCTGGAAAGCCGCGAGGAGAGCAAGTACAGCTACCTTGTGGTTCAGCTGGTGAGGCCACCGAATCACCACGAGAGACAACCCTGCCTCCTTCAGTCTAATGATGCTCATGGGCAGGGAATTTACTAATAGAATTACCCTTCCTAACGTGGTCTGTGACTTCGCACTAAGCCTATAAATCACTTGATTTAATTTAAAATCAAATGTGTTGCCACATGTGCAACTAATTAACCTAGAAACAATGCAAGTCGGCATCGTTGCTTACCTTTCTTTATGTTTCCATCCAAATCAAGTCGGCGTTTGAGTAGCTGTTAGAGAGACACAAAAAACTGGGACAACGATAGTTCAATGTTTTTAACTTCTGCCTTCTTTCCACTCAGACCTTTTACTACAATATTTATCCATGGTTCACAGGGAACCTTTTTGTTTCAGAACCTTTCTCACCTTCTACCTCTAGAGATGTAGATGTGTGTAAGCAGAAGAGGATGGGGAGAGGATTCTGTGGGACCGGCCAACTAAATTTTCCCCTCTGAATAACTGAGCGTTCCAAGGAGAAGAGCATTTGGGGGCAATTAATCTCCTTTGTCACCACCAAACTCAGTGATCATGAAACAAGAAAAACATATTTCTCAATATCCTCCACTGTAGCATACAATAGAAAGGGAATCTGGAGTCAAATCAGAGCTAAAATGCTTGCTTTGCCACTTGCTTGCATGACCTTGGACAAGTTACTAATATCTCCAACTCCCGGTTTTCTCATCTTAAAATCGGGGCAATGATCTTTATCTCATTAGGGCTGCAAGTATTAAATGAGATGACATTTGTGAAGGGCTCTGCGGAAGAGCCACTCCATAAAATGTTAGTCCTAGTTAGTCCCTCTCCAGTTTTCAAGGGTGATTTAGGAATTTACAGTGCTATCGCAGTTAATTCAAAAACAATCTAAAGAAGTAAGACTATATTAAAGTCCAAATCCATATAAAATTTATACTAAGGAGCATTTAGGTCAGAAGGGCATATTCAAAAACTTCCCGAACTCTTATTGCTGATATGATAATAAAAAAATGATTATCATTTTTTATTATCATAAAAAAAGAGCCAATCTAAATCCTTTTTTATCTTAAGGGATGTACCCCTGCCAAATTTTTCTAATGTAATTAGAGAAACTGGAGGTTTCTATTCTGTTGCTTTTCCCTAAAGATGGGCTTGTAATGAAAACCCCAGTAACATTATTAGTTCTCATCAATCTTACCAGAGACAAAAACTCCAATAGTTCTGAAGTAAGGCAAACAAATTTTAAGCTGCCATTTTAAGTTTTATAAGGAATGTGGTCTGTATAGACTTGTCATGAAATTGGAGTGGTAAACTTTTCCAAAACACCATATTGTTAATCAATTCAGTGTGCATTAGAAAGACGTATTCAGCCGGGGAAGCAAGAGACTTAATGTTCCTTTCAAGAATGATATATGTAGTTTCTTAATGTTAATAAAAACTTATCAGTAGACAAAATTTCTATTTCATCAGAAAATGAAAAAAAACTTAAAGAAAAATCAGGAAAAACGATGCTAGGAAAACATTTCCGGCTTTATGTGGTTCCTTGATGTGACTTACAATAATAGTGCTTTAGGATTTAGCATCAAACTAGGTGTATTAGTATTTTGTTCATCTCTAAGACAGAATAGTTAGTATTATCTGTTCTGCCTTCTTCACAGGATTGTGGTGATGATAACCATGACTAAGAAAACTTAGTCAACTCTAAAATGCTCTTATAAACTGACAATAATAATAATAATGGTAAACTGTTCTAGATACAACTCCATATGTTACTTCCTTTTTTAGAAGATTGAAAACTTTTATTTTTTTCCTATTTAATATCAGATCCTCCATTTACTTATACTTAAAAGGTTTACATTATCTTATAAAATATTTATAATTCAATAAATTTTTAAGTACAGTTTGCTCAGGCAGAAGTAAGCCTAGACTTTCCAGTGTGTGTGCCCCTTTGGTGATACCTGGAGAGTTTTTCTAATGTGAGAATTTATAATGATGATACAGGTATTTTTTGATAATGACAACTTCTGTTCCACAAAATTAAAAAATACATATCCTCTCTAGTTTCTTCTCACTAAGAATCATGGTAACCTTCACCGGAGTAGCAAAGAGATGAATGTTTCTGGGCCAGTTGCATTTGGTTTCTGTGAGTCTGTCTGCTCACCCTGCCCTCAGCCCCAGCAAGTGTCTGTCTGTGGCTCCCATCTTGGCTGACATCCCTCAGCGCTCAATGTTCACATCTCCAAGTACTTGAACTTCACTGTAAGGACAGTTTTGGTGGAGGTTTTGCTTTCCTCTAGTTTATTAGCTCACCTTTTGAGGAATCTCAAATGACTGTTGTCTAAATATGAAAAGCTTGCTGCAAAGTCACTGGGAATTCTTTGTCTGCCCACGTGTCTGGCTTTACATGGAAAATAGAGGCATCTATTTCACTTCTGTTTTCAAAATCTAATGAGGCTCTTATTGGCCAAATCTAACCCAGGACGATACAAGGATTTAATGAGTTAATGTGTGTAAAAGATTTAGAACAGTGCCTGGCACATTGGACATTCTGTATGAACAGGAAACATGCAAAAGCTGTGGCCTTATGAAACAGAACTAGAAAGCTTGCAAGGAGAGAACAAACTGAGGTTCTAAGACAAAGTGAGATTAAAAAAGAAGCTGCCCTTGCTGGTGTGACTGAGTGATAGAGCTTTGGCTCGGGCACTAAAGGGTCGAGGGTTCCATTCCCAGTCAACGGCACATACCTAGTATGCAGGTTTGTGCCCCAGATAGGGGGCATGCAGGAGGCAACCAGTGGATGTGTCTCTCTCTCATTGATCTCTCTCTCTCTCTCTCTCTCTCTCTCTCTCTTTCTCTCTCTCCTACCCCCTCTCTCTCTCCCTCTCCTTCTTCCTCTCTCTCTCCCTCTCCCTCCCTTCCACTCTCTCTGAAAAGCAATGGGAAAAATATCAAGGATTAACAACAACAACAAAAAGTCGAGTAGGAAAGTGAACATTGTGAGATAAGGAAGAAATTCAACAACAGATTTTGATAGAATTAAAATCCTTATTGGAGGCAATAAAGAGCAGATTTGACACTGTAGATGACGTAAAGGCAGTTAGCAGTTCCTAGATTCTGTGAGAAAAATCCATCTTAAGTTAGCGCATATAAAAAACAAGAATGTATTGATTTGCATAACTGGAAAAGTCATGCTACCTTCAGGGTTGGCTGGATCCAGAGGCTCCACAGTGTGACCAGGACTTTCCTTCTCTCCCAAGCTCTTGGCTCAGCTGGCTTCTGTGACTTCACTTCCAGACAGACTGTTTAAATGGTCTCAAGATGAGAGCTGGTGTTCTTAAAATTAAGTCAACTTTGCAGCAGCTAATTCCAGGGGAAAGGACAGCAGCTCTATCTCTCCTAGCCTCAGATCCTTCAAATGATTCTGGCCCTGCTTGGTTTATGTCTGCTTTCTTATTAATCATTAGAGACCCAGTGCACGAAATTCATGCACTGGTAGGGTCCCTAGTGGCTGCCGACTGCCAGCCGGGGCCTCCCTCCCTTTCCCCGGCTGGCCCCGCCCCCTGATCGAACTCCAGGATGAACTCCTGGTTGAGGGGACAATTTGAATACTACACTTTTATTATATAGGATGATTTCCAAAGGGATGGGGTATCTGATTGGATAGCCTGTCACAGAAAAGTAGGCTGTATTTGATAGCTCCACCAAATCACATGGAGTGAGGGTGGGGCAGTTTCCAATTAAAAAAATAAATAAATGCTAGGCAGATTAAAAAAAAACAAAAACGCGTTTACTACAAAGGAATAATTTAGGCTAATGACCCATGTTGTCATACCACCTATGTTTAGACATCCTTCCAGCTAGTGAAAACCAGGAACTTGCTGCTCATCTTCAGCCCTCATTCCTGCGGACTATCGCCAAGCAGCGATATTCTGGAAGATTTGACTAGTGACCAGGCTCCTGTGGTCTTTCCTGTGTGGCTCTGTGGTGTCCGCTTGTTTGAATTTGCAGCTCACGTCAATCTTAATATTTGTTTTGAGTCACATATGCTGGCCTCTAATTTGCAATTTACATGGATGATGGGACCCTATTCAGAGTCCTGCTCCTGTGTCTTTGTGCCGTTCACCTCTCTTCACTCCATCATTAGGCTGAACAGCATATAATTAGGTAACTCATGTACAGCTTAGATTTCTGAAAGGTTGCAGCTCTTTTCAAAAAGTAAGGGTTTCCATTTTACTCTCATTCTTTTCTAAACAAAAAGACATTCCCTCCCTATGGTTTTGCTATGAATGTAGTAACATGGAAACAGCTAGCCTTTGTAGGTAAGTAATGATTTTGGCTTCTTTTCACCTGAGAGTTGGTTTTTGTTTACACAGCTTGTGTTTAACTCAGTGCAGGCTGAGGTGATTGGCTATCATTTGTGGGTGAGTGCGTTGCTTTTTGAAACCAATAAAATTGGATTGTTTTAAATCCCTAAAGATTTAAAGCCCATCCAACAAAATAACTCAATTTTCAGCTTACTTTTTATGTTTCTTTTGGTACCTGTATGCACAAAACCTACCTGAAATTACTTGTTAAGGTAATCCTATGAAAATGGGAATACTGAAGAAAACAGATTCTTGCTGAAATTATGCTAATTGTATTGAAGCTATTCACTTGTCAAACAAGTTCATGAGTATAAACATAGTTGAAAAACTAGTCTTGATGGTGAGGCACACACAAGGTCTTAAAAATGTAAATAGTGCCCTAGCTGGTTTGGCTCAGTGGATAGAGCATTGGCCTGTAGACTGAAGGGTCCCAAGTTTGATTCCAGTCAAGGGCACATGTTGGGGTTGTGGGCTCCATTCCCAGTAGAGAGCGTGCAATAAGCAGCCAATCAATGATTCTCTCTCATCATTGATGTTTCTATCTCTCCCTCTCTCTTCCTCTCTGAAATCAATAAATATATATTTAAAAAATGTAAATAGAAATGTATCTAAATGTTTTATTGAAATAAAATAATATAATGCATAAGGAGCCTATCTACTGACCTCTTCATACATGATCATTTTGTATACTTGATATTATTTTTGAAAGAAGGAATGTAGCAATGTTTTTTTAACCCTGCAAGGTTGAAAAGAAAATAACAAGATACATGGAATTATCTAGAATACTCATTCATAGTAGTTAATCAGGAAATTCATTTAAATGCAAATTCTTGGGCCCCATTTATTGAAATTCCATTACAAAGTTGGGAATGGACCTCAGAAATCTAAATTTGAAATAAGTACCACAGATGATGCTATTGCAAGAGGTTTGCAGGCAATATTATAAGTGTGTTGTGCAAAATGCAGTTGATAGTGCATTTGTATAGATGTTTAGCTGTATACTTTCAAACCTCGGTTCTTGAAAGTCTCCCATCTCAAACAATTCGGTTCTCCACCAAGTTGTTCACAGAAAAAAATATCTCCATTATGGAACAAAACTTTAGTTCTTGACTTAACAACCCTTTTACACTGATACATCAGCATGACAAAAAGTCTCTCAGGCCACAAAGAAAGGAGAGAATGCAACTTGGTTTACCATTAGACTTCATGTGTTAACATCTCAGGAAATTGTGCTGTGAATATTTGTGTGTGTGTGTGTGTGTGTGTGTGTGTTTGTTGTTGTCTTTTGTTTGTTTGTTTTTGCTTTTGTTACTGGTGAAATGGATGATTAGCACAGTTGTAAATCATGAAGAGGCCATCAAGGGTGCTAATGTTGCTATGGTGTGAAAGACACAATGATCATAGGCAATTGAAGAGGTAGAAAAACTGTCGTTGATTTGTATAGAAGAACAGCAGTTAGCCAGTGACAACATTTTGGAGGCAGTGATATTTGAAAAAGTGAAGATATTGCATACTGACTTCCTGAAAGATACCCCTGGGACAAGTGCTGAAAGTGATTTGTGAAGGGCTAATAGAGGGTGGTTCAATAAATTTAAGAAAAGATGTGTTTGTTTATAGATTAAGCAGTACATTAGACATGTATATAAGAAAGGTTAAAACAGGGAATCATCTGCAGGTCTGGAATGGATTGACATTATTTCTAATGGGAAATAATTATTTCCAGTTTACATTATTTCTAATGGGAAACAATGATTCAGTTTTCAAACAAATCACTTCTTGAACAGCCTCTGGAATGAATTAAATTCAAGAACTGAGGTTCCACTGTACTTCCGTGTTCCACCTAGATCTGTGCCTTTAAAAAATGTACATGAATTTCTGAAACCATTACCATGCCCTCTGCATTATAACTTTAGTAGAATATATAATTATACGAGGGGCCCAGTGCACAAATGCGTGCACCTTGAAAGGAACTGTGGGCCGCGAGGGTGCAGTGAGCACAGGGGTGGGTCTCGGCCCATTCTCAGTGCCCCCGCCCGGCCTCTCCCACCATCCCCCCGCAGCCACTCCCACGTGCTGATGGCGCCAGCCCCACTTGCACCTGCTGACTGCGTGTAGCCATTGGGGCTGGCGCTAGCAGTGGGTGCAAGCAGGGCCTGCTTCCTCAGTAGATGTGAGTGGTGGCTGCTGTCCCGAGTGTTGAAGGCGCCAGCCCCACTTGCACCTGCTGACGGCGCGTAGCGATTGGGCTGGCGCTAGCAGAGGGTGCAAGCAGGGCATGCTTCCTCAGTAGATGTGAGTGGTGGCTGCTGTCCCGATCGCCCCTCAGGAGCAGGGGGAGGTGGAGAAGCCCTCAAGGGTGATCGGGTCTAGCTGCCGCTGCTCACACCTGCTGACAGCACCGAGCAATTGGGACCATCGCCGGATGCCGGCAGTGGGTATGAGGGTGGCCGGCAGCAGCAGTGGGTGCAAGCGGCAGCTGCCCGTCCGATTGCCCCTCAGGAGCAGGGGGAGGTGGAGAAGCCCTCAAGGGTGATCGGGTCTAGCTGCCGCTGCTCACACCTGCTGACAGCGCCGAGCAATTGGGACTGTCGCCGGATGCCGGCAGTGGGTATGAGGGGGGCCGACAGCAGCAGTGGGTGCAAGCGGCAGCTGCCAGCCCGATTGCCCCTCAGGAGCAGGGGGAGGTGGAGAAGCCCTGATGAATGATTGGGGCCGGCAGCTGCCGCTCTCACCCGCTGACGGCGCTGAGTGATCTGGGCCAGTGCTGGGCGCCAGCAGTGGTTGTGAGCGGTGGCTCTGGCGCCAGCAGTGGGTGTGGGTGGGGCTGGTGCCGGCACCAGGTATGAGCGCCGGGTGGGACTGTGGCATGCGGGAGCAGAGAATTTTCAGTAACCACCAGAGGCTCGTCCCAGTGACAGCAACCAGTGCCCCACCTTGGTTTGGCGCTCCCACTCACCTGCTCTACCATCCCACCATGGCCAATGCCCGCCGTGTTCTGTGCGTGCCCCTGGTAGTCAGTGCAGGTCATTGCGACCGGTTGTTCTGTTGTTCAGTTGTTGTTCTGCCATTCTCTCTATTTGGATATTAGGGTTTTATATATATATATAGATAATGGACAAGTTGACAGGCCTTGGTGATATTGCCAAGTAGAACTGCGTCTGGAGGATAGCTAAGTGTTCTTTCAAATCATGACTGGTCTCAGGAAATAGAGAAGGGGACAGATTGGTGAAGTGTTGACCATTGGACATTATACTGGTTCACTTCGGGTCTATTCCTACTTGTCAATCCAGTTAATCTAAATGACCACTTCTATCTAGAGTGCCTTTGGCAAAATTTATGTATATTTTTCTTTTAAAATCTCTGTTTTCCACATTTTAGTTTGTGCCGAATGTGCATTTGGAGGATGAATATTCCTGAATGTAATTGCTTTTATTTGGGGATGATCAAGTCATTGCAATGGTATTTAATAGGTAATAAAACTATCGGTGCCCACACTAGGATTTCCAGATGTGAGCATTTGAATAGTCCAGTCAGAAAATGGAGAGAAAGGTTGGCAGGGTAAAAGTTAGAGAGTTACAGAGCTTCACACACCCTCCCCCCACAGAAGTGATTTTCTATATTCATGTGCTGGGCTTATCCTGCATCCACTGGGGTAGAGACTGTATGAGGGGCAAGTGAAAGCCCTTGATGAGGATGTTATTTATGTGAATATCAGTATGCACACTTAGACACAATGGCATGCATATGAGGGGAATGTATATGAAATCCTATAAGAATAGTTTTGTGCCAAGGTCTTGGGCTCATATTTTTTATGTTGTATAAATTTGTTCATATGTAATAATGATAGTGAGGTATAGGTATAGTAAAAAGAGAATATATCTATCCAAATAAATGCTGCATTAAATGTCAGTTGGCTTTCTAAGGTGATTGTAACAAGGGTAAATCATGTTGTGGCATTAAGGCTATGTGAAATTAGTAATTTATTTTTTTAAATCAAAACTGTCTCTTTGATCAGATTTCTTATAGAAAAGATATGCAGGACACCCACATGTATAACGCAGAGCTCAACAGACCAGACATCAAGATGGCAACGCAGATCTCCAAGATCGTAAGCAATGTAATTGCTCTTTCTTATCTTGAGCGGAAATGATTTCTTATTTTTGCAGGAACAAAGCATGGCTTTGGCAGTTTCATGGTTAATTTAATGAGTGAAATTAATCGTCTCAATTTTTAAATCTGAATTATGCATTTAATCCTGTAAATAATTTGGGTATATGCAGAAGCTGTTAAAACTCGACTTGACTATGGCTAATATTACCATACTTTTAGATCAATATATAGATATATAGTATTCAGGTATAAGACAGCATTCAAATGTTCCAGTTTGAAAGTCAAGTTGTTAGTAATCTGGTCCCATATTATCTCTTACCTCACCTTGTCCAAAAGAACTTCATTTGGCCTTGTTCTTATCTTGTTGCTGTTCATTTGTAGATTCTGTTCTGCCAACATTTACCCTTGCACGTTTCCTACACCACAGAGCTATTTCTTATGTTCTCTAAGACATCCTTCTTGATTAATATTTTTTTGAACATTCCTAATACCTGGTTTAAAATGATGTCTTAACTTGAACCAAATACTTAAGTAATAGGCTTTACACACCTTAAAAATGAATAATCAATAATTATTTTCTAACTTCAACTGCATGTTAATCAGATAGGGTTAGATCAGTTCCTGAGACTAAACAAAGCCATAAAAGCTATCTGTATGTAGAAGACAGAGTCTCAGTTACTCAGAAATTTCTTATTTTTTTCAGTGTATAGATACAATGATGATGATGATTGGATACATGGCTCAAAATGAGTAATTATTTTACTACAGAAATGTTCACTTTATTTAGATAGCCATATTATAAAATAAATTTCTGCTTTAGCATTCAGTATTTTAGAATTTGATGAGCTGTAAGGAATATTTTTATGGACCGAGGGTCTTTTATCTATCATCTATCTATCTATCTATCTATCTATCTATCTATCTATCTATTTGTGGCTAGTGTCAATGTAATTCTTCATTGGAAAGTAGAAATATTTAACATTCTCTCATTTATTCATTTTAGGCAGAATACAAGAAAGGCCAAGGAGTAATGAATAAAGAGCCTGCTGTAATTGGAAGACTAGATTTTGAACATGCTGTTGAAGCTTCTAAACTTTCTAGTCAAGTAAGACTGTACTCATGATTTCACAATGATTTTATTCAGAGATTTTGTTTCTAGCAGTACAGGAAAATATTTCATATTAGATAATATCTTTACTTTCAAGAATATGCAAAGATAATGTTTCTGAAACTATTTCAGATAGGATTACAATAATTATAAATTTCAGTATGAAAAAAATAAGTCCATTTTAAGTATGAAACAAAGTTTTCTTTTCTCTCAGCTCAAATTCTAACCTTTTTTGATGAGTTTAGCCATATTGTCATATTTCTCAGGATTTCTAAAATTTAGCAGTAGTCATACCAAAAAATGAAATTTCTATTTATCTATCTACACACTCACTCTTTAGCTTAGTAATAAAGCATTAGTTTCTTCATTTTTAAATGCTTTAGTTTAATCATGAACTAAGCAAGAGTGATGGAAATGAAGAAAACTTTGAAATCTTATTGAAGAACATAAAACAAAATCGGAAAAAGTGTAAAGACATGGCATGGTTTTGGTTGAAATTCTCAATAGAAAAAAATTTCAATTCTTCCCA
>NW_005358043.1:4949240-4976923 GCF_000412655.1 Myotis brandtii
TACATACATAGACATACATGTCATGCAATTTTTATTAGATTGCAACAGGTTTGAAAAAATATGGATAAAATGATCTTAGAGTTTGAATGAAAAGGAAATGCCTGAAAATAGCTCTAAAAGTATGAAAATGAAGACCAGTGAGGGAGAACTTAAGTTATAAGTTACCATAGCATAATATAAAACCACTGAAATTAAATCAATATGGGATTGGTATAGTAAGAGATAAATAATTAGTAGGATGAAAAGGGAATCCTGAAATGGATTCCAATATGTATAAAAACTTAATATATGATAAAAGTGTTGGTTCAAGTCAGTGGGAAAAAGTTGGATTAGTTAATAAATGGTGCTGACATAACTGGTCATCCATCAGGGTAAAAATAAAATTGGATCTGAACCTTAAACCATATAAAAAATGAATTCCAGATGGATTAACTATGTGAATGTAAACAATAAAATAACTTTAAAATCTTAAAAAGAAAACCCAGGAGACCATACATATCAAATAGAGATAACAGAGTTGTTTTTAACTAAGACTAGAGATGGGGCGGGAGGTGGTGGGGGGTGGGCAGACTAGAAGAGGTCAATGGGGGGAAAAGGGGACATATGTAATTCAATAATATTTTAAAAAATAAATAAAAAATAGATGTACTTGACTATAAAACAATTTAAAATTCTTTCAGTGAAAAAAGATAACATTTGCAAAGTCAACAATATATCATACAGTAAGTTTTATATGCTTAAAGTGCTTTCAACTTTGAAAATATCCATTCTTCAAGTTTCAAATGTCCTAATTACATTTCACCATGAAGAGATGTAAATGAGTAAAACTATAACTGAAAAACATAAAATGGTAAGAGTTTATCATATGGAGAAGGTAGTATCTGAGAATTTTTGTAGTTGTTGTTGTTAATCCTCACCCAAGGATATTTTTTCTGTTGATTTTTAGAAAGAGGAAGGGTGGAGGGGGCAAAAGGGAAGAGAGCAAAACATTGATGTGAGAGAGGCACATCCGTTGGTTGCCTCCTGCAAGCGCCCTGACTCAGGCCGGGAACAGAACCTGCAACCCAGGTACATGCTCTAACCATCAGCCAGGGAGAGCTTTTAAGTATAAAAAGAAGAGCAGTGTTCTTCAAATATTTATAATGCATATGATGACAACATTTTAATATCTGGAATACACAAAAGTTCTTTCATATTGAAAAAATAGGATTAACCACTCTGTAGAAAAATGAGCAAAGGAGGTGAATAGGCAGTTCACAGACGAGCAAATATAAATAGACAGTAAACATGAAAAAAATGTTCATATTTATTTGTAGATAGGGAAATGCAATAAAGTAAACACAAAATGTTTTGTAAACCATCTTGTTCTGTGTGTGGAAAGGACATCATTGAGGGTGGTGTACTTAGAAAGGTTTGTGTGGAAGGTAGGTTTGAGCTCAGTTGGACTTAGAAAGCTGTGCTCAGAGGAGGACCCCAAATAAAGTTTGGGAATGTGCATGAAAGAGGAGAGAGGTCTGACACCAGAGGCAGATGACCTAGCAAGGAGATGTGGGTCATAAATACCACGGGAATTTCGGAGGAGTTGAGATGCTGTGTGATGATAAATGGGCAGTGTTTATTCATTTGGACTTCAGGCCATACTTACAGATTGGAGTAGGGATTTTGGAATGTAAAAAGGGGGAGCTTTTTATTTCTTTAATGTTAATTTTTTTATTGATTAAGTTATTACATATGTGTCCATATCCCCACATTACCCCCCATCCCTCCCTACTCATGCCCTCATCCCCTGTTGTCTGTGTCCATTGGTTAGGCCTATATGCTAGCATATAAGTCCTTTGGTTGATCTCTATCCCTTACCCCCACCCTCCCCTACCTTCTCTCTGAGGTTTGACGGTCTGATTGATGCTTCTCTGTCTCTGGATCTGTTTTTGTTCATCAGTTTATGTTTATCATTATATTCCATAAATGAGTGAGATCATGTGATATTTATCTTTCTCTTACTGGCTTATTTCACCTAGCATAATGCTCTCCAGTTCCATCCATGCTGTTGCAAATGGTAAGAATTCCTTCTTTTTTACCGCCACGTAGTATCCCATTGTGTAGATGTACCACAGTTTTTTAATCCACTCATCTGTTGATGGGTGCTTAGGCTGTTTCCAAATCTTAGCTATTGTAAATTGTGCTGCTATGAACTATTCAAATTTTAGAGCTCTCACAATCCAAAAAGAAACTTCTGCTTAGTCTCCTTTTAAACCAAACTCCAATAAGGACAAATGAAACCTGTACTTGCCATTAAGTTTCTTCTTTGCATAAATATTTTATTATATTGATTGAAGTATAATTTTAATGAGATATCTAGAATACAGGAATTTCACTCTACTAAAAATTTCAAAGAGTAACACCACAATGGTCTCATTTATTTAATATTTGCCTTGAAAGTAGGATTAATTTTGAACGCTTTAAAAGCAAAATTACATATGTATAACATGTAGTACAGAAAACACTGACTTTTAAAACATTAACTCCTAAAAGTCTAAAGTGTTAAATTGTTGTTTAGTTGTATGAATTTCTTGTAAATGTTGGAGATTAAACCCTTATCAGTGATAACATTGGCAAATATGTTCTCCCATGCAGTGGGCATTCTTGTTGTTTTGTTGAGGGGGAGCTTTTTAGAGATGAATTCAGAAAAGAAGCCCCAGTATAACTTCTCACCATTTTAACTGTCATCTTTCACGTAGCCTCAACTTTCAGGTGAGAAAAGCTTTAGCACAGAAAATTTTGGGCAGAGAAGCGTTGTGAAGAAAATAGTATTTAAGGCGGGTTAATGTGGCAACACTGTGCAGGAAACGCTGGCCTCACAAGAGGCCAAAGTTCTAGAGGCCAGCTGGGATATTCCCGTGACAATCCACACACAGAGTAGACAGACCTGAAAAGACTTGAGGGCCGTGGTGTGAAAATGAGACAGAGGGAGGGACAAGTCAGGGACGCCCAAATGTAAGTGTCTCATATTGATTGGTTTACAGTTCAAGGCACTTTTACTTACTAAACAACTTTGTGACTCAGGAGGCTGATGCTATACTAAGAGACTGGGGACATTCTCATCAGGGCTGGAAGTGTATCTCATTCCCAATAATGCCTGTTGAAGAGGCGGGAAGTATTGGCAACACTTCTGGTATTGCTTTAGATTTCTAGCATAACTACCTGACTTCTTATGATTTCAGCCTTTTCTAGGGGCAAAGATCCCCCCCTCTCATTTTTTTAGGAGAAGCAGCAGATTCTAGGAAAACTGTATTGTTTGGTTGAGTAGTTAAGAAATAGGCTCTGAACTGCCCCAGTTCCGTGGTCGGCAAACTACGACTCGCGAGCCACACGCGGCTCTTTGGCCCCTTGAGTGTGGCTCTTCCTAAGCCTTAGGAGTACCCTAATTAAGTTAATAACAGTGTACCTACCTATATAGTTTAAGTTTAAAAAATTTGGCTCTCAAAGGAAATTTCAATCGTTGTACTGTTGATATTTAGCTCTGTTGATTAATGAGTTTGCCAACCACTGCCCCAGTTGAATGCCTGTTTCTGCCACTTGCTCGTTAAGTGACCTTGGATTCATTCTTAATTTCTCTATCTGTAGTTCCCTCAAAGGTAAAGTGGGTGTGACAGCAATCCCCACTTTTTTGGGTTGTTGTGAGGGTTAAGTGAACTACTGTGAGTAAAGCACTTCAAGGGCTGCCTGGCCCATAGAAACACTACATAATTTCATAGGCATGATTTTGCAGTAGGCGTTCAGAATCGTTTTCCACTTCATATTTTGACATGAATTCACATACAGAATGAAGCAGGAATAGTAACATTGGCTATTAGATGCTGGTCTTAAATTCCCTCCTTCACAATTTTATTTGAAGGTACTTTGAAGAAAGTTTTGATGTCTGAGCTTTTATTTTCACATTTTATATTCAGTCACCCCAAATCTTACCATTTGATTTCTACATGAATTTTAAGGCAGTTATAAAAAAAAATCTCCAATCATTAGCAACAGATGATCAGGTACTTAAGCAAATTGTAATGTGCACATTATATCATCTTTATTTTTTCCTGGAAATTCTTACTGATCTCATGGTATAAGATCATCAGAAAAGGGGAAAACTGTTAAGATGAATATATAGGATTTCTGGAGTGAACTCAGGATGTTGCATTTGTTTTATCAGGTGTATCAACTAGAAACAAGGGCAGAAGGTGCAGTTTCTTATTTTCATTGACAACTGTGAAAATCATGTATTGTCTTGCTTTTAAACTAATGACAGATTGTTTATACAGGGGCACTCAAAGGCAAATAAATACATAGGAAGGAAATGCTTTAGGAAGGCGTTTTTTAAAGAAATGATTTAGGAAAACAGGGAAAGTGGGAGCAGGATGCAGGAAGAAAAGACCAAGATAATACCAGAGGGCTTGTGTGAGAGAAGGTGATGATGAGGTAGTGCTCATGGAGGAGGGATAAGACCTGCCTGATGTAAGGATGAGAACGAGAAAGCCAGTGGCAGAATTCTCCCCTTTTATCTGTGACTGAGCTGTGGGTTTGGACTCGGTAAAGGCAATGGAATTACATAGCAGACTTTTCCTATGTTAACTTGTGTACAATAGTTTTGCTCCCATAGTTGTAAAGTTGCCTTTTTTAAGACTTAGGAGAAACATAACATTATAGTCAAGTAATTAAAAGAAAATCAGTAAAAAAATGAAGTAAATTTTATGTGCCAAAATGAAGAGATTGGTGTATTTATGAGTGTCTCAAACGTTAAGTGTAAGAACTATTAAAATCATCTTTAAAAATTCTAAGAGCAGTTAATTTGTTAATATATTCATATATCATCTTAATTTATTTCTTGGAATTTATCTATAATGAATGGGATTCTTTAGTTTGTAATATCAAAGGAAAATTTTTGTATTATATATAATAATTAGTATTTCTTTTAAAATTTCATTTGCTGTATTGATAAGAATGTGTTTTAAACCTAAAAAAATCACATTTTAGATTTCTATTAACATTTAATAATAAGCATTGTTTTTAAATTGTAAGGGGTAGTCATTGGTTTAAAGAATGTCTCATTTCCCTTCCTGTCAAGTACTCTGTCCACCAACCTTCTCACACCCAAGTATTGGCTTAAATGTCACATCCTTGATTTGCCAACTTAAGTAGTATCACTCTCTCTGTTCTTTTCTATAGTTCTTAACATAAATTTTAATATTCATATATATGTATATGTGTGCTTTAGATATCTACTTTATTTACCACACAGTAGGCTCTGTGGGGACAGGGTTTATATGTATTTAATCCACCATTATAGAATGGCATAGATTAGGTGTTCAATATATATATGTTCAACAAATTTCTTGAGATCATCCACATTTGGTGCAAAATCAGTAAGATATTATTTTGTTATGAAAGTGAGGATAGAAATGTTATCTTGTCTAAAATTCAGACTTAAAATGTTATTGATTTTATGATGAGTTTTACATAAAAATCTATTTTATTCTCTTGCTTGACAGTATTTCCAATTCAGTTTTATCCAGTATTGGAAGGAATTAATGCCTATAGATATTTGGCATTGTGCTATCTGTTTACTTGTCATTTTCACTAATAATTAAGCTATACTTATCACATTTTCCATTTCTTTCCTAATATTTGTTCCTTTAGTCATGATGAAAAGCTTTTGTTCAGGGTCTGCTTTTTTCTGCCTTTTCTGACTCATTGTGAATCTGAGCCATAGATGTCAGAAGCCTATACTCCCTTGTGGTATAGAAGTCCGTCTTCAGACTGTTGAAACACTGCCTTGTGCAGATGCGGCACTAAAGAACTAATTTAAGTTACATCATTGTAATTTAACAGTTCCAGTGTTTTCTCCGAGTGTGGTCTCTGAAAGTCCTGCTAAGTCTGTTAAATTTTTTTAGAAACACTAAGACATTTAACCCTAAATACCTATCCACATTTTTAAAAAGTTGGTAGCCTAGCCAGTTTCTCTCAGTGGTTAGAGCGTCAGCCCGCCCACTGAAGGATTGCAGGTTTGATTCTGGTCAAGGGTATGTACCTTGGTTGCAGGCTCCATCCGGGAACATGCGGGAGGCAACCAATCAATGTGTCTCTCTCACATCGATGTTTCTCTCTCTCTCTGCCTCTCCTCCTCCCATACACGGTCTCTAAAAAAGCTCAATGGAAAAAATATATCCTCGAGTGAGGATTAACAACAACAACAAAACGTTGGTAAACATCAGCACCATAAGATATAATATTCATCATTCAAATAAAATCAGTCATAGGTATAAGTAACTTTTATTTGTTTCCGAAATAATTGATTTAGGTAAGAGATAACATTGTGTCTTAAAACCACAGCAGAATCTCTCAACACCTCTTTTTGTCTCATATGGTCTTAAAACTGGAGATCCTTTGTTCCATGTTTGAGTCGCCAGTTATAATCAAAGAAAAACTTTGCCTTGATCCCTTAGGAGATGCGAGTGTGCATGAAGAGGTAGACACTCAGATGTGTGAACTGTGTGTTGAAAATAGGAGAGAATGCTGGGTATGCAGGTGTAGTTTGTGAGTTAACAGTCAGAAGGTGAGCAATAGGAACCACTTAAATCATTTGGCTATTTTCTTAGTTCACTTATGTGCAATCCTTACAGAAAGAGGTAAGAAATGGTTGGGTGTCAGTGTCTAGTAAATGCATTTTTTAATATAATGCAGTTATCTTACTTTGTGGCTAATTAATGAGGGAAATTCTTGCATTTTTCTTTCTTAGGCACTTTTGAATCAAATCATGCAGAGTACTGAAGGTTAGAGTAAGATAAATTTCACAACCCTTTGCTCATTATTACATTCATTAATAAGGGTATGAATGACAGGTGTACTTTAAATAATTAGTCCCACACTACAGGAATACCTGGAAAGGTTAGACAGCATTTTAAAATTCAAGTTTTAAGGTGTGTAGCCTAATGCAAAACAGTGGTAGAAATCTTCAAAAATAAAGTTCTCATTAAAATCTATTTTAACATTTTATTTTAACACAGAACACATATGTGCCCATTTATTTCACCAACATTTTGATGTAGTGACAAGTCTTTTTCTTCATAAATGAATCTTCAGTTTGGAGTTTTGTGTTGTTTTTTTCTTGCAAATCATACTCATATTGCATTGTTTATGATTTGAATTTTGAAAGACATTTTAAAAAGATATATTGCTAATCTATCTGAGCTCTAGAATCTTCTAGATATTTATGCCCCTTCCTGGCTTTTCTGGTTGTCCTGACCACCCTTATTTTAACAACAATTTCTTTGAATTTGTAATTGCCTTCATTAAGTCTTTCAGAGAAATAACATCGTTTTCATAAAGATAATAAAACTCTTTTTGCAGTAAATTTGCCAGTATTCACAACATTAAATTAAATTATGTAATTATAATAAGTACAACTAGCATAAACAGGATGGGGGACAAACTCAGTTGACTCCTAGCCAGCGTACAGCTGGATTACAGCATACCAATGGGAGCAAAAATGCTGGAGCTTACTTCTAAACCATTTGTAAGTGTGTGATTCAATCAGATTTGCTTTGGAGAGAGATGACTGACACCAGTCTTCACAGAGTGTGTCTGGGTCATATCACTGTTCCCATCCTCAGGTAAGAACTCAACACAGGCTCAATGTTTAATGAGTAGAGGAAGGAAGGAATTATTACAACTTGGATTGTTACTGCTTTTCAGAAAGGTACCTTTACTCAGGAAGAGTGAATGCCAGGTTTAATGACATGAGAAATTACCAGGTTAATTTCCAAGTCACACCCCCTCTGTGTTGCCTGTGTTTCTAGTGTAGTCATGCTGGGACGATATGGTGCACAAGGAAAGTACGCTGGGCTCTGTGGGCACAAGGATTACATAACCTGTATTTGCCATTTAGCTGATACATAACTAAGACACTCATGGTGCCTGGGGTTGGAGAATATGCATAATCAAAAGAAAACTTGGTGCAAGCCCATAATACACAGTAGGATCAGCTGATTAGTTAAATAGCTACCAGCCAAGAGTGTTCTGGACACCACGGGCGACAGTCAGAATGTTTTACTAAGTAAGTGGAGAGTGTTGGTGAGTATGGCTGAGTCAGGAGTTCCATTCAAGGGGAAATCAGTTAAGAGAGCCCACCGTCATTGTCCAGGGAATAGAGGTTAGGCACTAAAAAGCTAGAGAGAAACACAATCACCAATTAAAATATCTTGAAGGTTCCCTAGCAAATGGGTGTTAAGGGTGCAAAGACAGTGAAATTGTGTGTTTAGGGCAGGGGCAAATATGGCAAATTTTTCCATTGGTGCCAGCTACTGTGGAAAATAGTGAATGAGCTCCAAATTTATTTCATTGGTGATATTGTCCACAATTTCAAGACATACAATAATTTCTTTTAATTCAGAGCGTTTCTTGTTTTAGGGAGACCTCACCAAATAATTAGAATAAATGAGGTTTTGCTTGAATTTAAATGGTAATGTGAATATCAGAAAGTTTATTGGCAAATGGAACCACAACAGAAAATATTTGCTGTAAGGCGTCTTGAAATATTTTCCAAAAGTACTCCTATCAAAATTTTACTAGCTCTCTTCCATAGATTCCAGACACATGTCCCTCAGAGAGACAACACAGACTCAATTAAAATAGCCATCTCCAAATTACTTTTTAATAAACACTCTTTTAAGGCACAACCTTACTATGTATGCATAAAGGTACATTATGAGAATGTTGTAAAATATTATAAGAATTATAACGGTAAAAATGTTATAAGAGAACAAAACAGCTTACATTTGCTTTTGAAGTCTGTGCATCCTTTCCTGGCTACAGGAATCAAAGGGGATGTGAAATTTGAGTAGTTAGTCTTTTGTTTGTTTGTTTTTGGTAAAGAACTTGTGTCTATATAGTTAGTTCTCCTAGCATACATTTATTTTCCTCTATCCATGGAGCAAAGTACAGTTCTGTAGAATAACTTGATAATCTTCCTTTGGTTGCCCTAAGATTACTTATAAAAATAAGAAAATAATTTAGAATAAATGTTAGAATTAATTTTACTGCTGAATACAACTATGGAGTTGAAGCAGAGGAACAAAAAATGACATTAATTAGAGCCAGGACACGTTAGAAAGTATAGTCCCTAAATACGAGTTTTTGAACAAATGGGAAATGGTGAGAAAAACCATGATACAAAGCATGTTTTATATTTGGAACAATTCCCTCAGGAAAATTCATATTCAAATTCTGGGGCTTAGGATCTTTTTTTTTTCTAAATGTGGAAAACTTTAATTCATTTATGGTCTAAATTTCTAATTAATCATAGATTATAGGAATGCAGAAATGGAAAGTGATATTTAAAAATCCTGAGATTCAGTGCATATTCTTGTTAATAGGATTTGAGTTCATGCCTAATTGCATTTAGGATCAGTGTTCAAGTAGAGGTTGTTTTTTTTAATAAAAAATTTATGCCTAATTAAACTTAATATGTATGAAAATATGAGGAATTTTAAACTTTGCTATCATTCGTTTTTAAGGTAGCTTTTTATCTGATCTAATTACAAGTCAAATGTGCTATTTCGAAAGTGTAATGATAAATGTGCTACTAAATTTATCCTGTTTTTTCTTTTATGGCAGATTAAATACAAAGAAAAATTTGATAATGAAATGAAGGATAAGAAACATCATTACAATCCCCTTGAAAGTGTTTCTTTTAAGCAAAGCCAGCTTGCCACTGAGCTGGCAAGCAATGTAAGTGTCCCATGGCTTATAATTCATAGGAAATTATTTTCAATATATTTTGATTCTTGGTTTCTCAGAATTGGCTGTGTTGTAATGAAACAAAACCATGTAATTTCCAACCAATTTTAGTTGAAGCACTGAAGCATATTTTCTTGAAGCTTTTTTTTTTGAGAAATTAATGTATTATTTTTATTTACTATTAATAGTTACTAATACTAATTAGTTTATATAAGAATAGTATTGCTAATAAGACCATTATGTCTGATCAAGAGTAGAAATGGATTGCAGAGCTCGTAGAAAAGTAGAGTGCAGTATCATAAATTAGTGATTATTATAGTAGTTAACTCATATAACAATACCCATGAAAGGAGGCTAATTGTAAAGTGCTACCTGGCACATGCTAGTTTATCATAAAGACATTTTCAGAAATTGTACCTGTAATGGCTAACAATTCCTTTCTTATCCATTTTGTAAATGATGTAACACTTCTTCACAAGATTTGTTTTCATTTCATGTGTTTTAAAATAATCAAGTTCAAATTTACAAGAAAAAAATGTCTTATTTTTTATTAGAATTAGGCAGAGTATAAAAGCAAACATAGAAAGAAACTGATCATTTTGCTGTAGTTGCAGGATGTACAGAGCACCCTTTCAAACATTAAGATGAATTACTGTTGAACTGTTGCTTTGTTAGGTCATTTACACTTTGAAACTTCTGTCATATCCTGGCACTTATATCGTACTTTCATTAATGTTTACAAGGTATTGTTATTTGTGTTCATTAACCAATATTGTTATTTTGTTTGTCACCAGAAATTGAAAAGGGTGTTTCTGTCTTTTAGGACCACTGGGAATATCAAAATGATTTCTTTTTTATGTATTTGTGTGTGTGTGTGTGTGTGTGTGTGTGTGTGTGTAGGTAAAAACATAATGCAAATAGAGTTGTAATATACTTAAAGGAACCTAGAGCATAGTACTGAAAACACAAGGTTTAGAATCAGATTGCCTGTATTTGAATCCTGCTCTGTCTCTTAATATCATACCTTCATCTTCCTGTGCCTCAGTTTCCTCATCTGTGAAATGGGAGATACTTAAAGTACCTACGTACTGGGGTTGTTATGGAGACTAAATATTCAGTACATATAAAGTGCTTAGAAAAGTGTTTGGCACAGAGTAAGTGCTCAATACATTTTCTGTTTTTAATATTTTATTATTATTATTACTGATATTATTATATTTCCAAAGCAGGTGGTAAAAAGATTTATATGGCAATAGCATGAAAATACTAGAAGCTTCTATATTGCCACAAAGCACAATCAAAATACAGTAGCAATTTCTCTTTATGTTTTGCAAGCAGAATTTCCATTAAACTTACTCGATTCTGCTTACATCACCCCTTTTTTAATATATAAAACAAACAAAAAAAGAATTATCAAAATATATTCAAGTCCTTAGAAATAACTCTTTACAGTGCATTCAGTAGTAAATGAGCACCATCTAGTGGCTATGTTCAAATTCATCTGCCAGTTTACCACTAACTAGTACTTTATGATATATTAAACATGATAATGGCAATAATGCAAAAGCATATTTTCTCCTCCTAGATGGTATTGTGTTCCATGTTATTTTCATAGGTGAAGTACAAGAAAGACATTCAAAATATGCATGATCCAGTTTCGGATCTCCCAACCTTGTTTTTAGACCATGCTTTGAAAGTCAGCAAAATGCTCAGCAGAGTAAGTGGTTGTGGTAGCTGTACCAGTAGGTGTGGTGTGGCTTCCTCCAGCCACTGTGCCTGCAGTGCTCTTGAGCGCACCTGCTTCCTTAGGTGTGGTCGGGCATCACTGTTCCCTGAATAACTAACTCATTGAAAAGTAGTGGTCTGCTCGCTTATGTCCCACCAAAGCTGTTGCTTTACAAAGGGCTTTTCCCCCCTCCCCCCGCCAACCCTTTAATATCTTTTGAATGCAAACTTTCTTATTGAATAACTACACTTCATAGTTCTTTCTGTCTTCTTCTCCTTTCTTCTTCTTCTGTATTCAGTTCAAGGCTTCAGACTCTTAAGTGACAGATCTTTCATTTTATGCAGGCCAGAGCAGAGTGTCTGATGTTTAATAGGCTTCAGTGACATAAAAAATTGTCTTAGTCTAATTTGTATTTTCTCTGAAAATAAATCCTAAAGGCTTTCACACTTTACTTTTGTTCTTGTAAAGGTTCCCAATTTTCTTCAGAGCTACTAAGAGTGGAGGGTGATTTCTTCATGTTCTGATGACAGTGTTTGGATATCCCAAGTGGGTCATTCCATCAGCACTCACTTCCTGAATGCTGTTTCAAACACTTGGTGATGTCACTGGTGCTCATAGCTGGTGATCTGGCTCACCTGTGCCCCCATTTCCTACATCTTAGCATGCCCCATGGTGGTGATGAACTCTAATTTGACCTCAGGTTATTCTACGTCTATTTTAATAATCACTCACTTACCCATTCACTCAAATTATCCAAATTTATTGAATACCTGCTTTGGGCCAGGTACAGGTCAGATGGAAGGTATGTTGGGCAAGGAATGTGGAAAAGTGAAAAGAGTTGTCTTCAGATGTGCCCATAGTCATAGATTTAAAAGACCTGCGTTAAAACCTGGTTCCCAAACTATTTTTTTTAATATTTTGTTTTTATTGATTTCAGGGAGGAAAGGAAAGGGAGAGAGACATAGAAACATCAATGATGAGAGAGAATCATTAATTGGCTGTCTCCTACACACTGCCTACTGGGGATTGAGTCTGCAACCTGGGCATGTGCCCTGACCAGGAATCAAACTGTGACCTCCTGGTTCATAGGTCAATGCTCAACCACTGAGCCACACTGGCCGAGCTGGTTCCCAAATTATTAAATAATGAGATACAGCTTCAGTTCAGGTTTGAAAATGTCTACCCTTGGCTTGATGTATTGAAACTTGTGTTCGTTATGTAGTGATCCTCCTTTTTCCACCACCCATGCTGTCCTCCTTTTGCAATGCACTGTGCATGTAAATAATTCATACTCGCAGATAATTTTGATCAGTGTTTTTTTTTTTTTGAAGGAAAAGCAGCTCATCATTCTGTTCAGTCTGTTGAACAGAGAATGAAGGTTAGAGGGCTGTCAGGCCCAGAATTAGACTCAGTCCCAGGACACTTAGTTCACGCTTTCTAGCTGTTCCAGGAAACATGCTCATCTGTACACCTCTGCACACATTCCTCTGCTCGTTGAGTGTTTATTTCAGTTCCAGGTTTCCCCCCATGACTCATAGGAATGCTTCTACATTCAATACGTGTCTATTTTCTGAGTTGCTTTGCTCATGTTCAGTCGTTGTCCGGTTTTGATCCTTGCAATGGCATTTTGCCCTTGACTATTCCTCATCCATACTTGGGTTAAATTTCCTTAGGACATGAGGATTCATGTGTAAATATGCCAATAAAAATATCTTGGTAGTGAAAAAACTTGGTAGGTGGAGGAATATATGCCAATCATAGGCAATATTTCTTTTCAAGAATATTGACTTTTATTATAATGGTGAAAATAATAGTTTAATATAAATTATTTTTGTCATCTCTTCAACAGAAAAACCCCACAAAGTCATATATTAGATTTATTTTATATACCATTTATAAAGTTTAAATCTCTGTTCAGGTGGTGCTTTTGCCTAGATTATAGACCATTTGCCCCATAGTAGAATTGTGACTTAAGGATTACTTCACAAGAGAAAAAGTTTAAGTCACATAATGCATTACTCTGAGGTATCAATCTGTTTATTAAAGTTGTATGATCATATATTGGCTCAAATTTATTGTACATCAGAATTGCCTTCTTTTAAATTTTAATGTAAAGAGAATTGGAATTTTGTAGATTTATAAAGGCAACTTAATTTTATTAAAAGATTGAACAAGAGAATGCTTAATAAAAAGACATTCTGCCAGAATTAGTTGTCAGTTTGTTATAAATGGATGTTTTTAAAGACCTCTACATGACTTTAGTATAAATCAACATTTTTTAAAATTTTAATGTTTAATGTGTAGAGTGAAATTAGTGCTTATGAGTTTGTGCAGCTATACTAATTACATTTTTGAGGGAACATTTCCCCCTGGAAAATAGAACTTCAGTAGCTTTCAGTTTATAACTTTGCATAAATTAAAAGTATATATGGTGTGTTGCTCTGTGCAACTCCCACTAGGAGGCAACAGAGACTATTATATAAGGAACAGCAAGTACTAAAAGCTCTTTTGCAGATCTTAATTCAAATAGGTTTTGTTTGCTTATTTAATTTTTAAAAAATAGGAGTTTCTGAAATTCTCCATAACTAAAATAGATCATTGCTTTGGGGAAGATATTCATTGACCTTTTCTCAGGATAGATTTATTATTCCAGACATAATATCCTGGGCTTTATTAGTTCTTGATTTTAACTCTCTTCAGTTAGGATGTATGATGTGAATGTTATCATGAGCTTCCTGGGGCCTTTTTTTCTTCCTGCATTCTGGTTAGAGTTTGGGGACACACACATCACTCTAATTGCCTGAAAGTGCCCTGGGGACCATTGTTGTATCTCTGTGGAACAGCAGTTCTCCTGTGCATCCTCCCATCTCCGGCACTGGGGCCTCTTCCTGCTTACTCTCAGATGTCTGGAGCATCTGCTAAGACCCAATGTCAGTTTCATTATGGCAGACCTTTCCTGCTCCCTTTCAAATGTTGCTTACCTCTCCCCCACTCTACACAAAGCGGCCATTGTCACTGAAATCCTCACTGCCTAATGAACAACCAACTTTAGCTCAAGTCTCTGTAGCCTTGAGTCCTTGAGAATTACCATTTACTTCCAAAGGTCTTTCCCAAACATGGCAAAATCACTGTGTCCAATATCCAAGTATAAAATTATGAAGCGATTTTTGTCTTATTGGTGACTATTTTATTTAGAGACCTGTAGCTGCCAAATTTGGCTTGCTTAGCCATTCTGGTATCTTCCAAATTCACTGTTTTGTCTGTATATCTAAATAGTCTTAATTCACTTTCTTTACCCTAAAAATTCAATCGACTGTATCTAGTTTCTCAGTTTTTCTCTCAGACACCCCCTAACCTCTCCTTTTAGGACAATTAGTTGAATCATTTCTCACTCTCTCATTGTCCCGATGACCATCCACTTTCCTCATGGCTGAGAAGTACACAACTTCTTTCTGTCTGCCTCCCTCCAACTTTCCTTTCCTCTGTTCTTTCTTCTTTGAGATGCTGTTAAACACACACCTGTTCTAGGATAAGGACAGGACAACTGGCCTCCATTTTGCTCGCCTTGCCTATGTACTCTAGTCTCATGCCCAGCTTTTCCATTGCCACTCCCAGTGTTGTGACTGTCTTTTATGTTGTATTTACAGCATAATTGTCCTCTGCTTCTCTTGAGTATTTCATACGCTGTTCACATTGGCCACCTAGAGCTGGTCTATCTTGCATTGTCCGGTTAGCTCACTGCTAGAAATCCACATGACCAGCCGACTGCAGATGGGAGCTTTCCGGCTCTTGTTGGCTTGTGTTTTTTCAGTTTGCATTCCTAAGTATTAGTTACTCTAATCAACCTCTTTTATTCGAAATTAATTTTCACGTTCTCTATTTTAGCGAGAGTATAGGAAAATGTTTGAGGAAAACAAAGGCATGTATCATTTTGATTCGGACGCTGCAGAACACCTGCACCACAAAGGCAACGCCATCCTCCAGAGTCAGGTATGTGCCCCCCCAGCCTGGACCCCTAACCACCCACGGCCGTGCGCCTCCACCAAGAACGTAAAGCTGCTGAAGACACGTACCCTGAGAAAGTGACTGTTGCTTTTGAAAACCTCAAACACTCTTCTCTCAGTATTTATTGAGTTTGGGAAGCTTCAATCATGTTTCAGTGTGCAGCCATTCTATAACATAACAGTAAATCCACACAGTTTAAAACTTACAATATATGCGTTAAATGATGATCAAATCTCATGATTTCAATTTTTATTGTGTACTGATTTGTCATTTTGTGCTGCAAAATAAATTTTCCAGGCACAAAGTTTATGATAATTTCTCATATTATGAAAATGGTAAAACTATATCTTGCCAGTATAGTCTACATTAATGTTTATTTCAATTGTGAAATTCTATGTACTCCCCGAACAAATGTTTAAAAATATTTTCCTTCTTGCACACTTTGAAGTTGGTATCTATGTATTTTTTTTTGTTCTGAGTTCCAATAGTTGAAAAATATGTCATTCCAACATCTATTAATTTAAATTTTGCAAAACTCTTCTAAATGTATCCTGTGGAACAAAAATTTGATAATGATATGATACCCACATCCATTATTTAAAAAATATACAAACTAGCTCTTCTTTAGGATATAGAAATTGATATTTTTCTCTTACCATTCTTATTTTCATTTTATTTTTTTCTGTAAAATTTTATCTTAATGTAGTATGTTATTATAATTAAAACACTTTCATTGATCACTCTGTCATACTTCTTTGAAACAAAAATATGCCTACAAATAAGAATTTTAAAATTTGTTAAGTTTCCTGGTACAGTAAAGTTCTAAGTATTGAAAAAATTTTTTTGGATTTAATTATCATTAAAATTATTATTATTATGCAACTTAAGAAATAATTTTATTAATTATTAAACATAGAATGTAAATGAAAGTATATTTCTGAATGAAATGAATCATAAAACTTTTCTATGATTTTAATTTTATAATTTTAATATTGCTAAAAAAGCCAACTACCTTGTGAGAGAGAGAGAGAGAGAGAGTGTGTGTGTGTGTGTGTGTGTGTGTGTATTAACTAGGGGCCCAGTGCACGAATTCATGCACCTTGAAAGGAACTGTGGGCTGTGAGGCTGTGGTGGGCACAGGGGTGGGTTTTGGCTCATCCTCCGCACTCTTGCCCAGCCCTTCCCACTGTGGCCCCCTGTCCCCTCTCTCCCAGACTGTGAGAGGGTGTAACGCAGGAGCTGCCCCCTGGTGGTCGGTGCACTCCCACAACCAACCTCCCATGGTCCCTCCCCGTGACCGGCCGGCCCCAATTGGCCCGGATTGGGACTGGGCAAGACGGCCCTGATCGGCTGGGAGGGACCCCACCTGTGCATGAACTCTAGTTATTAAATAATGCCTAGTGAAACTGAAAGAAATCACAGAAGAGCTCTATGTGTGTTTTACTTAATGTCTATGGAAAAATTCAGCAATCCCAGAAAACACTGTCATCCCTTTGACAAAAAGAGAGAATCACAACTATGTTTTCCCTCTTGTTCATGCTTTACTGATAGGCATTCCAGCTATCACAGGATCTCTCTCTCTCTGTCTTTCTATATACTAGTATATGTGTATATACATATATAGCCCCATGTATATGATATGTATCTATGTATGCCATGCCAGCTATTTAAATACTTTATTCAAGTCCTAGAACTACATTATTTAGTAATTATAAGTTATTTTTGTTTCTTCATAATATATATATATATATATCTTACCTCTTTCTTTGTATGTCATTAACTACAGGGAACTCAGAGATCAACTTCAACACCAGAATAATGTGATTTTTAGAAAAATTATCAATTTGGGACATACTTATTTTACTTTGGTCTATTTGCATAAGGGCTCGTGAGCTTTATATGCTTTTTATATTTTTTCAATAAAGGTTAAGTACAGAGAAGAATATGAAAAAAATAAGGGGAAATCGATGCTTGAATTTGTTGAGACACCATCATATCAAGCTTCAAAGGAGGCCCAGAAGATGCAGAGTGAGGCGAGTCCTTTTGGTTTGTTTTCAACTGTTCAACACATACTTGATGTTTTATCATTTGAAAGGAACCAGGGAAGTGGTTCAGAATGTCTAGTGGGTCTAGAGGACCCTGCACAAGGAGACCGAGGAAACATAGGCTGTGTCCATGTGGGCAAAGTCATAAGTTTTTTCCCCACTTATCCACTTCATTCTCCGCTTAAGCTATACTAAGTCTCATCCACATATTCCCCTCACTGGTTTTGCCTTGTCCCAGGATGATTTCTTCTGTTCCTGGTTTTTTTTTTTTCCTTCCTATTTTGGGTTGGGGGGCAGGGAAGAGACACCAAACACAGAAAGTTTTGTCTGCAGCCAACATCCCAATTATGTGGGTACAACAAGATTATTCCTTCAAAAGGTTAGAAATAATGGGCAGTGGTATCAGCTGATCACACCCCCAGTGCTCCACTTCAAGAAGGCTCAATGGACAAGACCTTTTCTGTTCTCTAATAACAACAGGAAAACAAGGAGAAATGAGAACTCTGGACAATAAAACTCATAAGGATTTCATAAACATTATAGATGCTATTTGTTGAGGTGTTACAATTCATCTTCTCAGAGAAAGGGCCCTCAGATATGACTGGCTTGTTAAATAATCTTAATTTGTTTAATTTTTTCTTCAAGCAAGAGGAGAGAAAATAATTACGTATATTTTTCATCTTCTTAAGCCAGTTAAAATACTCCAAAACATATAGATATGTGCTTCTCAAAAAATCAATGGGAAAATTAGACTAAATTGTCTTAATTTACATGAACTGCTCAGTTTATTTTTTTTCCATTGAGGATGGTCCTCTGAAAGAAAAAGATCCCCCACGTTCAAATTTCACTGTGTAGATGACAAGGACTTCAACGGCGCCCTCAGCCCTGAAAAAGTGCTTATACATTCGACGTATCATGTTTCCTTGGCAAATCTTGAAGTCTGATAGATGGCACTTGGGTTTTACCGTTTCTGTGGCTGCACAGCACAAAAGGAAAATTAAATATCAAGAACTGACAAAATAAAATCGGTCGGATGAACTTCATTTGCAGAGGCTAAGATGTGTTTCCCTTCAATGACAGCCACTGGCTATTCGATTTTTAGGCTCAGCATTATGTTTCTGCTTATCAGGGCTTAAGGAGAAAGAAATCTTTCAACAGAAAATAACGTTGGACCAAATTTATACTATAACGATTTATAGTCTGAAATTTATTCTATGTAATTTAGCATATACATTTTATGCTAGAAAAATAAAATGTCTAAACAGGTTAGACAAAGTTGGATATGAAAAATGTATTTAGATGCAGGACCAATGAATTAGATGCAGAGTTGATGTTTAGGACTAAGAGGTCAACTTGACCATGAGCTTCTTGGGGAGCCTCCTATGTGTAAAGCTTAAGTGTTGATCATCTCAGGAAAAGCCACTCACATTTTTTATTATGGCCTATAATTATACTTCTCTCACTTTTTTCTAATACCAGATATAGGATGAATCACTGTGTGCTAGAAGAAATCTCTAAATCTGGTTTTGAAAAGTTATTTGTCTTCTGTTTCACAAATAAAGCTCTCCTAACAAAAAGCATTCTACAGGTTCCCCCGTACCCATCCCCTTCCCCCCCCCCACACACACACACCTCCTTAGTAATGTACAAATCTCCTTAGTCATATATTGGCCAGTTTTAGTCATAATCAACCTTCCTTAATGACTTACTTAAGTCAACTAATTGTTTTTCAGAAGAGAAGGGTTTTTTGAAGTGAAGTATCTGAAATAATATAAATACACACATATTTATATTTCACTTTTTTTAAAGACTCATTTTGGGCCTGGAAATGCCCTAGATTGAGCCCAATAGGACAACTTTTCATTATTGTTCTTTGGTATGTCTATAGTTCCTTTAACTCAGAATGTTCTCAATGCAACTTCTTACCTAGCTTTGTTAGTTTTAGTATTTATGGAAGATCCATTGTGGATTTTTCTCTGGCTATTCTTAGATTTGTTAAATATGTAACACAAATGTAGGTGAGGAGACGGCCTGTTCTCTTACCCTCCCTTGTGTATGGAGAATTTCTTTCTATAATTGCCTATCTCTGTAATAAGTACATAATGAACCTGGAAATAGCTTTTCATTTTGCATTTATGGCAATCTCATGCAGAATTTATTTTTATCTTTGTGATTCAATTTGAATCAAATATTTAGCTGGTAAATTTTGGCTCTTGTTTGGTAAATATTTCACATGAATGGATATTTTTGTTATTTAGAATGTCTTTATAGTCATAAACTGTGGGTTATTATTGATTTGCAGATGTGTGGAGTTTAGAAAATCATAGCCTAAGGGTGTCAGAGTGTCAGAAGGACAGGTGTGGGTTTGGATTTAGGCTCTCCATGATACTGTTGGCATCTTTCATTTCTTATTGGGAACACTTACTTAAAGAATCATTTCCCAGGTTCAAGATAAGATTCTCCTCACAGTGTAACTTAATTCGTATCAAACTCTATAGTCGGTAGAGAAGTATTCTCAATGCCAAAATCAGTAAAGGAAAATCTTCCCCTCCTGCCTCCAGTACATTTTATAAATTGTCTTTTCTGAATTTACAAAACACAGACAGTGGAAAGGATGATGAGGACATGAACATTAATGCTGCTTTGGTTGGAATGGGCTTCCATGCTGCCAGAGTTTTCTTCCAGTGGATGGATCCACTCTTTACTGAGTGAACCAGTCAGGTGGTCCAATCGCATAGCCAACTTTCTTGGTTCTCCTCCACAAATGGGCTGACGTCAAACAATAACAGACCATAAGATGTTAAGCAGCCTCACTCAGAATGCTTTCCCAGAGAGAGTTGGTACTTGATGATTCTGCTGTTTGTAGAATTCTGAAATTTATGATAAAGTTGGAGTTATTTCCCTGTTGATAAGAAGACTGAGGTGGTAATATTGCATAAGGAAAATATCAATTTTATTCTGGGGACTCTTGTTCTAATATCTTTTCAACAGGCACTAGTATGTTGTTAGTTTAAAAATTATGTGATCTTATTTAACAGAGAGTTTACAGAGAGGATTTTGAGAGAGAGATTAAAGGAAGGTCATCACTGGATTTAGACAAGACTCCAGAATTTCTACATGTAAAGTACATCACCAACTTACTGAAGGAGGTATGATCCTGATATTTACCGTTATTGCAAAAGAAATTAAAAACTAAAGGAATAACCCTGGAAGTATTTATTTAACACTTCTCTATTAATTCAATGAATTTCAGATATTAATCTGTTACTTTTTCCCTCACTTTGACCTTTACTAATAGAGTTTTTAATTTCCATATTAGAACCAGCTTTGTCTCAAACTTCCCTGCAGCATTCTCATGACAGTTGATATTAGAAATAAGGTGCTCATGTGTGAAGGTCTGGATATATGGTACATTACTTATAAGTGGTTTGTGTTCTGAGTCGGGGAAGACATATTTAGCATATTGAACACAGGAACTTATGTCCATTTTTTTATTTTATTCTCAGCAGGATTTTCCTCCAAATTTAGTGGTGCATTTGGCTCACAATTAGTGTATTAAATTTATTGAGCATTAAGGCCCTCAAATCTAATAGAAATACCATGCTTACTGTCTATCCCTTGTTTAAATGTTTTGTCTCCTTTTTTTTAGTCTTATCTTTTTTAATTAAATCTTTATTTTTGAAAGTATTACATATGTCCCCCAACCCCCATTGACCCCTTCTAGCCTGACCCTGGTCCCCACCCCAGGCTTTCTCCACCATATTGTATGTGTCCATGGATTGTGCATATATGCATACAATTTATTTGGTTGATCTCTTCCTACCCCCCCCCCCCCCCCCCCCCCCCCCCCCCAAGTAGATTTTTTTTTTAAATGGCTACAAAGTAACTTGGAGCTCTTCCAGCTCTCTATTTAAATAGATTCTTTTTACATTAAGGGAAAGCATTAAAGACATCCATTTCATGCTGAATTTTGAACTGAAGAAATTATTCCTGAATGAAATGTCTTAAACCAATGAAATAAGAGTGTATAATTACCTACATAGAAGTGCATCATTTAAAAAATGAAGTGCCAATTGGGCTTTATCTTTTGACTGCTTTTACACATTTAATGTGATTCACTGTTGTAATATATGTTGGGCTGTAATAGGTGTATAATTTATGGAAGAGTTCTTTTGCTACCTTATCTCTGCTCACTTTCATTACTATAAAATATTTTGAAGTTGAAAGCTAATCAAGTGGCAACTTCCTACTCTTATTGATTTCCATTTAAAAAATATTTACTCTTGCCCAGCTGGTGTGGCTCAGTTGGTTGAGTGTCATCCCATGCATCAAGAGGTCACCATTTCAATTCCTAGTCAGGGCACATGCCCGGGTTTCTGGCTTGATTCCCAGTAGGGGGCGTGCAAGAGGCAGCTGATTGATGTTTCTCTCTTATTGGTATTTCTATCTCTCCATATCTCTTCCTCTCCCTCTAAAAAATCAATAAAAGCATATTTTAAAAACATAAGAAATATCCACTACTTATGTGATTTTTTAAAAGGGTGATCCTTTTATAATTTACATACAAATGACAATGTGAGCTCTATTTTGAATCCATTAATGACTTTAATAGTATATCATTACCTTTTTCTTTTGTTCCTCTTTTTGAGTGAATTTTTTTTGAGATTTATTGATTCAGCATGTATAGGATAGAAAAAGGTCCAGAAGTCTATAATTAAAAATCTTTTAATTAAGTTATAGAGGTGTCTAATTTTAAAAAGGTATTTTTAGTCACTTAATGAAATTGTAACTTCCCTTTCTAAGTGTAAGCATTTAGCTTTAAGTAGTCTTTGAATTTTTTACTTTATTATGGTTTTTACATATATCTTGCCATTTAGAGTGTTCAAAATATCATTTTATGCTGCATTTCATTTGATTCTCACCATTAGCCTTTAACATTGGTAGATCAGTATTTTAATTTTAATTTTGTCCATGTGGAAATCAAGGTCAGTTACTTAAAGTCTTCTTGAAGGTCGCATAACCAAATTATTAAAGTAACTCTTTTCTCCAAGTCATTTGACGCTTAGAGCTCTTTCCAAATTTACATGCAGGTCATTACAATGTCTTGTAGGCTATTAGTTAAGCAGAGGACCAGCTAACATCATTATAGTATACAAAGAGAAAATAACATGAAGTAAAACCTAGAATGAACTGGAACATGATTTCTTATCACTAAAGAAAGTTTCATCTTTCATAAGTGCAACTTAGTCAAATTGGATTAAGATATTTTCATAATGTGGTTAGTAAGAAAACAAGAAATTCATTCGTACAAAAAAACTCAAGTTATACATGTGCTAGTAAAAACATTTAGATGTACTTAAAATATAATATTGAAATAGGTGCTATTCAAACATTATATTATTAACCAATTAGGAAATTATTTAGCTTTATGAGCTTTGAATAAAATGGAAACTTCTTTTAAAACTTTGGCTACACCAATCCTTTTGATTTTGTAATTTTTCATTCTTTTCAACTATGTTCTTTTGGTGATTCATATTTTATAGACAGTTTTTGCAAAATACTTCAAAAAAATAAATAGGAAGCATGTATTCCTAAGATCTTCCTCACCGTTTAAAAGAAAGACATTTTTAAAAATGTGGCACCAATATGGTACCAAAGTATATCGGAAGAAAGGATGGAAGGGAAAAGACTGATAACAGTGGAAGCCACTCTAAACATGTTTAAAAGAGAAACTTTCTGTGGGAAATAAGGAGCATGAATGCTCAGGAGTCTGATTCATTCTTTCCTAGAAATAGTTTCTCCTTTCTGTGGTTTCTAGAAAATAAGTAAAACTGTGTAAAGATTAAAGAGATTCCCAATAAATTTCAAATTGTATTATTTTTATATCATAGAAGGAATATAGAAAAGATTTGGAAAATGAAATAAAAGGGAAAGGAATGGATCTTAATTCAGAAGTTCTTGATATTCAAAGAGCAAAACGAGCATCTGAAATAGCTAGTGAGGTGAGTATATTTCTTTTACAGCGAGGAATGTATGAACTTTTAGCTGATTTGTTATCTATAAATCTTTCTCAAAGATTTTGTATTTTTTAATAGGTACAAATAAAATAGATATTTTTATAGATAAAATATATATATTCTATATATTCCACAACGTTTATGTGTAAGATGATTATGAGTAGCTATGTCCTAGTAGTCTTTTCCTAATCAATGATTTTTTTAAAATGATGCTCATTATCTTCTTTTTATATAGTATGAGAAAAATGACTATTTGCCCATTTTAGAGACACATCTATATTATAAACCAATATAAGTTTATGAGCTATAACTTGATCTTTTAAGTAATTAAAAGGCAGAAGATTAGGGAGTTGTGTTATCACAGTCTAGTGGTAACTGCAGCTTAAATGTTCACGTGCTGACAAACCAACTCTCCCAGTCCTTGCCTAGAATACTTCATGAGTCTACTTAAATCTCTTTATTAACATGGAAGTGGCCACTGCTCACTTTACATCATGAAATTTGGTATCAAACAATGGCACTGTGCTTTGAGAATATAGCTGAATTTAGCAGTGAAAAAAATCCAAAGCTTTATACCCGTTTGTTAATAAACTGTGGCGATGCTGCTGCTGATGACCCTGTTAGTCAGATTGCAAATGACAGAAACCCAACGCAAACTGGGTTGAGCAACAAAGGAAATGTTTTGGGTTTTGACTAGAGAAGTCCAAAGATCAGGTTTCCTTCAGGTTGGAATTCAGATGTTTCTCTTCCTCATTCTTAGTCCCGTTATCTTCTCTGCTGCTTCACTGTTGGGAGGCTGCCTCTAAGTGATGGCCCCTCTTAATGACAAGATAACTATATTTGTGGCCAGTAATCCCAGTGGGAAGTGAGCATCTGAACTCTTGTAGTTATAATTTAAGTCCAAAGATTGACTCTCACCAAATCAGCTTCTATCCTGTGCCCACAACCTGACCCAGTAATTGTGTCTAAGGTCAGGGGACTGTAATGTGCTGATGACCTCAGATGGTTCTCCTGGTCACCCACTTGTATAGTTAACTTCCGAAGTAGTTTAACAATGTTTTAAGTATAAAATATTCTAAGTTGTTATGTGTTTTAAAAAATTTACATTCATCTTTGACCATATTCCCGTTCTTTAAATAAATTAAAGGAACCATTAAAAGCATTCTAGTGGATTTAAAAATATATGTGGAGAGTAGGAAAATCAACCAACCCAAAGTGCATGGGTTGAGAAGGGTTACAGGTAATTCCTGAAAAGAAAATTATGGAACTTTTTGCCAGAAGAAAGAGGAATGGATGCTAGTCAGGCAAAAACAACAGTTGTTCACCATGATCTTTGGCTCATATTATCATTGCATATTCCTACATTAATACTTTTCTACAAATTCATTTATTATGGTGACATATCCAGCCTAGATTTACAAATACAATCCTTTGTCATAATATTTGGAAAAAATTGTCTTGAACCCTCAGTGGCAGAGTCTAGGCAGATGCAGTTGAATGGCAAGATGGTGACTAGAGCAGCAATAAATCAGGTCTTAGTGCATAGGTATAGGAGTGAAAGACCAGAAGATGCTGTCAGTTATTGAATACCCCTCACAGTGATCCTTCATGAGGAATCATTATCCCATTTTGCATATTAGTGAACCAGAAATGTTAAGAAACATTCCAGTGTCACACAGCTGTCAGGGCCTCCAAGTCAGTCTTTTTACAGCATCCACTCACTTAAACCTGCCTCCCTGTCCTCCAGACCCCAGGACAGTTGTCAGTGAAGATTCTCACTGCCTTTTTACAGTAAAAGTCTTCAGAACTTTATATACTTTTCTTCAGTGAGAATAGTGCAGAGAGTTCTAAGAGGTTCAGAGACTAGTTCTAGGTGATCATTCATAGCACTAAGCTGTGGTGTTTTCTTTTTCTTTTCTTTATAAATATGTTAAGCCATTTTTTTTTGGTATCATTGAATACAAACATGATTGTCCCCTGAGTGTCTGAATGTTGTAAATATTGCTGTTTTTCAGAAAGAATACAAGAAAGACCTGGAGTCAGAAATTAAAGGGAAAGGAATGCAAGTTGGCATTGATACCCTTGAAATACAACATGCCAAAAAAGCTTCAGAGATAGCTTCAGAGGTGAGTAGAGTAAGTGATGCAGACCTACAGAATCATATTTCAGAGCTTAACAAATCGTATTAGCAACTTGATTAGTACCTGGAATTTTGCAAAGCTTTCTGTGACTAGTTTAACAGTTTGGAATGGAAACCATTTCAAATCATCATGCTTATTTGAAAACTTACAGTTTCTGCTTGGCTCATTTCCTTTAAATATATCAAAGAAAATTTTGGGAAAGGCATTTTAATATAACAAACACACACAAATGCATGTACACACATCTTACCTTATCCTATAATGCAACAAATTTCCTGTTAATCTAGGGCCTAGATTCTATGCTATGATAAATGTTTTCATATTCCTTTTTCTTTAAGGATGGATCATGTGCTACTTGACATTTCTGTTTCCAACTTTCTTTCTTTTTTCTTTTAAATTTTGTTTTATTGCTTAAAACATTACAAAGAGTAGTACATATATCTCCTTTTTTTTGTTTCCAACTTTCTGAGCAGAATTTGAAAATCACATATGAAGACTCTAGCATGTCATTGATAGCCATTTCTGTGTGATTTGGTTGCATGTCCTCAAAATATCCTCTGTTGACCTCATCACCATTCCTGTAATTTCTACAGAGTCAGCATTTGGGGTTGGGATATTATATGTCCTCAATGACCATGTTCTTTTGTCTAATACCATTTCCTCTTCGCGTAATACATGTAATGACAGGATGTTAATTTAGGAGTTTTGTCTTAGATGCGATGATATGATACATATCAGGTAACAACGTTGTAGGAGTCAGATTATATGTGTATTTTTCAAAGGATATGCTCCAGAATTGGTTCCATACCTCTTGAACTTCCCCCCAAACTTTCAAGAATATAAAAGGGTTGGTGGATTGGAGAGTAGTTGGGAAGAGATGATTTTGTGAGAAATATATGTAAAGAGAAAGTTGGGGGTACAGGTTAAGGGGCACTACTTATCTCCAAGCTGATAATGAAGATGCTTCAGTGAAGCTGCTCTGAGAGATATAACATGGCACTTGCAGTGAGAAGAGCTGGCTCAGGATTGACTCCCACTCTGGATATCTGGAGGGTGGAGGTAGCTGACTCATTGCCAGGGGAGTGACTGCCAGGGGGGATGGGATGGCCATAATTGGTTTAGATAAAAACATGGGGTTGGCATAGAATTCTTGACCAATATTGGTTCCATTTAGAAATGGCAGAGGGGAAATACATGCTGAACAAGTCTTACAAACCTCCTTTCACCCTGACCCTAATTCTTGTCTCTTCTTGAGAGATAGTAATTGTTATAAACTTGTTGTAGAGCCTTCCAGATTTATATTTATATATATACTAGAAGCCTAGTGCATGAAATTTGTGCACAGGTAGGGTCCCTAGGCCTGGCTGGTGATCAGGGCCCATCGGGGCCTTCTGGTTGCCAGCCGGGGCCTTCCTTTATTCCACACTGTCCCCTGGTGGTCAGTGTATGTCACAGTGAGCTATCAAACTCTGGTCTCCTAAGGGGATACTCTGCATATTAAAAATATATATATATATATATGGAACATACATTTGTACACAGACTAAAAACTTAACATGTACTAGTACTTTGTTCTGTGCTTGCTTTTCTCACTTAATATTATAGACCCTTTTCCATGTCACTTCATATAATTCTTTCTCATTCTTATTAAAAAACTAGAAGCCTGGTGCACAAAATTCATGTACTCAGGGGCGTCCCTCAGCCTGGCCTGAACCCTCTTGCAGTCCGGGAGCCCTCTGGGGATGTCTCACTGATGGCTTAGGCCTGCTCGGGGAAAGCGGGCCTAAGCTGGCAGTCGGACATCCTTAGTGCTGCCACGGAGACGGGAGAGGCTCCTGCCACTGCCACTGCGCTCACCAGCCGTGAGCCCGGCTCAGAGCTTCTGGCTGAGTAGTGCTTCCCCTGTGGGAGCCCACTGACCACCATGGGGCAGCTCCTGCATTGAGTGTCTGCCCTCTGGTGGTCAGTG
>NW_005358043.1:4977060-5051791 GCF_000412655.1 Myotis brandtii
GTGGTTACTGAAAATTCTTTGCTCCCGTGCGCCGTGGTCCTGCTGGGCACTTGCACCTGCTGCTGATGCTGGCCCCACTCGCTCCCGGCACTGGTCCCAATCGCTCAGCACCATTAGCGGGTGCAAGCAGCTGCTGCTGGCCCAATCACCCCTGAAGGCTTCTCCACCTCCCCCTGCTCCTCAGGGGCGATTGGGGCAGCAGCCACCACTTCCACCCACTGATGGCACTAGCCCCTGCTCACACCCACTGCTGGCGCCAGCCCCAATTGCTTGGCACCATCAGCAGGTGCGAGCAGGGCCAGGGCCATCAGTGTGTTGGAGTGGCAGCAGCAGGAGTGGGGCTGCCGGCAGACAGGGGACCGGGGGCCACGGCAGGAGGGGATGGGCCGGGGCACAGAGGATGGGACAAGACCTGCCCCTGTGCCCACTGCAGCCTCTCGACCCACAGTTCCTTTCAAGGTGCATGAATTCATGCACTGGGCCCCTAGTGGTTATATAAAGATACAAAAATAGAAAAAGAAAAAAATTTGCATATTTGCATATTTTTATTATTCTTAAATGAGATAGGCATATATCTAACAGGTGAGATGTCTGTAACCTTGATTGCCATACCTTGCTTAAAATATTGGGCACAAATTATTATGTCATCTATTCTTAGGAGAATAAAACAATTATTGCATGAGTGTTCCAGGAATTTCAGGCTCATTTATTTACTTTCCCTGCGATATCCATACACCTCCCTCCCACAAGCTTCCAGATTTGCTTCTAGTGTATCAATGACAATAAAGGGGAGCAGAAACCTTTTCCCAGGGGCACACTAAATATGGGACAAGGGAAATAAGGTCAAAGAGATTTTCATGGGAAAGAGCAGATGGTTTTGAATTTAGCAGTTAAAACCAAAATACTGAACCACAGATTCTTTTAACCCGATTAGAGAAGTCTTCATCAAGAAAACTTTAGTCTTACCCTGGCTGCTTTTGCTCAGTGAATAGAGTGTCAGCCTGTGGACTGAAGGGTCCTAGGTTCAATTCTGGTCAAAGGTAGTCAAGGGCATATACCTAGGTTGCAGGCTCGGTCACCCATGTGGGAGGTGACCGATTGAGGTGTCTCTCTCACCTCAATGTTTCTCTATCTCTTCCTCTCCCTTTCACTCTCTCTAAAAATCAAAGGAAAAAATATCCTCGGGTGAGGATTAACCAAAAATAAAAATAAATAAATAAATAGATAAATAAATAAATAAATAAATAAATAAATAAAATTACTGTTAAAAAAAGAATACTCTGGTCTTAAATTTAAGTAAACGGTACTCATTCTAAGACTTCTTCTAATGCATAGTTTTTCTATGATAATACACAGATTCAGAATTATAAAACAACTAGAAGCCTAGTGCATGAAATTTGTGCACAGGTAGGGTCCCTAGGCCTGGCTGGTGATCAGGGCCCATCGGGGCCTTCTGGTTGCCAGCCGGGGCCTTCCTTTATTCCACACTGTCCCCTGGTGGTCAGTGTATGTCACAGCGAGCTATCAAACTCCCGGTCTCCTAAGGGGATATTTTGCATATTAAGTATATATATGGAACATACATTTGTACACAGACTAAAAACTTAACATGTACTAGTACTTTGTTCTGTGCTTGCTTTTCTCACTTAATATTATAGACCCTTTTCCATGTCACTTCATATAATTCTTTCTCATTCTTATTAAAAAACTAGAAGCCTGGTGCACAAAATTCATGTACTCAGGGGCGTCCCTCAGCCTGGCCTGAACCCTCTTGCAGTCCGGGAGCCCTCTGGGGATGTCTCACTGATGGCTTAGGCCTGCTCGGGGAAAGCGGGCCTCGGTGCACAAAGTTCGTGCACTCAGGGGTGTCCCTCAGCCTGGCCTGAACCCTCTCGCAGTCCGGGAGCCCTCTGGGGATGTCTCACTGATGGCTTAGGCCTGCTCGGGGAAAGCGGGCCTAAGCTGGCAGTCGGACATCCATAGTGCTGCCACAGAGACGGGAGAGGCTCCTGCCACCGCCACTGCGCTCACCAGCCGTGAGCCCGGCTCAGAGCTTCTGGCTGAGTAGTGCTTCCCCTGTGGGAGCCCACTGACCACCATGGGGCAGCTCCTGCATTGAGTGTCTGCCCTCTGGTGGTCAGTGCATGTCATAGTGAGCAGTTGAGTGGCCTTAGCATATCATTAGCATATTATGCTTTGATTGGTTGAAAGGCCGACCAGACGACCAGACACTTAGCATATTAGGCTTTTATTATATAGGATTAAGTGTTCTATAACATGAATGTAAAGATGTAACAATTTACCTTTTGGTGTTTCATAGGTATTACCACATGTAGATGACATATACAACCTATATAATAAAAGAGAAACATGTAAATTGACCGTCCCTTCGCTACGCTCACCAGCCAATCAGGGCGAATATGCAAATTAACCCAACAAAGATGGTGAGTTAATTTGCATACACAGGCGCCAGGTGGAGAGCAGAAGTGGAAGAGCCAGCAGCTTGGGAGGACGTGGCTCCCTTGGTCGCTCCCTTGGGTGGATGTGGCTCCCTCAGTTGCCGGGTGGAGAGCAGAGCAGGAGAGCAGGAGGCTTGAGGGGCTGTGGCTCTCTTGGTCGCTCCCAGCGTGGGGAGCACCAGGAATCCTGGGAATAGTAGTTCTGATGGCAGCCCCAGGACCGGAAGTGGAAGCCCAGAGCGCAGTGAGCACCAGGAATCCTGGGAATTGTAGTGCTGGTGACAGACGGATCTCCTAGACACTAGAGTAAAATGAGCCTGGAGCAAGTTACTGTTGCAGTGGGGGATGGAGAGGAAAGCAAAGATGAGAGACATAAGTAAAATCACAGTGTCTAGGAAAAATTAAAGGGAAGATATCCTAAAACTTCCAGGAAATCTCCACCAATGAAGCAAAGAAAAAAAAAAGCCTCTATTATTCTGTGAGCAACAAACCAAACTGGGTTGGGGGCAAAGACAGACAGAAACTCCCGATTGGAGAGGGCTCCCCTGAGGGCTCCCAGATTGGAGAGGGTGCAGGTCGGGCTGAGGGACCCCCCCAACCCCCCCACTCCCCCCACCCCCATGCACGAATCTTTGTGCACCAGGCCCCTAGTGTATTATAACAGAGACTTGATATTATACAACCAAACCAGAATCCTTAATTTTTTCTCAGATCTTCTTCCTTCTTAGCAAAGGGTGTCAATGAAATCCCAGAAGTCACTTTGATTCAGTTGTCAGCAAGTTTTATTGACTCCACCCCCATAATGGTTTCCTAAAACCATCTCCTTCTCCCCACCCTCATCCAAGACACCATCTCTACTACCTAGATTATTGCAATAGATTCCTAACCAGAATTTGCCCCCTTAGTATCCATTCTCTGCCTATCAGCCAGAACAATCCTTAAAGAATTAAATTGTTATTTTCCCCAGTCATGTTCAGCATAGACGTCATGCTCCTTCCTCCTGCCCATCCTCATACTGCACCCTTCTTCCATGTTCATCATGCTACAGCCTCACAGGCTTCCAGTTTGTGTCTCCATAGGTTTTAGGGTCTCTATACAGCTCTCTTGTCTTCCTGAAAGTCCTTCCCCTGGACTTTTGCATGGTTGGTTCTTCTTGTACTTTTTCTCCTTATTTATTTATTGGATTAATAGTACTTTCTTATGGCGATCTTCCTAGATTTCTGAATAACTAACTATCCAGGTACTATCAAATAACTACTTATAAGTTTCTGAAGTTTTTATTTTGAGGAAGGGGTGACATCCAATATTAGTTCGAGGTACTGGATTGGAGTATGCTGCAGGGGAAAATCAAGGCTGCAGAAGAGTTTTCAATATTATCCTCGTGAGAGTGAGTTGAGGCCAAAAAAAAAAGCATCCTTTTACTGGAGAAAAGAATGTGGAAAGAACAAACTTTTTTATCTAAAGAACAGGCTTCTATGACGCATTACTTTTATGAAAGCTTGGAATTTCAGGTCTTTTCTTAGTAGGTAATAGATTAGTTTATTCATTGATATGTTGATTTATATTTCTCTGTGTACCTTGGGATTATATAATAAAAAAAGGTACAAATTTAGTTATTAAGACCGCAGGGGAAAAACAGGCATAGGGGAGTCAGCTGTATTATGGTTACATATAGCCCAAATCAATTTTGGGGATGTAGTTATCTTTGCAATTCAAAAGTCTCATTTGCAGATAATCATAGCCATGTCCCATTTTGCCCAAATTGACAGGTTATCAAATCCTTTTCAATGAGAGTCTGGGACATTGCCATAGTACAACATTTATTTTTTTAAAGTAAAGTCAGTGTGGTATATTGTTACATGAATGATTGGTCCCCAATAGCCAAACCTTCTAGTACCTAAGGTGATGATTTTTTTTGATCCTGTGATTTTCTTTAGCGAATGGGACATTAGCAAAGATGATTCAGGCAGAGGCTCTGAAAGGGAGTGTGCATTGGGGCTTATTTCATGTTGTTTTATTCTAGGGTATTTTAGTGTGCATCAATAAATAGCTGATGGCCCTAACCAATTTGGCTCAGTGGATAGAGCGTCGGCCTGCGGACTGAAGGGTCCCAGGTTCGATTCTGGTCAAGGGCATGTACCTTGGTTGCGGGCATATCCCCATTAGGGGGTATGCAGAAGGAAGCTGATCAATGTTTCTAACTCTCTATTCCTCTCCTTTCCTCTCTGTAAAAAATCCATAAAATATATTTCTTAAAAAATAAATAGCTGATGTAACTGGTATCCTACATAGTCTATTTATGGGCTTTAAAATACTTTAGATTTGAAGGTTCATACTGGAAAATTAAATGACATGCCTTCTACATGGGACCTTGGTGGCCATCTATGACTAGAGCCTCAGTTCCTTCATATATTGTTCTTTAAATGAAGTGTCTTGTTTTGGGGCCTTCAGAAGCTTGCTAAAAATTTAGAGCTCCTTACAGACATAGTAATACTAGTATTTCAATGTTATTCTTTTAAAAGTTAAACATTATTACTTGAACTCTTATTCAGAAAATTGAAACTGAGACTCTGAGTAGCAATAGGCAGATTTATGACTGGAAGAAAGGAAAAATATAATATTTCTCTGAGATTGAGATTTTTATTTACAACTTCTCTAAATTTAGAACTACATCATAAATAAGCAAGACAGCATTTACTTTAAATTAGAGAATCTATAAATCTAGAGTATGTGAACACAATGTGAAATAACTGTTTTTGGAAGAAGCGTAATTTAGATACTGTCAATAACTTTTTTCTCTTAATAAAATTTTTCTTTAAAGAGTAGCACGCATCCAGAAAAGAATACAATTATAAGGATACAGCTTGCTGAATTTTGTAATAATTAGTTTTAAAGTGTGATAAGAGTCTCTTAAGACATTTGTGTGTGTAGTTTTGATATTTTCTAAGTAACAAATAATCCAACTCAAAATAGCTCAGGAAAGCAGAACATTTACTGTTCTTGTACCAAACAGCAGAGGAATTCTTAGACATAGCTTGATATAGGACGCAAACTATGTAATTCAGGTTCGGTTTCTATCTTTCAGTTCTTAGGCAGGCTTTCTTCTTCCCCTTGCAAAGAGGCATCTAGCAGCTCCTGGGGCCACTTCCTTCATGGATAGAAGGAAAGAGAGTCTTTTGATAGCTCGCGAGGAGCAAGAATGCACCTATCCCTGAACCAATCATGAAGAGCCAGGGATAGGTATAATGATCGATTTAAGTCCAACAGAGCCCATGCATCTGGGCAGTCTCCCCCGAGCTGAGTGGCTTAGAATGGGGAAGCAGTGGTAAGTCAGGGAGCTAAAGCAGGGAAAGGGGGGAGTTAGATTTCAGGGAAGCAACAAGCAATTATTCATTACAGAGCAAAAAGTGACAATTTTACAAACCCATCTTACTGATATTCATTAACTGAGCGATATATTAATCTATAGTTCATCAATTTTCTCATATAGAAATAGAAAGTTTCCCCTGGATTAACTATGTTTTCTTTCTTAATTCAGGTGCGTAGGAAAAAGCCTTCTGATTATGTGACTAAGACATTCCAAGTTATGTTTCTACCACAAGTTAAAAATTCTAAACTTCTATAGAAATAAAAGACATAAAGTTCCAGTATATCTCCAGAAGACATGATTCTGATGGTGAAATGACATCAAAATTTTCCAATTATTTTGGAGTTCTAATTGCATGTTTTATTTTTTACAGAAAGACTATAAAAGAGATCTGGAGACTGAAATTAAAGGGAAGGGCATGCAGGTGAGCACAGACACACTTGATATCCAGAGAGCCAAGAAAGCATCCGGAATGGCCAGCCAGGTAAGAAATGAATGACATACAAAGTTTAAAAAACATATTGAATTGTTTATAGAACGAGTACAAATGGTATTTCCACGTGTTTGGCTTTGAGATTTGAACACATAAATACCTACATTGCTCTGGAAGGTTAAGCAAAGCACTGAAGATTCCTTTCTACTCTTTTAGATAGAATATAAGAAAGATCTGGAAACAGAAATCAAAGGGAAAGGAATGCAAGTGAGCATGGACGTTCTGGATATGCTGCGAGCCAAGAGGGCATCGGAAATCTATAGCCAGGTTGGTGTAGTTAAGCTGCTCAGAACAATGTATTCTAATAGCTAGTCACCATGTGTTTTGTGCATTTCTATGATTGATACCTTTTTGAGGGCACTGAATTCAAAGTCAGTGCACTCCATTGTAAAGGAACCATTGGCCAAACTTAATTAACTTCACTAATGAAAGGGACAACTGCTGCAGATTCAATTCCACAGACATTATTCACTGTCAGAGCTCCCCTGCTGGAGCCCCTGTTTTGCATTCAAGGACATTTTGACCTTTAAAAAACACACCAGAAAACTGTATTGCATACTTGGCTTTAATGTTCACTCTACAGAAACACGATTACAAATGAATTAATTGTCTTTTTCCCCATTTCATAATGAGTATTATCTTTAAAATAGCTCCAACTAAAACTAAAAGTGAGTAAAACTGCACAAAGTGTAAGGTGAAAGTGAATCTATATATATAAAAGCCTAAGCAACAGTTACAATGGAACGACCAGAATGACCAGTCACTATGATGCACATTGAGCAGGCAGGCAGGTGAGCGGTTAGGGGCAAGCAGGCAGGCAGGTGAGCAGTTAGGAGTGAGCAGGCAGGCAGGCGAGTGGTTAGGGGCTAGAGGTCCTGGATTGTGAGAGGGTGCAGGCCAAGCTGAGGAACTTTCCCTCCCCCCCACCCCCCACAAATTTTGTGCACCAGGCCTCTAATAGTGAATAAAAATTAAGAACTAAGTTTTGTTTTTGGTTTTGTTTTTTGGTAAGATGCCAAATTTATCCTCAGGAAAACTTGATATGGGTGGAATAATGACCACAAAAGAAAATATTTAATGGAAGAATTAAAATCTGATTTGAGTAAAAATTTTCATTAGTGAAATATTTCCCTGCTGTAAAATTTACATGGAAAAGAATGAATCTCAGTGGGAAATAAATAGTAAAGGGGATGAACTAAATTTGGTTAATGGGGTTTATGCTGAAAATAACGTTTAACCAAATTTTTTAAAATTCTGGTTAAAATATAAGCAAGGAGTCTAAACATCTGCTGGCTAAAAAATGTGAGAATCAAGATGGCAGAGTCAGCTGTCAAAGGAGTTGTCTGCTTCTCAGCCCTATCTGATGACAGCAGTTGGGATGGTCCTGATGTGCATGTCCATCTGTCCTCAGTGTCTCATGATGGCATGTGAACTTGGAGAAGCGCTCTAACTAAATCAGCTAAACTAATATCCTAGATCAGTGGTTCTCAACCTTCCTAATGCCGCAACCCTTTAATATAGTTCTTCATGTTGTGGTGACCCCTAATTTCATTGTTACAAATTGAACATAATTAAAGCATAGTGATTAATCACAAAAACAATATGTAATTATATATGTGTTTTCCGATGGTCTTAGGCGACCCCTGTGAAAGGGTCGTTCGACCCCCAAAGGGGTCGCGACCCACAGGTTGAGAACCACTGTCCTAGATAAATATGTAAAATAGACAAATGGCCATTTGAGTCATTGGAGAGAAGTTGCTGTCTCAGGAATACCAAGCTCATTCATTCATTCAGCAAATACTTCTGAGCACCTGTTTACATGCAAAATTAGATATGGTTTTGCTCTTTGGGAGGTACAGGTTAATTTAATAACCATGCAAGGAGAGTGTGACAAACCATGATATATGCTATGAGAAGGTAAAGGAATCATGAGTAAAGGCTTTAAGAGGAGATTATGCCTCAGCTGTCAGAATTTCTGTTTTAACTTAGCAGTGTTGATTTTTAAAAATTATTTTGGACACAATGGAATTTTAGAGGATGTAATGATGCTATGGTGCATTTCAACATGAACAAAATTACCTTTCCTAACAAGCAATAGTGTGCCATAATGGTTAACATTACTGATTTTGGAATTAGAGTGCCCGGTTTTAAATCCTAGTTCTGACACTTCTTACTTATTGACTCAGTTTCCCCATCTGTAAGAGGGAATAATAAAATAATTTTTATTTTAAGGCACTGTTACCTTAATCAAATATATCTTTTTTAAATCCTTACCCGAGGATATGTTTTTATTGACTTTTAGAGAGAAAGGAAGGGGAAAAGGAGATAGATAGATAGATAGATAGATAGATAGATAGATAGATACATAGAGACATTGATATGTGAGAGAAGCATTGACAATCAACAGGTTGTCTCCCATATATGCCCTGACCAGGGATTGAACCCAAAACCTAGGTATGTGCCTTGACTTGGAATTGAATCCATAATCTTTTGGTGTACAGGACGACACACCAGTCAACTGAGCCACCCAGCCAGGGCTCAAATGTATCTTTACTTGAAGTAGGAAGAACATAAACCTAGAAGCACAAAAACAAGAAGGTATAGAGAACTGGGTTACTTGCAGGAACTATGGGGTAACTGTGAACAGGGGTGGGACTGCTCCTAAAAGAGTAGGTTCTAAACAAAGAGTGGCTGAGAGGTCACGCCCTCCTGAGGCCTGGAATGGACAGGGGTGGGACCACTGCCTGAGCAGAGGTGAGGCTGCTCCCTGACTGCTGGCTTACTTGGTTAGCATACCCCTTATTTTTGCTGTTGCATCAACAACTGCTTTGAATCATATGATATAACTTGCAGCCATGTGGTAAAGTCGAATTTGAAGTAGTATCACTATCATTTTCTCTGTCTCTGTCTCATGTGTGCACACACACAAAGTTTCAGGTTGATATTAACTGTTTGTATTTCTAGAAAAAGTATAAAGATGAAGCAGAGAAGATGCTTTCTAACTATTCTCCTGTGGCAGATACTCCTGAAATCCAGAGAATTAAGACAACTCAACAAAACATTAGTTCAGTGAGTAGCCATTATTTCTTTTTAGTCGCCTCCTTGAAATTGTATTTTGTACGGAGGACCTTCCCTCATTGTCTCATTTATTTTTCTGCATTACTTGAATTTTCTATCTGTATTATCTTTATTTCTTTATTATGATTGTTTTAGAATTACAAATCCAAATTTTCTTCTTTAGTACAAGCTATAGTTATTTTTAACTGAATTTATTAATTTTCACTCAGAAAAAGAGGTCTTAATCTTCTATACATACCTTTACCTTGAAGATGAAAATAGTCAGATGAAGAGATTTCCTTCCCAAACTTACTAGTTTGTAACCAGTTCTTAAACTTTCATGTATTTATTTTGAGCAATAGGAATTGTATCAGCGCCATTAAGAAATCGGGGCCCTAGCTGGTGTGGCTTGGTGAATAGAGCATTGGCCTGCGGACTAAAGGGTCCCCGGTGTGATTCCGGTCAAGGGCACATGCTTGGGTTGTGGGCTCGACCCCCAGGGGGGGGTGTTCAGGAGGCAGCCGATCAATGATTCTCTCTCATCATTAATGTTTCTATCTCTCTCTTCCTCTCCCTTCCTTTCTGAAATCAATAAAAAAATATATATTTTTTTAAAAAAAGAAATTGGGTCTATGTTTAATGGATATATGAACTTGAATTATACGATATAACTTGCAGCCATGTGATAAAAACTGACCATATAGCCAGTATTTGTCTTTGTTTATTTTGTTAAACCTCACCTGAGAATTTTTTTCCATTGGTTTTTACAGAGAGTGGAATGGAAGGGGAGAGATAGAGAGAAACGTCGATGTGAGACAGACACATTAATTGGTTGCCTCCCGCATTGGTTGCAACCAGAGCCAGGGATCAAGCTGTAACCAGTATGTGCCCTTGACCAGAATCAAACCTGGGACCCTTCAGTCTGTGGGCTGATGCTCTATCTACTGAGCCAAACCGGCTAAAGCCATACAGCCAGTATTTTAATGTAGAATTTAGCTCATTTAGTAGCTAAGCAAATGTCTCATCAAAATATAAATTCTATTAAGTCTGATAACTTCTGAAATATTTTTCTACTTGCTAAAAAATTGACAAGTGCTAATGGGCAAGTGCCTCTCAGTCTTCATAGTCAGGCTGTGCTAAGCAATGGAGTCCTGTTGGAAGGCAGGGTTTGAGAAAAAAGCTGTTTTGGCTCTCAAGTCCTGTGATTTCATGGTATTCTAGATTTCTAGCTTCTGGAGAACATCTCTCATGCCACTCTCCCAACCCTGACATGTGGGTTATCACACTTCAAAAGAGGGATTCATTCTGTCCTCATGGCTTTCTTATAATTCTTCTATTTTTATTATTTTTTGTAGAGCACTTTTTTTTTTGCTTTATGTTGGAAAGGCGTAGATATTGGTGGGGGTGGAAAGACATGGGGAGTTTAATAAATAAATGGAAGATGAGGAAAATACTGAATTATGTTGATGTTGATGATAGAGTTATTTTCTTTAAAGAGAACGAGGGCATTTTTGTGTTTGGAGATTAACACCTGCTTAAAATTTCATGCTGTTTTTGAATTAGTGAACTTTTATAATGTGCACTTTGATTTTTCTCAAATTCCCATGTGGCATTTATATTTGAAGAAGGAAACTCTAGTTCTCTAACATATTCTTAGAGCAAATAATTTGTAGCCATATAAGATACCAAGCATGCCTTAGAACATGCATAAGAGGGTTACTTGTAGGATTATGGCCTATGAAACCAAAGTTGGGCATTTATTCTCATAATGGATTATTTAATTGATTAATGTGCCAATGGTACTCATAAATAGAAGCTGTAATCACATTACTCTAAGACGTGAGAAATTGTCTTTTATAAAAATCAAGTCTAGGGTTTGAATGCTAATAAGCATATAGTTATTATTTCATTCTCTTATAATAAAGGTATTTTATAAGAAAGAAGTAGGAGCTGGCACAGCAGTAAAAGATTCTCCAGAGATTGAACGAGTGAAGAAAAATCAGCAGAATATTAGTTCAGTAAGTTCTCTATGGCATTAATTATCCTTTCCAAAAGCAAATGTAAGTTAGATAAATGTTTTTCATTCTTTACTAAACTAGTTGCCTTTTTCTTTTATTCTTTACTTTGTTGACATGCTATTTCATCAAATATCAAATATCTAACTTTCAGAAGGAAAATTGTAGCCTTGTTCCCCTTGAACCTAAAGCAGTGTTTCATCTTGCTGTATCATAGAGCACAAGAGATCGATCACTTTAATAGTATAGTCATGACATCTAGGACTAGATTTTATCTTTTTAAACAGAATTTTCACTGTATTAAATTTTTTAGAGAAAGGATACATTTCAGTACCTCTCTGCAACTTGGAAGAAAGGAATTTTTCCCTGGAGAATGATTAAAGGCCTTAGAACATTTATTTGGTGTCTTAAGAGAAGGTTTCAAAGGCCCCATTGGCCTCTACCTCTTCCAGCTTCTAGCAAAGGAAAACGTACACTTTAACTATCATTTGTAAATTAACTTCCCTTCTATTTCCTTTTGAGCTAGACGGGATGGTTGGGGAGGTGCTTAATGTTATGGGTATATTAACAAAATTGCTTGACATTGACAATGGATAATTGCTATCTGTACATCAATGGGCACCCTTCCATGTATGTTTAGTTTGTTGACGAGGAAGTCTAAAGGGTTCTTTTCTTGAATCCCCATTTAGGCCTTCTCTTTACCTTCACCCTGGAGGCCAAGCCGTTCTTTAAGTAATCCAAGTGAAAATTCCTTGATTCTATTCATGTGTCAGGAACTCCAATAGTTACATGGCATTCATTTTAGAATATGAGTGTGTGCTGGCATTTGGGGAGAAGGAGCAGGAAAGGCAACTAATGCTGTAGTAAAACATACTTCAAAATGAATTTATAAGAAATCTACAGAATGCTGGTGTAATAAAATCTCTGTAGCATGAATGAAGGTATCTCCTGCAGAGAGTACAAGGAGAAGAGCCTAATGCTGAGGGTATGTGCTGTGCTCCACATGGAGGGAGCCTGTGTCAGGCAACACTCAGGTCTGGTAGGAAATTAGTTTGGCAGAAAAGTGTAAAATGTTTGTTTCCTTCACTTCCAAATGATAATATTTGAAATGTACACATCAGTGTACTGGAATATAATGTTATAAATGTTCTGTAGCGTGCAGTTCTATTGCCTACAGTGAAATGACTGTGCCATTTTGATTAGAGTCCCATGGAAAACAAAAATGTTCATCTTTAATCATGTTTAACTTCTCAGCTGAGGAAAATCACACCAAGTAGTACAGTATATCATTTGTTCTCCCAGCGTCCCACTGCCTCTGCCAGCACAATAAATGCATAGTTCTGCATCTCTGTGAGGTTGGGCCATAAACTCCTGCTTAGTATTCAAATGGAAAGTTGCCCTTTCAAGATTAGCTAGATCTGTCAAACCAAGATATGATTCTCTAACATTTAAAGATCTCGACATTTTCCACCTCCAGAGTACAAGCCTTTTAGCTATTAGCTTTCTCTAAGAACCATTTCTGAATCTTATTTAGTGGTAGCCTGTTTCAGCGTACTCTCAATTTAACTCTTTTGGATCCAGACTAATACTGGCATTATTACTCACATTAAATCCATAGACACTGCAATAGATGATATCTGAGGTATTTAGGTACCACTTTTTTTGACTCACCGCATGGATTTTAGCTTTAAACACCTTAAATGCTACCAAGTGATTTCTAAAATGTGGTGTGTTTTTTGTAGATTTAAGTCTTTGCTAAGTTTCAGTGTGTGCCTCTTTAGCCTATGTTTTCACATCTAAATATATAGTTGGGTCCTTTTTTTGAATCCAATCTTCCATGAATTTTAGACATTAAAATAACACCTGATATGATGGCATTTATAAGTTAAAGAGCTGTTTCTTGTCCCGTGCATAAATGTGTTCTGGTATTACCATTTGTTGGGTTGATGTTCCTCTAAATAGATTTGAAAGAGGAGCTTTTCAGTAAATTGTGTGCCAGGATATAGGCTGGCTTTCCATGACATGATTGTGAAGGTAGAAGACAGTTGCTGACTTTCTGCTACTGGTTTTTCTATAGTGATCAGGAAACAGTGGCCTCTGTTTTTCGAACAAGTACCTCCACCTCCCCCTTTCTCTTCTTTTATCATGGCCACATTTATTTTTTCCTTATTCTGGATTATTTGAATGCTCTCAGTCAACTAAGCAGTGTTCCCAAGATTCAGTAGCTAACTTAATTTGACATTTGCCTTTAAATATGTGGTAAATTTAACATAGTAATAAATAGAAACTGCATTTTGTATAGATAATAATACATTATTCTATTACTTCAAGTATTTTCCAAGGTTTTTTGTATATCTGCCTAATGACAAAACTTATTATCATAAACAACATTTTCTTGCTTTAATTAAAAAACTCCTACAATTATGGATAGGTGAATAGATATGGACTTATTTGTACTGTTTATAAAGGAATCCTGAAAGTATCAGATAAAATAAAAATTTTATTTTATAAAATATTCCCATTGAAGGAAAATTAATGTTGGAATTAGAAAATTTCAATTATGCAATAGTTACAAATGAAAAATTTTAAACTTTTTTAAAGCATTGTGTTGAATAACACTCACATTTTAAAAAATAAATTATGCAGGTGAAATACAAAGAAGGGATAAAGCATGCAACAGCCATTTCTGATCCTTCAGAGCTAAAGAGAGTTAAAGAAACCCAGAAGAACATCGGCAATGTGGGATCACATTTCCCTGAGTATTGTTTGCTGTTTTACTGGCTAGCACCATACATGACACTCACAAAGGTGGAGGCCCATTATGGTGAATACCATTCAGGAGGGCCAGGTCTCGAAAGGCGGAGATAGGGTCTCACACACCTTCATGGCCTCCGTGACACCTAGCCCATGCTTCATGTGCATTTGCCTATTTACAAAACACCAACATGACGTTGAATTCCTACTATATTTTTATTTTGGGGGAAATTCAAAGATGAGTAAGGCACACCCTAAAGTTAAGGCTGTGAATATTCTCAAGGTCTCTAGGAGAAACAGGCATAAAAAAGTAATGATGATGCATTAAGTGTTATAACAATAACCAATATTTATTGGGTGTTTACTCTGCTTTTTGAGTACTTTACATGCAATATCTCATTTAATAATAAGTAATAATTCCTCTTGCAAAATGATGTAGGGAAATGCAGAGAGGGAAGGCTGTGTTAGTGAGAGAGAGTAAAACTCTTGGAGAAAAGTGACATTTGAGTTAGAGCTGGAAGAATTAATCAAGGTTTGGGGTGGGTTTGCTGGGGAACGGCCTTGCTGGCAGAGCAAACTGATTCTGTTCAGAATCCAAGGCTTGTTCAAGCTGGAGGAGGCTTAGTGTGATGGGTACTTGGGGTGAAGTGTGGCACAAGATGACGGTGGGGTCTTTAAGGGGGGCTGTTGGGAGACCCACAGTGTCCCTTAAATGTGGTTCACACATAGATGCAGTTCAGTGGCTTGCTGATTATTAGGCCTTGATTTAGTGATTAAGCAGTCTTAATGTGTTCATCATAGAAACATAACACTCCCTTAAAAATAACTTTATTTGAAAAGAATAGCTAGTAAACAAACTGAAAAAAATAATATAAATCACAGTACAGATGGCATCTGGCATGACACATAGGTAAGTGGTGTGCAAATGGTGGAAATTTAGATAGCACTGGAATAGCGGGGACGAATGTGGACCCTGGACTGTTGGTTCAATCCCATCTCCAGGCCTCACTTGTTCTATAACCTTCATAAGCCACCAGGCTCTCCAAGCCTCTGTTTCCTCATCTATAACACAGGGACTAAAGTATTAAGTGAGATATTGCCTGTAAAGCACTTGGCATGTTTGCAAATGGATGAATGCAAAATATGAACAATCTCCACATCACCCTTATGTCCCCAAACCTCCATCCACCAGAAATCAGCTTCTCTAGTCTCTCCACATCAGTAATGCTGTTCTATAGATTTTCCCCTCTGAGCTCTACCCAGAGCAATGTCCGTGTATCTTGCTGCCCATAGAGATTACACTGGGCCTTGCTCCACTTTGACTCACACGGTTGTCCCAGACACGGAGTCTGCCTAACCTCTCAACGTGCACGCCGTGGCGCAGAGAAGGTCACACATTGTAGAAGGGCCTGTCCCTTTGTCGCTTATTTTCCAAACTTATCAAATGTCTCTTCACTTGCACATTCACTGCTGAGGGTGGAAACTCAAGTCCATTTTATCTGCAGGCCCTGTAGGCCTGGTAATTTCTTAGGAAAAAAAAAATCCTTTATGCTAAATTTAAACTCTAAAAGATCGCTACCACGTCCTTGCAGAGTTCCTTATAGGATTTTAACTGTGAGTTTTACTTTTGCCTGTCAAAAATTCAGTAGATGGACATACCATTTTTTCCCTCGGTGTTGGATGCTCATTTATTTTCTGGGGTGTGTGGAATTGCTGGGAAAGCTGACCGCAACTGATAGGTCTGATGCCCCGGCTAAGCAAAGGCACCTCTATGCTGCAGGCCAGGAAAGCATCCCTGCTGCTCTTCCAGAGGGCAAGCCTTCCAAGGTTGGATGTTTTCAGAGAAGAAAACTTTGAGGTTCATGGTTTCTTTATATCGTGACCGTTCACCCCTAAGGTACAAGCATAGAGCTGATATAATCCCCCTTTCTTTTGAAATATAAAGTGGTAACTTGATCAGTGTTGCTTTACTGCTATGAAGAAATAAGTTCACAGAAGGAATCATTTGCTATCACTGATAAGGTCAAATACATGATGCAATTGGAAGAGTAACAACCAAAGGTGGGATTTGAAACATTTGGACAAGAAAAAGCGTAGTCTGGGATCAATATGATGAAGCCTCTCAGCAATGCATATTTCACTTAGGATCCCGATGAAGAGTCTAACTCAGGGGTCCTCAAACTTTTTAAACAGGGGGCCAGTTCACTGTCCCTCAGACCGTTGGAGGGCCGGATTATAGTTTAAAAAAAAAACTATGAACAAATTCCTATGCACACTGCACGTATCTTATTTTGAAGTAAAAAAACAAAACGGGAACAAATACAATATTTGTATTTGCATGTGGCCCGCGGGCCGTAGTTTGAGGACCCCTGGTCTAACTAATGAATGCTCTGCAGCATGCTCATCTCCTCTGATCCTGCCAGTGGAGGGGCAGCCGTTTCCTTCCCGCAGCCTCACGCTGTCTTTCCCTGTGTTCCCAGCTCCAGTACAAAGAGCAGAGCTACAGGGCAACCCCAGTCAGCATGACACCAGAGATAGAGAGAGTGAGGCGGAACCAGGAGCAGCTGAGTACGGCAAGTTGTCTCTGTTTTCTCTTATTGTATCACATATTACACATTCTTATTCATCACAGCCCTCTCTGAAAACCTTTGAACCCTCTGCATCGTGGTGGTCCTTTTCACAGGCACACATGGGAGGGCATGAACTGGGGCCCTCCCACGGGAGTGTAGGAAATTTGGGGTTGTTTTACTATAATTTAGACATTTTTAAAAAATCTTCAATAAGCACACCAATGTGCCAGACATTATCCTGGCCACTGGTACGCAGAGATGGATAAGACCCAGTTCCTGTCCTCATGGACCTCGTGATTCAGTTGGCAGATCTCTAAAACTACATCCAGGCAAGGACTTGGGGAGTTGGGAGTCTGCTGTCAACGGAGAGAAAAATGATCGACTGGAATAGGTCAAAAGAAGACCTGGGGTCCTAAGACATACTGTCATGGCAGGAAACCTTATAAATAAAGTGGAAAAATTATTTGACCAGTCAGTAATCTATTGCTAATAAAGCAATGATAATGAACACTTATGAGGTACCTCTAATATGGACCCTGTGCTACAGGCCTTATGTGACCCCATGAAGTGGTACAGTTTATTTCTCTGGTTTGCATGAGTGGGAAATTGAGTCTGGGAGGTCAGAGAACATGCTGGGGACCCACAATTTATAAGGGCAGGGCTGAGATTTTAAACCAGGCTTCCTGGGATTTAGAAATCCTTTCAAAGGTGCTACCCTCAATAGTTATTTTTCCTGTTTCTTGACCCTCTTAATGGAACTTTTACCAATATAAATGATAGCCTTCTTCTTCCAAATAGATCATTTTAAAAGACTTTACAATTTCAGTGAGTTCTCCCAGGTGGAGGACAAAATCAGGGTGAACATTGCTTTGTTCTTATAAGCGCCTTGGAGGATGGCAGGAATGAGAGGTCTTTAGCTTCTTCCCATTTCTTTATCCTAATTTATTCATTTATCCAATAGATACTTAGTAAGCCCCTGATACATGCTCAGTATTATGCTAGCCATCAACTGTAAGAAAACAAAATCATCTTGGCTTCAAGCTCACAGATATTTCAGAATAATAAAAATAATAAAAGGAACGAGGAGGAGAGAGGGAGGAAGAGGTGGTATTAGAGAAGGCGGAGAAGGGCAGGAGGTGGGATGGAGAGAAGAAGGGAAGCATGGAGCTCCTCCGGGTGCTGCCCAGCCCCCTGTCAGCCAGGGCTGAACCCCCACAGGATGAGACCTGTGTGGGGACCAACAATCAAAGCTACGCCTGTGAGAGAGGACACTGCTTGGACAGTCTCAGCGCTGCACCTACTATACGAACTCTGGTGTTGTGTTCTGGCTGGTGTGGACCATCATCATCACCCTGAGCTGCTGCTGTGCTGGCCACCACTGCCAGCCAAGCACCCAAGCACCGCCTACCGGCCCAGCAGTGGGAACATGAAATCAACCTGATCGCCTACCAAGAAGCCCACAGTTAGCGCTGCCATTTTGTTTCATGCCTTCCAGCTCCAGCAGCAGCAGCAGCCCGTACAGAGTGGCTCTGTGGGCAGCAGTCCCCAGGCGCCAATCCCATGCCTGTACAGTGTGGCTCTGTGGGCAGCAGTCCCCAGGCGCCAATCCCACCAGGGGCCCCCAGGGTGCACAGAGCAGCCCTTTGTCTGGGCCCAGCAGAAGCAGCACGTGACCCCCCAGCATCATCGCTGACCCTGAGCCCTCCAACACAGACACGCCAGCCAACCCACAGCCACCAAAGCCCCTGGAACGGAGCCCAGTGGCTCTGTCTCTGCCCTGGGAACTGGCCCCTGGGGCCTTGCTGGACATGGATTCCCAATGTAAGGAGGAGCTGCTGAAAGATGATACCTGCGAGCAGGATGGCCCCCTTCCCAACAGCAAGGACAAGACGCCTGGCAGACATCGCCACTTCGTGGGTGACTTGGGCATTGAGGTGTGTGTGTGTGCAACAGGGGCCACCACAATGATGACCTCAAAGAGCTGAACACTCATGGCCGATGCTCTGGATGGAGCCCCGGACTTCTACCACCGCTGCCATGTGTGGCCCCTGGAGACGAGGAGGGAGGGCGCGGCCAGCCTTCCAAGGAGCAGGCCTGAGATCCTGGGCACCCTCCCCTGCCAAGGCCACCCTCATGCCTGCTCCTGAATTTCACCAATGAGCAGGACTCCCCAGACTCCCAGCGCAGCAGCTCCCCCAGCGAGAGCAGGCCCTGTCTGTACCGGAGAACTTGGCAAAGCAACCAGGGCAGGGGAGAAGCGAGAGAGAAGCATAGGTGACTTGCAGAGAAAATGGTATAGCTACTCAGTTTTTTTTTTTTCCCTTTTACCTTTTTTGGCCCCTCCACTCGCTTTTTCCTACATCTTCAGATGCCTCTCCCCTCACAGAAGCACAGTGTTGTGGAGGGCTGAGAAGTTGGTTCTGTGACTCATTCCTCATTCCCCACCATCATTTCCATTTTCCCCTTTTCAAGTCAGACAGACCTCACTAGCTGCTTAGGTCGGGGAGATGTGTGTTTCCGAAGCCCCCAAGGAAGGGGGCTTGAGACTGTGCCCTGAGGTGATGCTTAGTGAAGGAGGGGATGTTGGCTCTGGTGTTAGCGTAAGAGACCTTTGCTGTGTCTTAGCCCGGAGAGGCGGCAGGTCTCAGCCCTGGATGAAGAAGGAAGCCCGCAGAGACAGAGGTTGTCACCCCCTGCCAGTGTCTGCAGAGCTGGACTTGGGCTAGCCCTGTGGGAGGGTGAGGGCTGACGGGCAGTTGTGTGGCAGGTGGGGAGGGGCTTGTTGCATTTCCAAATTCCAGGTGACAACATCGATGCATCGCTGTGTATCCCTGAGGGGCCCTGCCCAGGAGGCTCTGGCTGGCTGCAGGCTGGTTCAGGTGCACAAGATTATACTGCCTTCTCTGTTTTTTCTGAAAGAAAAAGTGAGCTAAAACAATAACTGTACCAGTAGGCAGGCAGTAATTCTGTTTGGAAAGGGAAGTCTGTGGTTCTTACCCAAGTTGGCCTTCAAAGAGCCTGGCTGCAGTTAAGGAGGAGATGTTTTGTGTACGGGCTGGGCTGGGTGGACTCTCTCTGGAGCTTCTGTGGGTGCACAGGAGGGAGCCGCGGCAGTGGAAAGAGTGCAGCGTTCTGCATCTCTGCCCCTTGGTCTGTACCAACAGGTGGCCGGGCCTCTCCTCCATCCCAAGGACAGTCTGCGGGCCTTCATGTCGCTGTTCTGTCTGAACAAATGCAGAGGCAACCCCGTAGCCTGGCTCACACTCAGGATTTTTTTTTTTATTCTGAATAAATTTCTCTCTCTCTCTCTCTCTCTCTCTCTTTGCAGGATTTTTTTTTTATTCTGAATAAATTTGTTTTCTCTCTCTCTCTCTCTCTCTCTCTCTCTCTCTCCCCCTCCCTCTCTCTCCATCTCTCTACCTACCTCCCTCTTTTTTTCTCTTTCTCTCTCCCTCCCTCTTTCTTTTTCCCCTCCCTCCCTCCCTCCCTCCCTTCCTTCCTTCTTTCCTTTCTTTCTTTCAAACTGACCCCTTTGGGGAAAAATGCCTTGGTTATCTGTGATTTTCATGCTCCCCCTCCCTGTGAGTGGGGTAACTAATCGCTGTGGCCTATGTAAAGAGTCTGAGTGGCCTGGGCGGGGGGGTGGTGAAGGTGGCCTCCAGAAGGACCACATGATCCTGGTTACTGTAGTTTGGCTTCAGATAACCAGCTGAGCTTTGATAGGGATAGTCTGAATGAGGAAAGCAAGCAGCCGAAACTAACATTCCCTGCCCAGCCCTGTTCCTATGAAGAGGTTGGTTCTCCCCCCACTCTTGATCGATGATATTCAGACGAGGCATTGACATTATATTAAAAAGGAAGAAATATATATGTATGCAAAAATAGATAAATCTAAGGCTGTGAGGTGAATGAGTGTGTTCAGAGTCCACAAAACCAAAATCCATGTTGAACAAAATGCAGTCAGTACACAATGACTTTTTGGATAATCTATGTGTGTCTGTTTGTTGTATGAGAGACCCCAGCCCTGTTTTCCTGTGAATAGACTTTGAATGGCAGCCATCCTGCTCCCATTAAGCTCACGTTTGGAGCAAACATGGCCTCTCAAGGTCATTCACTTTACGCATGTGCTGGTTATGAACAGAGTCTGACTGTGTTCTCGGGTGTGTTCAGCAGCATTGTTGACAGTGGTCCCCAGTGTTTGCCAGAGACACTGTCCTGGGAGGAGAGGTACTCTGCCCATCATGCAATCTGCTCGTTGCTCCGTGGATACTCAGAGGCCTGTGTTCTGTTTCCTGTAAATGGAAACGTGCTCTGAACCTGTTTACCTCCTTGGGCTGCTCTTGGCCCTCGGTATCAGCCTGCTGGGGGTGTCCACCGCTACTCAGGGCAGCGGGTGAAAGTGGAACTTCAGACAGAAGCTTAACTGGATCTTTAGGGATAAGCTTGGACTAGCTGTGGCCCAGACGTCAGCCCTGCCCCGAACTGATGGGAAGTCCAGTGCATGCCAGCAGCCGGAGAGTGGCAAGGGAGTGCATCAGCGCCCGCAGATGCCTTTCCACCGTTAAAAAAATCCCAAACAACTCACTGAAGTGTCTCCAAAGAGATCAGATTTTACTAAAATGAAGGAGGCTTCAGTTAACCAATCAAGTGGATGAACTCGGGCCCTCTCAAGGTTCCTTCCCCAGTTAGAGGGGAACTGGTATGAATGTTAGGGTTTATGGCAGCATCCCACCCTAAAGACAGGAGAAGGGGATAAAGGAACCAGGGAGCTGGGCTTGATTCAGCACTCACCGTCTGGCCCCGCCACAGGAGGCTACCCTGCGTGCAGAGAGAGGGGAACGGGGAGTTGAAGGACTAGTTAGGGGCCAGGGAGATTTGGTGGAGTCTAGTACCCATCTGTCACCATACATAGTTACTACAATATTATTGATTATGTTCCCTGTGCCGTGACTATTTTTATAACTGACGGTTTGTACTTCTTAATCCCCTTTGCCTTTTCACTGGTCCCCATTCCCTCCTCTTTGGTTTTTGATTTTTGAAGATTGAAGCCCTGGGTCGGAAAGAGAGTCCTGGTCTTCCCAGGCTGCCATGTAACCTCACTATAGTTCTTAGGTAATGACTTCATTCTGATGATTCCCCCTTCTATGTCCAATACTTTTAGTCCTGGAATTTTGGCAGTTAGTTTGGATATTGAACAGCAAAATATTGATTAGAAGTTCATCTTTAAAAAGCACAACCAACACTTGTGCTTGCTAAGTCAGATGAATCAGAATCCAGTGGTAGATGTCAACATACCTACGGTGGAAAAGATGTGTGAAAAGACAGGGTTAATTTGAGGCTCCATCCTCTGTGGTGTTTGGGTGGAAACCATCATTCTACCTATTAACATTCTGATTTATCCTCCACAGGTAAAATACAAAGGAGAGATTAAACAGGCAACTGCAATTTCTGATCCACCAGAGCTGAAGAGAGTTAAAGAAAACCAGAGGAATATCAGCAATGTGTGATCCTAGCAACTTCTTTCTTATAATACCCAACGTATTGTCAGTGTGTCAATGAAGGGATGATGTTTACAAGTGTTCATGACCTGGAGTTGACATTGGCTTTGGAAAGGTTTCAGGGTCTTAGGTCTTGTGGGCATAGCCAGGCATTCTCCCTTCCAGAGTTCCCGGGGACCTGCCGTGTGACTTTTGTCTGCAGGTTATTGTGTATCCCTCTTATCTAGTCTTCCTGCTTGTGCTTGCTGTGGTTCCTCAGAGGGACTTGGTGGCAGCTTCGGGCATCATGGCCCTACCCATCAGCTTTCCCACTCCCTTTCCTTCCTGCACATGTTCTCTCTCGCCTGTTCAGCCCACTCCCAGCTATTATTACTTTATTTTTGGACGCTGTCTGGGGAGAAATTATAAAGTGTGTATGCTAAATAGGTCACCTGAGGCAGGCCCATTTAAGGGTTCTTGTAGGAGCTTTCAGTTTTTACTAAGACACTAACTCCCAGCCTGCTCCAGCTCCTTGCTGTTTATGTAATCCATGGATGCAGTTCACTGAGAGAATTCTTCTTTGAAGTCATTAACATATAGATGGAGTTCTGTGGAGGAGGAAATTTGGAAATCTATTAGGTTCAAAGAAACCTTGTATCTTTACACCTTTCAAGTTATTGGACCAGATTATAAAGCAAAGGCATCTTACTGTTTGGCACTTTTCCTGACAACTATATTTTGGGGAAGTAGATGCTCATCTTTTCCTGATATATTTAGAGTCGCACTGGATGTGACTGAGTCTATTACTCTCAGAAAGGGACGTGGTTATTGAAAAGGAGGGAAGCACACCGGCCTTTTTATGCAAGATCATGTCACAAAAGGGACGTGGTTATTGAAAAGGAGGAAGAGAGTAGTGGGAAGCACACCGGCCTTTTTATGCAAGATCATGTCACCTATTTAAAGATAACCTTTCAAAAGATCTGCCACAATTAATTACTAAGAAACCACATTGGTACCATTCTGTATGGGCAGGAGTACCTTTAAGTAATATCCATGAAGACATTTCTTATCACATTCCTTTGTGATGGAATGCGTATTACAGTGTTACTGATGGTATGCCCATATATTTGAGTACATTCACAGTGATTCAATGCTATGGAATGAATTAAAATAGATTGATTTAAGGTGCAAGCATTTAAAATATGACTAGACATCAGATAGCAACCTTTTTTCATAGTTTTCTTTTTTTGACTAGTTCTTTAAAATAAATACTATGAGACTCTGATTTAGTTGAATTGATTCACATTACACTATTTTTTTTTTTTGTTCTCTGAAATGATAGGTTTATTATAAAGGTCAGCTGGGAAGAGCTACGCCTTTAAGTGTAACTCCTGAGATGGAAAGAGTAAAGAAGAATCAAGAAAATATTAGTTCGGCAAGTGGTTTTATTCCTTTTGGACTGTCACAAAGGGTGTATCATTTATTATTTATGTGCAGTCCTGGTTTTTTTGTGTGTGTGAAAACAAAATATATTTTCAAGAAACATTTGGAATATATGCAGTAAGTACATGTGTTATTTCAGATGACTTCCAAAAGCTGCCACTGTATAAATTTACATTTATAAAATTTTAGATTGTTATTCTAGAATGAAATTAATTCACTGAACAAGTTACCTGGGAGAATAATGTAGAATGTGTTGAATATATTTCACTCACTTGGAAAACTTGAAAAAGTTATGTAATTTTTAAAGATTGTCATTGTCTTATCAAGTCTGTTCTGCTATTTACTTTGCAGGTAAAATATACCCAGGACCATAAACAGATGAAAGGTAGACCAAGTCTTATTTTAGATACACCTGGTCTGAGACATGTCAAAGAAGCGCAAAATCATATTTCAATGGTAGGGTACAACCAGGTCCTTCTTCTCACAACTAAAACACACTAAGGAGTGGCACCAGCCAGTGAGCTGACGGCGTTAGTTCACCAATAACCTGGATAACTAACAAAGCATGGAAATGCGGATGGGCCCGTGCTTTTGGGGAGACTTCTTAATCGCACTGCAATGTAATGGAAATGTTCTCTAATAAAAGGATTTTTCTCTGTGATTTTGGGGTGTGTTTTTATTTCTAACATGACTATTATAAATGCATTTTATGAAAGACATTTGACTGGAATTATTTCTAATTAATTTTAAGGCAGAGTTTGGTGTTGGCATGTTGCAAAGAAAATTAAAAAGATGTATGTATTTAAAAACAGTTTCATAAGATATGATTTATATGCCATAACGTGTACCCACTTAAAGTGTACAATTCAATGGTTTGTATAATTTACAGAGTTGAACAACCATCACCCTAATCCAATTTCAGAACCTGAAAAGTGTATATTTTGAAGTATATATGCATTTTTGTATATAATTACAAAATTAATTACAAATAATTAGGATTATTTGTAATTCTCTTAATCTAATTTTAATACTGTTTTGTTGAATAAGTGTGGAATTAGCTTATCTTTTTGTTGCATATTAAAGGTTAAGGAATAGGAAATGAATTTGTACCTAAATAAGTATATTTTAGAGAGGAACCAGGATTAAAAAACATTTCTATCTTTTAAAAATTCTTACTGATATACAGGTTTATACATACTTTAAAAGAACTGCTAACCGTAATGATGCCAAACTGTGAATATATCAGCACTTGATTTCTGATGCTTAGGAAGCTGAAGTTTCAGACCTTGTATTTGGAATGAAAAAGCGTGCATATATGCAGAAAATAAGCCAGATGTAGCTGGTGCAGTGGCAGCTGCCGTTGTGTCAAAAATGTGTGAGCTATGGAATAATAGGAAATTACAGTTGGAGTTAATATCATTTTACCTTTTTTTCAGGTCAAATATCATGAAGATTTTGAAAAGACAAAGGGGAGGGGCTTTACCCCTGTCGTGGATGACCCTGTGACAGAGCGCGTGAGGAAGAACACCCAGGTGGTCAGCGATGCCGCTTATAAAGGTGTCCACCCTCACATCGTGGAGATGGACCGGAGACCTGGCATCATTGTTGGTAAGCTGACGCTCCTTCTCAGCGGGTCACAAAGATCACGCTTGCCCAAGCTTTAGAAGTGGCCTCTTGTCCACTGGACAGCTCCTCCCATGTTTGATGTGGTGCCCAATTGAAAATGGACCAAAGTGTCATTGATGCACCACATTGAATGGGATTCATGGCATTCGCCAGGCATCGTTTCAATCCTTTCTGTAATTGGACAAATGGAAATCCCAGAGAGATTCTGATCCATTGTATGAATAGATGATATTTTTTTGAATATTGTCTCTGAACTGGGATAATGGAGAGCTGTCTGGAAGTCCCATACATCAGAGAGGAAAGAACCTTCTTTTCCTGCTGTTCCTCCCAGTCAGTCAGGGGAAGTCTTAGGGACATAGTGTTTGAAAGGGGCTGAGACAGAAAGGATCCTATGAAGTCTAAGACAGCAGTAGGCAGGAAAATTATTAAATTTTCAGTACATATCAACGACCCGTACTTCCACATGACTATTGTCTTCTTCTGAGCAGTTAGCCTCTGAATTTTTATAGCTAGTCCGATTACATTGCTCAAATAATATTTTTTTTGTAACCGTGTAACAATGCCTCTCAGCTATCTCAGTGTTAGGTTGCATCATCTTCAAATGTAAAGCTTTTTGTAGAACTACTGAGAGGCCATTTAGAGATGAGATGGGCAAGGAAACTGTGTATTTGACAGGCTCATGTCTTGGTGTAAAACGCCAATACTGAAGTCGGGCAGCAAGTTACTTGGATGGTTAAGTGACTCTGAAAGTGTTTTCCAAAGAGGGATCCCAAGCATATTTGCAGGTAGTTGATAGCTTTGCTGATCTTCCCGAGTTGGTTGCTTAAAGTGATCACATTCAATTGGATAAATAGTGAGGTTTTCATCAAAAGTATCACAGGGTTAGAGAGTTTTCTTGCTTTGTATCGACATCTCCTAAGATCAGAGCGTCTGATTCCCAGGAGGGTGACATCTGCACAGCTGACACCAGGCGCCCACCCCAGATCAGGGGCCAAGAATGAATGTGAGATTCTTGTTAAACATGAAATTGTTTAGACTTTGAGCTCTCAGAATTCAGTACTCATTACCTTTGAGATAGAAATTATTAATGTTTAAAAATATAAGATATTCAACTCTAAATTATTACCTTTCTGGGCAATCCAGAGGTCAGTTTATTTTTTTTCTAATTGGGGGAAACTGTTTTCCATTGAGGACTTGCCTATGAAACCACAAAATATATTGCATTCAACAAACATTAAACTTTCTGAACCAGGCATAGAAATACAGGTTTAGAGGTTTTCTGAGTAATTCAGACTAAGCCAATTTTTGGAGGCTTTGTTAGTTATTAGTTTCATAACCTTGGCTAAGCTAACTCAATCTCTTTGCCTCAATTTCTTCATCTATAAAATGGGAATAGTAATAATACCTACTTTACGATGTTGTGAAGCTTAAATGAGTTATGTTATAACTGAGAATAGTGCCTGGTAAGCACTATATAATATTGAAGACAGACAAACAGATCTCCAATTCCAGGTTACTAATTAATTGTTTTTACTAAAGCTCCATTTCTGCCACACATCTTTAACTAGGTTTTTATTTTCCTGTTGTTGGTACAGCACTATACAGATTATTTTAGGTCTTGATAACCATTAGGTAGAGAGACTAAAAACATGAAAGTTATTGATTTAGATTTTTTGCCCCCAACTAAAATAAGAGAATAAATTGACTGACCATAGCGGTGAACTAATCTGTGGTCCACTGAGAGCAGACAGCTCTTCCTTGTTCATCTTCCCATCCCTCCATCCTTGCTCGGTGCCTTGCTTTATTGTACTTTTCAAATAAATGTATCTTATGTGGGTTAGCTTGTGCTCTCTGGCTCACAATGAAAACTGGGCTACCACTTGCCTACATTTTAAACACTTATTTCTGTTAGAGGGAGAGAATTTTTGGTTTTGTTTTCTCAGACAAAAACCTCTCGGTCACATAAAGAATTAGTCACATGTCTTTAATCAGGAGTTTTCATTCAACATTGTACCTGTTTCAGTGTGTGGAAAGCATGAGCGATCGGAGTTCAGGGATGTGGGGAGACGCACAGAGTTGTCTGGTGTGCATGTGTGCTGGGGGAAGGCAATGAAGACAAACAGGGCAGCTTACATTTCATCCTGAAGTTTTCTTAACAAATCCTGCTGAATGGAAATTTTCTTTGTTCTCCTTTGACGTCTGCATTGCAGTATGTTTGCTTATTACATGTTCTCTCTTTACATAGGTCCCTTTCATGATTTTCTCTTGACTCTCTTTGGTGCTGACTTTTTTTTATTCATTCTTGATTTGTTGATTTTTTCCTTTTGGTAAAAGACCTCAAAGTTTGGCGCACAGATCCTGGCTCCATCTTCGACATTGACCCCCTGGAAGACAATATTCAGTCTAGAAGTCTACACATGCTCTCTGGTACTGCTTGCATTTTGAGTTCCTCCCCATTTACATGGTTTTGTCCTGAAAGTGGAGCTACTCGGAACTGTAGAAGTTCATTGTGTAATGTGCATTTTAAAGTTGAGGATTCAAAACACTAAAAAAGTGCTAGGCTGCTTTAAAATTCCACTAATCATTTATGAAAACAGAACTTGAAAAGGGCATTTTAATATATCCAAATTAGTTTGTTCTAGATTCATTTAAAAAGGCATCTAGAGCCCTAGCCAGTTTGACTCAGTGGATAGAGCATTGGCCTGTGAACCAAAGGGTCCCGGGGTTCAATTCTGATTAAGGGCATGTACCTGGTTGCAGGCTCCACCCCAGCCCGGGGCCCTGGTTGGGGCTTATATAGGAGGCAACCAATTGATGTGTTCCTCTCACATCGATGTTTCTCTCTGTCTTTCCCTCTCCTACTCTCCCTAAAAATCAATGGAAAAATATCCTTGGACGAGGATTAACCAAAAAATTGAAGGGAAAAAAAGGCATCTAAAACTTATATCTGCTTTTGATTAATAAATATTATTTTATAGGTTTTATGGGCTTTCAAATGCATTTATTAGGATTGCCCTTAACTGCCAAAATGTAAAGGATATCTGTTTCATGAAAAACACTTAAAATATTTTAAAGGTAGATTTAAAGAATCTATATATATAAAAGCGTAATATGCTAATTAGACCGGGCAGCTGAACAACTTTCTGGACGTCCTTCCGGACAACCTTCTGGATGAAGCCGAGGCTGCGAGGGCCGAGCCTCTTGCACAAATTTCATGCATTGAGCCTCTAGTCATATAAAACAGTGGGGAGGTTACCTATATAGCATCATAAATGTCTTAAAATAAACCTTCATGTATCCCTAAATTTTACTTCTGAGTTTTTATATAATGTAAAGTTTATAGTTTCCATAGGAAGTTTATTTGACTTATAACTTAGACTGCATATTTATAATTAAAAACAAAAAACCCAAATGGTTTGGATATTTGAATATAGTGATAGCATTGTTTGATATTTTGGATTTTCAGACTGTTTTTAGCAAACCAAAGCTTTGACAGTTACGCAATTATTTTAAACAATAAAAATAGACATCATATCACTTAGGTCTTGCCCTGCCCTCTGATTTTTACTTTAGATTTAATTGCTGACATTGATAAAATTGAAAGCTCAAGGCAAAATAAGAATTTTAATAGTCAATTTGATCCATATAAGCATCCAAATAGGCATTTAAATTTCTAAAAGTATAGAAAAGGCAACAAATATTGTGTGTTTGGTGACACACAATATTTTACAAATAATTAAAAACAATTATTTGTAAACAGTCATTATGTTTGATAGAAATTTATCAATTTACTCATGTTTTATTAGTGCTTGTCAATTTCCCATCTCTCATATCTCTTTTAAAATCTGGATTTAAAAATTAGTGTAAATGGTCATTAAGTCATTAATATAGTTGATACAATGTATGTTAAAGTTTGGGAGTAGGTGATTAGAATCTGTAATACTGAGCTTTTGGATTATTATTGAATAAGAGATTGCTTTTCTTCTTGTTAAACTTTTAAGTAATTTTTTGTTTCTTTTGTTTTTCAATTCACTTAATCACAAGTATGAATATTTTCCCTCCAATATAGAAAAGGCAAGTCAATATAGGAGACAGCGGTCTCGATCTCATTCGAGCAGTACATTTGGTACAGTTCTTGGAGATGACAAGTCAGAAATATCCGAGATTTACCCTAGCTTTTCATGCAGCAGTGAGGTGACAAGACCGTCTGATGAAGGAGGTATCAAGCATTAACCATTCTCAAAAAAAATTAATTCATTTTTAAAAATGTGTCACAGTGTGCTTTTAACATTCTTCACCTTTGCATAAGCATTTAGCCTGGGTGTATTTGAAAATTTTAAGTTATGTTTAGAAAGTTGAGCCCTGTTTTTCTTTAAACTACTAATTTGCATTTTTGCATGTTTGTTTTTCCCTTCTTCCTTTACTATTTTCACTGCAAATGGATCTTTGATGACAAAAGGGTTTTATGTGATGGATATACACAGCCAGAGTGGAAACTTGAGTTCTGCAAAATTTATATCGTGTTTCCATTGAGAAAAACCATTCTTATAGTTACATTGGAGTGGCTAAGTGGTTGCTAGGTCTTGCCAAAAAGAAGTTGGGTATGACATTTGGGATATGAGGGTTGTTGTTTTTTTTAAGAAAAATACTGTTGATTGTTCCTCTACCTGTTCCTGTACCTTTTCCTGTTTTTTTACATCCAAACTGGTGGATTAGGTCTAAAACTCTTAGTTGAAATTGTTTTGGATGTTAAACTAATACTGCTGATAAAGCTGTTATTAAAGATTTATTTATTTGTGTTTTTGTTTTGCTGAGAACATTTACTTTCTACTGTCAACAAATTTTTTTTTGGAAAAAGATATGGTATTTTTGTGTCATATTGTATATCATACTTCCTTTAAAATTATTTTGTTGTGATAAAATATATATAACATGGACTATGCCATTTTAGCTATTTTAAGTATATAATTCAGCAGCATTGATTATATGTATAATATTGTGCATCCATCAGTAGTATTTTTAAAACGTTTTAATTACCCATCATACTTTTTTTTGTTTGTTTCCTTAAATGGCCTATTTCTCACTCTGTAGGTGCTCTCCTGTGTTCATATCCTGGGATTAAGCAAAGCATGGGCCTGAATTACTTTTTTTATTGTAGACTTAGACTCCCATGTTCTTTCTGTTCTTTAGATTCCAGAGTTGTTTTTCAATTGAATTTATTGGGGTGACATTGGTTAATAAAAGTAGCTAGATTATTTCAGGTGCACAATTCTATAACACATCATCTGTATATTGTATTTTGTGTTCACCACCCAAGTCATGTTTCTTTTCACCACCATTTATCCCCTCCTTTACCCTCTCCTGCCTCCCCTACCCCCATTTCCCTCTGGTCATGACCATAACGTTTCTATATTGTTTGGTAGTTTATTTTGTTCACTAGATTCCAACTTTAAGTGAAATCATTGGTATTTGTCTTTCTCTGACTGGTTTATTTACTTAGCCTAATGCTCTCCAGGTCCATCCATGCTGTCGCAAAAGGTAAGATTTCTCTCTCTCTCTCTCTCTCTCTCTCTCTCTCTCTCTCTCTCTCTCTTTATGGCTGAGTAATATTCCATTGTGTAAATGTACCACTTTTGTTTTTTATCCACTCATCTACTGATAGGCACTTGGGCTGCTTCCAAATTATGGCTATTGTAAATAACATAGCAATGAACCCAGCATATATTCTTTTGAATTAGTGTTTTGAGTTATTTTGAATAAATTCCAAGAAGTGGAATTGCTGGGTATAAGGCAATTCCATTTTTAATTTTTTGGGGTAACTCCATACTGCTTTCCAGTCTGCACCAATATTCATTCCCATCAACAGTGCACAAGGGTTCTCTTTTCTCCATATCCTCACCAACACTTGTTTGTTGATTTATTGATGATAGTCATTCTGGCAGGTGTCAGATGACACCTCATTGTGGTTTTAATTTGCATATCTCTGATGATTAGTGACATTGACCATCTTTTTATATGTCTGTTGGCCATCTGTAAGTCCTCTTTTGAGAAGTATCTATTCAGGTCCTTTGTCCATTTTTTAATTGGATTGTTTGTTTTTTTGGTGTTGAGTTTTATAAGTTCTTTATAAATTTTGAATATTAAATTATTATATATATCATTGCCAAATACGTTCTCCCATTCAGTGGGTTGTCTTTTCATTTTGGTGATGGTTTCCTTTGCTGTGCAAAAACTTTTGAGTTTGGTATAGTCCCATTTGTTTATTTTTCTTTTGTTTTCCTTACCCAAGGAGATATAGCATACAAAATATTGCTATGAGAAATGTCTGAGATTTTACTGCTAGTATTTTCTTCTAAGAATTTTATAGTGTTGAGTCTAACATTTAAATCTTTAATCCATTTTGAGTTTATTCTTGTGTGTGGTGTAGCAAGTAGCAAGGTGGTCCAGTTTCTTTTTTTTCTTTTTCGCATATATCTGTCCAATTTCCCCAACAACATTTATTATAAAACTTACCCTATCATATGTTCTTGCCTCCTTTGACAAATATTCATTGACCATAAAGGCATGGGCTCTCTATTCTGTTCCATTTATCTATATGTCTGCTTTTATGCTGCTTTGATTATTATGGCCTTGCACTATATTTTGATATCAAGTAGCATGATTCCTCCAATTTTGTTCTTCTTTCTCAATATGCTGTGGCTATTCAGAGTCTTTTGTGGTTCTATATAAATTTTTGGAATATTTATTCTAGTTTTTTTAAAGAAGCCATTGGTATGTTGATAGCAATTACATTGAATCTATAGATTACTTTGGGAAGTATGGAAATTTTAATGATGTTAATTCTTCCTATCCATGGACATGGTATAAGCTTCCACTTATTTATATCTTCTTCAATTTCTTTCTTCAGTGTTTTGTAATTTTCCGAGTATAGGTTTTTTTACATTCTTGGTTAAATTTATTTCAAGGTATTTTTTTAATGCAATTGTAAATGGGATTGTTTTCTGAGTTTCCCTTTTAGATAGTTCATTATTGATGTATAGAAATGCAACTGATTTCTGGATATTTATTTTGTATCCTACTACTTTATTGAATTCATTTATTAGTTGTAGTGGTTTTTTGGTGGCGTGTTTAGGGTTCTCTCTATATAGTATCATGTCATCTGCAAATAATGATAGTTTTACTTCTCCCTTTCCAGTTTGGATTCCTTTTATTTCTTCTTTTTGTCTGATTGCTATGGCTAGGACCTCCAGTACTATGTTGCATAAGAGTGTTGAAAGCATACATCCCTGCCTTGTTCCTGATAGTAAGGGAAATACTTTTAGTTTTCTCCATTGAGTATGATGTTGGTTATGGATTTATATATGGCCTTTATTATATTGAGGTATGTTTCCTCTATTTCCTCTTTGCTGAGAGTTTTTATCATAAATGGATTTTATCAAGTTCTTTTTATGCATCAACAGATATGATCATATGATTTTTATCCCTTATTTTATTTATGTGGTGTATCATGTTTATTGATTTGTGGATAGTGTGCCAACCTTGCATCCTTGGAATAAATTTACCTGGTCATGGTGTATGATCTTTTTAACGTATTACTGGATTTGGTTTGCTAATATATTGTTGAGGATGTTAGCACTAGGTTCATCAGGGATATTGGCCTATAATTTTCTTTCTTTATAGTTCCTTATCTAGTTTTGGAATTAGGATAATGCTGGCCTCATAAAATGAGCTTGGGAGTCTTCCCTCCTCTTGAATTTTTGGGAATAGTTTGAGAACGGTAGGTGTTAGATCTTTGAATGTTTGGTAAAATTCACCTGTGAAGCCATCCAGTCAGGACTTTTGTTTGCTGGGAGTTCTTTTAGTATTGCTTCAATTTCACTAGATATAATCTATCCATTGAGATTTTTCTGATTCTTCCTGATTCAGTTTTGGAAGATTATATGTTTCTAGAAAGTTATAGATGTCCTCCTATTTGTCTAATCATTAGCATATAGTTGTTTATAATATTTTCTTACAACCCTTTGATTTTTTCCTTGATCTAATTGTTAACCCATTCATTGTTTAGTAACATGTTATGTAGTCTCCATGTCTTTGTGTGTTTTTCAGTTTTTTCTTGTGATTGATTTCTAGTTTTATACTATCATGGTCAGAGAAGATCCTTGATATGATTTCAATCTTCTTAGATTTACTGAGACTTGTTTTGTGTCCTAACATGTGGTCTATCCTAGAAAATGTACCATGTGCACTTGAAAAGAATGTATACTCTGCTGCTTTGGGGTGAAATGCTCTGAAGATATCAATTAAATTAATTTGATCTAGTGCATTATTTAAAGCTTGCTACGCACTATTTTTTTTACATTCTGTTCAGATGTCACTTTATCAGAGAGATCCTCTCTACCAGAGATAAAATAGCACCCCTTCTTGCGCTGTCTGTCCCTTTACCTTGCTTTTTTTTTCATTAGCCCTTGACACCACCTATCTCTTTCTTACTAGAATGAAGCCCTACAGGAGCAGGGATGTTAGCTGATCTATTTCCAGTTCTTTGAATAAGCATTCAGCAAATATTTGGTGAATGAATGAAATGGCCAGAGTAAATTATTTTCTGATTATTCTTTTCTTAAAATAATTTTATTGATTTCAGAGAGGAAGGGAGAAGGAGAGAGAGATAAAAACATCAATGAGAGAGAATCATTGATCGGCTGCCTCCCACACACCCAACAGTGGGGATTGAGCTTGCAACCTGGGCATGTGCCCTGACTGGTAATTGAACTGTGACCTCCTGGTTCATAGGTCGATGCTCAACCACTGAGTCACACCAGCTGACTGTTCATTCTTTTTTTAAATTGAGATACAATTGACATATAACATTGTATTTTAGGTATACAATAAATTAATAGTTTAAATATTAAAATTACATATATAAACCTAACTATGATTTTTTTAAAATAAAATTCTATCATGTAAAGCTTTCAAGAAAATTCTTTCATTTTTGTTTTGATGATGTTTTGATATGTTTAAATAAGCTTAAAGCATAGTGAAAACATTCCCAGGGTTGTTTTTTTGTTTTGTTTTGTTTTTTTCCCGGTGGGGAAGGAAAAGAGTTAAATCCATGACTTCAGTTGCTTTGACATTAGGGTCCCCTTTGAAATGTGCCCTCTGCCGGGCCCTGGTGAGGAAGTGCTGATTGACTCTGTAGAAGTGCGAAGCGGTTATGGTCCTGACAGCTGCTTGATGCAAACCTTTAGTACCTATCGTAGTAACAGTCCATCATACGCATTTGTTTAAATACTATTCTAGAAATTGAAAAGAAATTTAGAGAAGTACATGTTAGTAGTAAGATGAAAAAGAAAATGTTTTTAGTGTTAAGAAATGCCATTTGCTCATCCAGATTATCTTAGTTTCCTTACATTTAGATTAGGATTTTTAGTGATAAAACGTGTTGTGTCCCTGTTGTTGGGGTGGCATGTGGCGGTGCTGAGCTGCACTGGACACAGGCCGAACAGGAGGATGAGACATTGGGCTTCACCCTCGCTCTCACTACACGGTCTGTGCTCACGGGAGGTCATTTATAACTTTCTTTGGCTCAGATTCCATATCTGTACCATGGAGGATATAGAGCAAGAAGCTTTCTGAGATATTTTACATTTCCTAGTCTGAGTGCCATAAATTTAAATGAACTTTTCTTTTCTTTCTGTAACTTCTATGTATGAGAACGTGCTTATGTCCTGAAGCTGATCTGTTTTACTTTGTGGCCCGGCTATTGTGGGAGTCATGGTTTTAGGCTCCTTTTCTGAGTTAGAGAAAATTCTGATTGTTAGCACAAAGGGTTAGACGATCAGCTCATTTTCTTGAGGCAAAAGTCCGATGTTTTTATCATTCCCATTTGGTGTTCATGAGCATTAACACGGAAGGCTTCTGCCTTATGTTTCTAACATTGTTTTAGTTATGTGTTTCTCATGATACTTCCCCATCTTGCTTTGATTGCTGAGTATTTTCATTTTCTTCTGTGATTATTTTGGGCTTCCTTTACATTTCAGTCTACTTTCCAAGATATTAAGTTACAAAAGGGTTTTCATTTTGCATCTCTACTGTTACTTTGATGCAATAAAGGGGACTTCTATTTAAACTTCATCGAATTTTGGCTTGATTCTTGAATAGTATTATTGGAAATCATCCTTATTGCCTTTTGGCATTCAATTAGGTTAGCTTACGTACTTTCATTTGACACAGTTCCTTAAGAGGCAATAATCCTGATGGTTTCTGCTCCTTTCATGCAAGGCTTTTTTGATCTTCATGTTTGTCTTTGGTTCATTTGCCTGAAACATGTATTTGCCTTCTGGTATCACTTTGTATTTCCTCAGTTTTCCTTAATTTACACTGCTCTGTATCGCTAGTGTTTTTATGTTTGCAATTCCATCCCTTGTTTACTCTTTTCAGTTTGAAATTGTATTCAATTTTGCTTCAGGTATTTTATGTGTTTCTGTCACCGGAATGTAACATTGTAATCTATGTTTATTACAAAGCCTGAGTCTGCTAATGACCTCTCATACCAAGAAAGCAGTAAATCATTCCTACATTAACACTCTGTTTTTGTATAAGTACTCCTCATTTTAGTATTCTGTGTATTTCAGTTATGACATCTGTCCTCAATAGGGACTCAATAGAGCAGAAGTTAGAAGTAGAATTCTGAAAGTCATACCTTCTTCATGGCCTTTATCTCGTTGCATTCCAGTTTGTTAGATCATGACCTCTGTGGAGACCGGTTTCATGTGTCAGATAGCTTCCCTTCCAGTGCCTAGCACAGGACCCGGAGGGCTCAGTGAGTAAATGAGAGGAGACAACATGCAAAAACAAATCATCCCTTTCCTAGACTCAGCAAAGACCACTAGGATGTGCCTTGAGTTCCTAAGGACAACAACTGTCATTAAAAGTTAAATTTGCCATTGAATTGAGAACAGAAATGTTAGATTCAGGCACAATAATAAACTATTAATATATCTTGAAAGTGATGTTTGCACAACCAGCAGTGTTTCGAAATCTCTTTTAACATGAATAGAATTCATAAAGTCGCCATCCTTTGCCCAATATTCTGATTGAACTTGAAGTGCTTAGAGACACTCATGTTCCTAGTACCAGCAGACGTGGAGTGAAAGAAACGTGGTAAGTTTCCTTTTCTGAATGTGAAGTTGGGGAAAGAATTAAATAATGAATAGCACCTGTTGCAAGATGCCCACGTGTCTTTCATTGATTTGCAAAAATTAAATCAAAGTGTTCCTTCCATATGTGTGTGGAGGAGAAACATCTGACACTTAAAGTAGCAAACAATAACACATTAAGAGTGTATTTCCTGTGAAGCTGAGTTGATTGGGGAAAAGGGGAGGTTTGATCACTAGGAAAGACATAAATGTGGCTATGGCTTATGCACCAAGTGAGAAAACTTTGAAAGAGTTTTGTAAATTGTAAAGTGGCACACATGTAAAGGAGAGAATAGGCATTCTTGGTGTTTTTTTTATATTGTTGAACAATCACAGTAGAATTGGAAGTAGTAGTTTTTATTTTTTATGGCTCAAAATTGATGTCCGGGTTGGATAGTACACATGCATATTTATGTATCTGCCTTACATATAAAACAGGATTGTCATACCATTTTTTCTGTAGACATGAATTTACGCACTTTCCCCAACTTCCTGTTTCATCCAGGTGCCCACATCCTTCTGCCCCCAGCCCCAGGCTAGTAGATCATGGGAACTGGATCCTGACTTGAACAGGAAGTACTTAACATTTTCATGGACTGACACTGCTGGCTGATGTACTGAGTTTCTGAGTTTTGTTTGTTTACTATCTCCTGTTGCCCAGGCTTGTTGTCATGATACTTCTCTTGTGGCCAGATCCCCTGCTCCTTATTGCCCACTCTTTTTCTTAAGATATTGCTGATCTGTCCATGCCACACTTTTCAGACATTCTTTCTGGTTCTTGATCTTTATCTTTTACCTTATTCCCGATCCATGTGTACTGAAATTGTTGTTTACAAGTCTGTCTCTTGAGATCTAGGATCTTACCTATGTCCTATCTAAATGTCCTAGTAATAGTGTGCCTTTGATCACAATGACCTGTTGCTCACCTCCCTACGCTACCTGATTGTGACTCCAGCCACTCACCCAGCCACTTACCTTGAACTTGGAGCTTGGGTTCTGTGAGACCCAGATAGTTCTTTACATTCACTTCCCTACATTTCTCTATTTTCAAATCATGTCAGGGACACACTGAGTCAATTTCATATATGTGTATTGGTTGAAAAAAAATTAGCTTCTTGTTCAGAAATGTAAACAACACTTAGATATATCTATATGTGATATTTATGTGGCTTGTCACTAAGGGTGTCTAATGTAAAACTATATTTTGGAACTCCTTGTGGATTGATGATATTCCCAAAGAGTTGAATTGATTAGCACAAGAGAAAATAGCACGAATATGTAGTCCAGCTTTACGTCTTTAAAAATACATTATATATATTTATTCAGTAAGTATTTACAGAATACCCTATGCAATGGCGTTATGAGCATTTCTTTTATTGTACTTGAATGAAGAATCTTCCTGTGTAAGATTGATTCATACAATATTTGCAGTTTTATTCACCAAGGAAAATGGGGATTTGCTTTCAGCTGACTTTTTAGTCATGGCATAATTTGTTTCCAAAAGTTAGACTTAATGATATGGTTTACCTAAACGGAAACAGTGTTCCTGTCCACCTGCTATTCTTAATTCTTTATTGCTTTCATCTTCTCAAACTACTGCCCCACATTATATAGTGCTTGTCAGGAAACTACAAATGTATCCATACTGTACATTCCTTTTTTGGGGGGGTGGGGGGAGAAGGGGAGTAGTGTGTGTGTGTGTGCGCATGTGTGTGTATGTGTGTGTGTGTGGTGTGTAGACACAGATATATACCCTATGGATTTTGTGCCATGAAAATATTATTAAAGACTGTGTAATTTGGGGCAGAAATTATTTCTTTTTCCCTTAATGACAATCCCACTTATATTTGTGGTTTGATTTACAATGACAGGTCAGAGAGTTTATCCTTGGCTTAAGTAGCTAAAAATTATAAACAAATCAGAGAAAAAAATGCACAAGTTGAAATTCAGATCTAGATGTAGGTATAAATTGGCTAGATTATTCTGAGGCAAAATAACAGATATTCTTAAATCTATATATCTATTCAAATCAGAGAACATTCACAAACCAGTTAGCTTTGAAATCAGAATATACTGCTTTTCTGGATAATATTTTAAAATATAATAAATTTTGTGTTTTTTCAATAATTAGGAACTCCAGAATCCCAAAACAGCATTTTAGAAGTTCTTACTTGAGACATCTAAGTCAAATATATAAGTATATATATCTATGTTTATATATATATGCATGCATAGTTTTAAAGAGTACATAATCTGTATGTTTTGTTTTGCAGTCAGTGGGTAATTAGAAATCTTTAAATATTCAATTTATATTTGATTAAAGCAACATTATAAACATGACTGCTTAAGTTTAGGGAAAAATGTTTAAATAATCTCTTGGATTTCATTGTATTGCTAAATTCTTAGCATGTCTGTGGGAAAAGAGCTTGTCACTATTCTGATGCTGACTTGGGGGTGTAACATTTTCAGCTGTGTTCTACAAAATGATTTTGAAAATTGTTAGGAGACATCATCATGGGTGTCTTCATTGCTCAGTGGGAAAGTGGTTGGAGTCATATTTAGGAGCCGGAATTGAACACAGACTTGAAATTATTCATGCAGTATAAGGTGACTAAATGACAATTGCTCTGGGTAAAATAGGATAGCATTGGCAATGAGAAAAAGAAACAAAGATTAAACACACACATCAGAGACTTATCAGATGCTAAAATGACACTAAAAATAAATGTAAAAGCCGTTGCTCCAGAAGTGATTCTACTCTTTGGGATTTGAGCTTGCTTTTCCAAAAATAAATGAATCATTCTCACTATAATTTCTTCCAGAGGTGGTCTGGCACACCTCTGGCACAGACATAAACTTCTTATGGGGTTGACATTCCAAAGTTTACCACAAAAAATGGCCAACGACAAACAGAGTAGCCCCGGTGGGCATGGCCAGCCTGAGTGTGCGTCTCCCAAAGCCTGAGCGTGGCCTTACCTCCCTCTCACTCCCGTCTGCCCCGCCAGCAGGAGTGAACGGTGGACTGCCGGCACTGCCAGCATCTGAATGCGTCCTCACTGCTCCTGGAAGCCTCCTGCTCTCCAGACCATAGGGCTCTGTCATGTTCCTGAACCTCACAATGGTTACTTGGAGGTTAACTTCATATTGTCTTGTCACTACTTCCATGATTATTTTGCTGTGGTATAGTCAAGCGTTTGGGCTCTGCAGTCAGAATCCTGGCTCCTATCTAGCTCTGGTATTTTTGACAAAGTTAGGGAATATCGCTAACCTTCAGTCTCCATCTATAAAAACTGCAGATTTACCATCTATAAAACCGTGACAATTGCACCAGTTTATGTATGTGACATGTTAAGCACAGGGCCTGGTACACTGTAAGTAGGGAGACCGACTATCCCAATTTGCCCAAAACTAAAGGAGTTCCTGGGAAGCAGAACATTCAGTTCTGAGACTGGGAAAGTGCTGAGCAAACTGGGTTGATCCCCCTAGTTGTAAGCATGTCATTTACATTGTTTAAATTTTAGTGTGTTCACATCTTGTATTCCTTGGGAAGCAGAATCCTGTGTTTGCTCTTTCCCCCACTAAGTCTCACAGGGCACATACCTAAGTTCTGAAGTATTTTCATGTGTAATGCATTTTCTTAAAAGAGGTTTGCAATACTGTATAGTGATAAAACTTATCTAAAATTAGAAAATTAAAACAAAGACAATAGGGGGATCTAGACAGATAAAATTGTTAGGAATATAGCAACAGTTGTGTTCCATGTTAGCCTCCAAATGATTCTCCAGGAAGCTTTCTGTTGATTCAGAGATCTTCTCAGAATTCCAAGTTGCTTGTTGAGTCCCAGATTTAAACATTTGCCTCCAAAAATATTAGAAACAAATCTTGGGACAGGGCATGCGTTAGCCTTTTCCAGCTGCTATAACAGAGTACCATAGACTGTGTGCTTATAAACAACTGAAATCTATTCCTCATCGTTCTGGAGGCTAGAAGTCTGAGATCCAGATACCAGCATGGTCGGCTCTGCTGAGGCCCCTCTTCCAGATGCCTGACTATTGTCTTCTTGAGTCCTCACATGATGGCCTATTTTCATAAGGGCACTAATCTCATTCATGAGGGTTCCATCCTCATGACCGTCGTTCTGGAGGCTAGAAGTCTGAGATCCAGGTACCAGCATGGTCGGGTCTGCTGAGGCCCCTCTTCAGATGCCTGACTATTGTCTTCTCCTTGTGTCCTCACATGATGGCCGATTCTTATAAGGGCACTAATCTCATTCATGAGGGTTCCACCCTCATGACCCAATCACCTCCCAAAGGCCCCATCTCCAAATACCATTAAATTGGGTGTTAGGTTGCAACATATTAATTTGGGGTGGAGGAATGACACAAATATTCCATCCCATTTCAGGGAAAGAGAGGGAATTTGGGAATAGCATAAACAGGACCACACGTGCTCCTAAATTTGTGTCAGGTAGGGGAGAAGGAATCAGACAGTAGCTCAATGGTTTATCACCATGGCTAACCATTTGATTCACTTGGAAATTTAAAAAATAAAACACCAGTGTCCAGTCCCTCCATTCCCACTACAGAGATTCTGATTTACTGGGTCTGGGGATGTGGACGGGATATGGTTTTAAAAGATCCACAGTGAATTTAATATGCAGCCAGGGTGGGAACCACTGCAACTGATTCCTCCTCAGTCTCTTTTCTTCCACAGTTCATGCCTCCTGCCTGAGCTCAGAATTGAACATATGAAATAGTAGTGATTTTTTTTACATATGATTTTCAACATTTGAGCATGTATGACAGTGATGGTTATGCATGTCTTTAAAACTTGTTGTTTTAACTCAGTTGTAGATAATTTCTTTTCTATGTTCATGGTTTATTAAGTAGCAAGCCTGCTTCTTAGGCAGATGTCTATTCACAGCTTATCATTAAAAACCAACAATTCCAAACCCAGAGGTAACCTGGCTTGTTTCTGTTTTCTGCAGGGAAGGAAAAGAATTTTCTAAACTGCTAGGAATTCTCTTAGATGAAAGGATAGCATTTTGCTGCTGGATTAGGCATAAATGTTGTGGCTTTAGTACCCACCTTGGTTTGTGAAGAGGATCGGATGCTGTGAGGACTGGGGTTCTGACACGGAACTCTGTGTGGCATGTGTGAATGGGCCCCTTTTATTACTCATTACTCCACCACGTGCTCGTGGCCCGGATGGGATCTAGTTAGGACCTCCTCATTATTTATTATTTTGTTCAAAATTAGCAGCATTTTAATACTTTATCTTTTATATTTGTTTTCTTTCAGTTTAGCAATCCCCCTGTAATAGTCTACATAGAAATTCTTTGTCCTAAAAACCCCCCACAAAACCCTTTGTCTTTGATAAAATTGTAGTCAAGTGTTAGAAAATATGACCATACTTTTATTGCATCCTGTATTATTTATTGGAAAACTTCTGATGATTTTCTCCTTATTTTGGAGTTTTCAAGAAGAAAATCCCCCAAATTATTTTCTCTGTTTGTGTTAAGCCTATAGATAGCCATTGTGTCTTCCCCCATCCTCACCAAAATTCACATGTTGAAATCTAATTCCCAGTGTAATGTTATTGGGAGGAAGGGCCTTTGGAAGGTGATTAGGTCATGCATGGAGCCCTCATGAATGGGATGTAGCGCCCTTATGAAAGAGAGTTCATAGAACTCCTTTGTCCCCTTCTGCCACATAAGGACACAGAGATTTAAATCAGGAAGCCAGGGCTCACCAGATACTGATCCTGCTGACCCCTTAATTTTGGACTTCCCAGTCTGTGGAATAAATGTTACAGCAGCCTCAATAGGCCAGCACATCAATATAGCACTATTTTTATTTTTTGCATTTGGAGTTTGGCCACCTACTGTTACCCTATAGTACTGGTGCAGTTTTTAAAATCTTCACCTCATCTTTAATGACTGGAGACCTTTGTTGTGGTGTCACAGTGCAGAGGTAACGTACTGCCTTCCTGTGTAATCTGTCAGCTGTTGTATTTTTATTCTGAAAAGTGGGAATGTACCTGATAACTAGGAGTCTACTTCTTTCACCTACTCTTGGCACTTCCTCCAAAGTGGACTTCTTTTTGGGTCTTTTCTCCCTTTATTGTAGATACATTTTGGGGGGGTTCATTTACTCTAATCTTTGTGTATTTGCATGTATTTCCTCATTTTTTTCATTTTCAGATTTGTGAAGCTTTATAAAAACTTTCCAGTCTGTGGAATAAATGTTACAGCAGCCTCAATAGGCCAAGACATCAATATAGCACTATTTTTATTTTTTGCATTTGGAGTTTGGCCACCTACTGTTACCCTATAGTATTGGTGCAGTTTTTAAAATCTCCACCTCATCTTTAATGACTGGAGACCTTTGTGGTGTCACAGTCAGTGCAGAGGTAACGTACTGCCTTCCTGTGTAATCTGTCAGCTGTTGTATTTTTATTCTGAAAAGTGGGAATGTACCTGATAACTAGGAGTCTACTTCTTTCACCTACTCTTGGCACTTCCTCCAAAGTGAACTTCTTTTTGGCTCTTTTCTTCTTTTATTGTAGATACATTTTTGGGGGGTTCATTTACTCTAATCTTTGTATATTTGCATGTATTGCCTCATTTTTTTCATTTTTGGATTTGTGAAGCTTTATAAAAACTTTCTCTGTTTTCTGACCTTCATGTCTACTTACTTCTTTTCTTTTGTTAATCCTCACCCAAGGATATTTTTCTATTGATTTTTAGAGAGCGTAAAAGGGAGGGGGAGAGATACACAGAGAGAAACATCGATGGACTTCTTTTTGGGTCTTTTCTCCCTTTATTGTAGATACATTTTGGGGGGGTTCATTTACTCTAATCTTTGTGTATTTGCATGTATTTCCTCATTTTTTTCATTTTCAGATTTGTGAAGCTTTATAAAAACTTTCTTTCTCTGTTTTCTGACCTTCATGTCTACTTACTTCTTTTCAGTCCGCAGGCTGATGCTCTACCCCAGCCGTGGGCAAACTACGACCCCCGGGCCGGATCCGGCCCGTTTGAAATGAATAAAGGAGAGATACACAGAGAGAAACATCGATGTGAAAGAGACACAGCAATTGGTTGCCTCCCGCACGTGCCCTGACCGGGGCCAGTGATGAAGCCTGCAACCAAGGTATGTGCCCTTGCTGGAATCAAACCTGGCACTCTTCAGTCCGCAGGCTGATGCTCTAGCCACTGCGCCAAATCGGCCCGGGCTTCTTATTTCTTTATCTTGGTTTTACCTACCATCGTAAGAATAAACCATAAATAGAAAATATTGGTCCTGGCTGATTGTGGAGGAGCTTTATTGCACAGGGGAATTTGGTTTATAAGCTCTACAGGACACTCCAATTCCACCCTGAGATCCTTGGAGCTTTTGCCAGCTCCCAGATCCCTGGTCAGTAAACCTCACCAATGTGAAATGGAAGGGAGTCACACTTTTGTGTTTTATGTTGCCCTCAGGATAACGAGAGCTAGTGTGTTGCGACTTTTATGTTATTGAAATAAAAAGCCCTCAAACTCAAAACTCTTGGGCTGTAAGATGATGGTGTCTTTATCATCATCCCTGTGTACCAGTGCCTGTGGGGCCTGACCACTAGTTAATAAAGAGGGCGCTGTGTTTTTCTTTGTCCTAAGAAGTCCTTGCTTGTTGTGACGTTAGCCTAGCATCTAGCTTTTGCACACTTTGACTTTCATATTTTCATGGAAGAAATCTCCCAACTCACATGGACTATCTTTTAACCAAATAAACCCAATTTCCAAAGCCATTGCTTCCAATTTCCTTTTGCTTGTTTTGCTTTTCTAAAAAGCATTTGTGTAATGAAACACAACAAAAAGCAATGTCTGTGCCTCTTTTTATGTATTTTTAGTTGCATTTATTGGGATGGCATTGGTTAGTAAAATTATATAGGTTTCAAGTGTACAACTCTTATAATACATCATCTGTATATTGTATTGTGTTCACGACCCAAAGTCAAGTTTCTTTCCATCACCATTTATCCCCCTTTTACCCTGTGCCTCTTTTTAAATTGGCATTTGCTTTTAGTAAGTTGATTTATCTGGGCTCTCAGTTATGTTTTTCATAGCCCTCATAGGAGCTTCCTAATAGCTCTTTCACTCTACCAGGTAAAAAGTAGGTATCAAAGTTCAATTACCCCAAAGGAACTTGCATTAAATAATGCAGCCAGAGAGGGAAATGGAAATAATCAACAAAAGCGTGAAGAGAAGCCATAAGGACTAGATAGATTGATTATATTTACTCCAAGGTTTCTTATTCTACACTTTCTCTCCTGCTCTCTCAAACCCAGGCATATTTAGGGAAAATATATTACCTTTTTAAAAATATATTTTTATTGATTTCAGAGAAGAAGGGAGAGGGAGAGAGAGATAGAGACATCAATGATGAGAGAGAATCATTGATCGGTTGCATCCTGCACGCCTCCTACTGGGGATCAAGCCTACAACCCTGGCATGTGCCCTGACAGGAATGGAACTGTGACCTCCTGGTTCATAGGTTGACACTCAACCACTGAGCCACATTGGCTGGGCACAAATAAATTACTTTTATTTCCTGGTATTTGACAATAACAAAAGGTTCCTTTAAGGTCAAACTTGAGCAATTGAGTAGGCATGAATATACTTGATTTTTAAAAGCCAATATTAGAGAATACTGTTAAACAACATTCTTGAATCGTTAGTACTGATGGGCTCTAACTGGGATTAGGTACAAACTAACTAAGCATAAACATATTACAGCATCTGAGATAGTATATTTAATGTTGTGTTTTTTTTAACTGTCCTTTCCTGTTTTCCCCCAAAATATTTTGAGATGGTTGTACTTAACTCTGTACATAAAAATTTAAAGGACATAATTAAATAGTGTAACAAAGGTTTAAAAGTTTAATTTTTATTTTAAGTAAGTTCACAGTGTTATTTATTTAACCTTACTTAGTATTTACAAGTACATTAAAATAATAATTAATGAAATGACTTGTGTAATGGATAAAAACCTCTTCAGAAGTGCCAGTCTGGAATATGCAGTTGGAATTATTGACTAATATATTTAACTGGAAATGCCCTAAGTATCCAGAGTCATTTCTTTAATTGGGCAAAGGGCAGATGTCCAGGGCCATCGCTGCTCTAGGAGGGCAATGGTTTTTGTTGGTCCTGGCATGCCTCGAAAATAGTGAATAGTGATGACTGTTAACATTTGTGGAGGTTTACAGGCAATGCAGTAAGCCCTGTGCACACATGAACTCACTTAGTAAATATTTGCTGAGAGTCAAGTGAATAAATGGTCAATGTGTCCAGCTTCCAACACACAGAAAAGGCTCTTTGACTCAACTAATTAGGTGGCCTAAATATTTATGGGGATTTCATTATTTTTCTTCATGAGTGAATTTGACAATATCTTTGACATCTCTTGACATTAAATATTTAAATTGAGTTGATAATGTTAAAAAGTGCTATTTTCTGAAGTATTTGAAGTTGTTTAATGTTTTAATAACTTTATAATGTACTACAAATCCAAACAAATATCTTGGCAATTTCTCTTTGATGCCACATCTAGACATTAAATCATGACAATTTTGTAACAACACTATAATATGAATTAATTCAAGAACTATTTTAAAAAATCCCCATTTAACCTAATGTCATTATCATCAGGAGAACACATTAATGTTTTGTAATTTTCTGATGATTAAATTTCTTTAAAGTTTGATATTCTCATATATCATTAGAATCAATGTGCCACTTATAAAACATTAATTATTCATAACACCCAAGAATTACATCTGCTTTATTCTTTTATTATAAACACTGACCTGAATAATCAACCCATAATAATTACTTTATCTACTCAACCTGATTGAACAAAAATGGGAACCTGTTATGGATTTTTATAGCACATGTATTCCATAAGTTTTACTAATGTATCATATAATTAATTCAAAATGTAGTGAAGGGCATGTTACTAAAATGCCCTCATGTAAAGCCCATATTTCTGCTTACCAATACTGAAAAGTACTTCCAGAGAAACACACAAGCATATGTCTACTGATTTTGTGGGGTTTTATCTAGCTTCTCTGTTGATTTCTCTAGAATTCAGTGTTCTTCAAAGCAGAAACTATGTCTTTTGAATGTCATGATTAGTGGTGAGAACAGCACAAATTAAGTAAATACTATTTTGATGGTATTCTTTTTAATATAGTGGCACAATGTTTATGACAATCTTTCAGTGGTTTGGTTTCTCATGCTCTTGCAACAGCTTCAGTTGATTGATTTAGTTCCCCATTTAACCTAATGTCATTATCATCAGGAGAACACATTAATGTTTTGTAATTTTCTGATGATTAAATTTCTTTAAAGTTTGATATTCTCATATATCATTAGAATCAATGTGCCACTTATAAAACATTAATTATTCATAACACCCAAGAATTACATCTGCTTTATTCTTTTATTATAAACACTGACCTGAATAATCAACCCATAATAATTACTTTATCTACTCAACCTGATTGAACAAAAATGGGAACCTGTTATGGATTTTTATAGCACATGTATTCCATAAGTTTTACTAATGTATCATATAATTAATTCAAAATGTAGTGAAGGGCATGTTACTAAAATGCCCTCATGTAAAGCCCATATTTCTGCTTACCAATACTGAAAAGTACTTCCAGAGAAACACACAAGCATATGTCTACTGATTTTGTGGGGTTTTATCTAGCTTCTCTGTTGATTTCTCTAGAATTCAGTGTTCTTCAAAGCAGAAACTATGTCTTTTGAATGTCATGATTAGTGGTGAGAACAGCACAAATTAAGTAAATACTATTTTGATGGTATTCTTTTTAATATAGTGGCACAATGTTTATGAGATTGTTTCAGTGGTTTGGTTTCTCATGCTCTTGCAACAGCTTCAGTTGATTGATTTAGTCTTGACTTACAACAAAATAAAATGGAAAATTCACATATTCTAAGTAAAGGTTTATTTTAATGGTGTAGACTTATTACTGCTAAACAAGCATATGTTGCTAAACATACGCTGTGCTTATCATCTTTGTAAAGGTAACATTCAGCTGTATGTCTTGAAATATGCAGAGCATCCTCTTATGTGTGAAGTATACAGTGAAAACATTTATACTCTGTCATTGGTTTGACAATCTAATTAAATTTCTTTAAATGTCTTTTTTTTTAATCTAAGAGGATCACATGGCCAAGTGAAAATATAATATTGTTAAGAGGTTATGGGAAATTCATTTTTTTGTATTTGTGTTATTTTAATATAGCAACTGCAATGGAGTTATAGAAATATTTCTAATATAGTTAACTGCATGTTTAACTGATTCCCTGTATATGTCCTTAATTACTGAATTTATACTAACCTAGAGATTGCTTATAACATCACTACCCAAATGTCACATTGTACTGAAAAAATGGCGTTTTGTTTCAGAAGATGCTAGCAGAGCATGAAGTCACTTGAGGGGGTGGGAAGGGGTTTTGAGATTTGCTTTAAGGAACCTGTGTGTGTGTATTTAATGTGCAGCACCTGTTCTTCCTGGAGCCTACCAGCAGAGCCATTCCCAAGGCTACGGGTACATGCACCAGACCAGCCTGTCATCCATGAGGTCAATGCAGCATTCACCAAATCTAGTAAGTGTGGGTTTGAAGTGTTTCTCTTTGCCCAGTGTTCCTGTTTCATCTCCAAAATATAAATACGCATGGAAAAATAATTTTTATTTATTTTATATTTTAACATTTATCATTTATTAACATATAGTTGATATACAATATTGTATTAGTTTCAGGTGTACAACATAGTGATTTGACATTTACTTACTTTACATTGTGATCACCACGCAGTAGATCTAGTAAGCATCCATCACTATACAAAGTTACTGTGGTATTATTGACTAGCTTCCCTGGGCTGTACATTATGTCTCCATGACTTCCTTGTTTTATAACTGGAAGTTTGTGCCTCTCATCCCCCTTCACCTTTTTCACTCACTCCCCCCACCCTTCTTCCCCTCTGGCACCATCAGTTTGCTCTCTGTTATCTATGAGGCTGTTTTGTTTTGTTTGTTCATTTGGGATTTTTTGTTTGTTTCTTTTTTTGATTCCACATATAAGCAAAATGATACAGTATTTATCTTTTTCATGTCTGACATTTTCACTTAACATAATATCCTCTAAGCCATTTGTTATTGCAAATGGCAAAATTTCATTCTTTTTATGGCTGCGTAATATTCCATTGTATATATGTACCACTTCTTTATCTGTTCATCTGTCAATGGGCATGTACATTTCCAAATAAAGGATGATGTGCTGTCATTGGTAAAACACTTTTGAAGGAAGCAAAAGACTTATAGAGATAAACTATTGAGAAGGGAAGGTATGATGTGGAAACATGTAAACAATGAAACACAAAGATTCTACTAGTGCAATACCCTAATTGTTATTTTATTATTGGTGTTAGCCAGTTATGATCTTCATTCATGCTTGTAAAGCATAAATATTTGGTCATACTAACTAATTAATCTGGACATTAATCAAAATGGCCACTAAAACCTAAATGACAGGGCCAACATGTCTTTGAATCCTCCCATTGGAAACATTGAAGCATTAATTCATTAATTAAATGTCAAGTTTGGAAGCGCTGTTCAGGTCATGTTGGTGTCAAATGTGACATCTCATGCTGAAATTGCTTCTCCAAGCAACTGACACAGTCACTTGGCCCTTTGAGAACTTAGAAACAGGTGCCCCGCACCAACCCCCGCAGTTTGAAATTTATCTTTAGTTGCTCTAAAATTCTTTGTGTCTCAGTCAGTTTCCTCAGTGTATGAATTCATTTGATTTTGGGATCATCTGATGTTAATATTAACTAAACTCTTGGCCTTAAATGAAAACAAGTATGGTAAAACTCAATTTATATTTTGAATATTAATCACTTATCAGAGATATTATTTATAAATATTTTATCCCATTCAGTAAGTTGCCTGTTCATTTTAATGCTGGTTTATTTGCTGTGCAGAAGCTTTTTAGTTTGATGTAGTCCCATTCATTTTTGCTTCTGTTGCCTTTGCTTTTGGTGTCAAATAAAAAAATCATCGCCAAGACCAACATTTTTTTTAGGAATTTTATTATTTCGTTTCTTACATTCGTATCTTTAATCCATTGTGAGTTAATTTTTTGTGTATTGTGTAAAATAGTGGTCCAGTTTTATTCTTTTGCATGTGGCTGTCCAGTGTTCCCAACACCTTTTATTGAAGAGATTGTTTTCTCCACATTGTCTATTCATGGGTCCTTTGTCATAAATTAATTGACCGTATATGTATAGGTTTATTTCTGAGCTCTCTATCCATTCCATTGATTTATGCCAATACTATACTGTATTGATGATATAGTTTTATAACATAGTTTGAAGTGAGGAAGTAAACATTTTCCTCATTATAATAGAGATTTAGTTATATGTACCCTAATATTTAGAACATGTATATGCTAAATCTCTACCAAAAGCCAAAAAATTTCTACAAAAGCCAAAAAATTAGTATATTATTGATTTTTTCTTCTATTTGTTTTGTATATTTTTAAGAGGAAACAAACATTTTAAATACTTGCTTAAGAAAAGTTTATTCCTCTGCCAGGGGCCAGTTGTTGTGACTTGGCAGTGACATGGATCTACCTGCCACTGTGGCAGGTTTTATTCTCTGAAGACTGTGGACTAGGGGAGAATCTATGTCACCTGATGTCTCTGAGGTTAGCCAAACCTGGGGGGAGTTGGGCTTCACTACTTTAAAGCTTACTTTTTGACAGGCTAGCAATTGTATTTAGTGGCTTGCTCTATCCCCGTTCTGGCCCCCAAATGTTAGCTTTTTGCTAGCCTAGTAAACTTGAGATGAGCAGTTAGGACACTAGACTCTGGTGTACAACTCTCCAGAAATAAATGTACTTGGAAACATTCCTAACGGTTGCTTTCTGAATGGTCTGGTTGGTTGGGATTGGCATTTGTGGCCATGACTATATTGGTATTTATAGTGACCCCGTCTTTCTTTTCTCAGAGGACCTACCGAGCCATGTACGATTACAGTGCCCAGGATGAAGATGAAGTCTCCTTCAGGGATGGCGACTACATTGTCAACGTACAGCCCATCGATGACGGCTGGATGTACGGCACGGTGCAGAGAACTGGGAAAACCGGGATGCTCCCAGCAAATTACATTGAGTTTGTTAATTAATTATTTCCCCTTGCCCTTTGAGCTTTACTCTAATGTATACTAAACCTAGTCTTTTTAAAAGATAGAAGACACTTTTAAGACAACTTGGCAGTTATTTTACAATAATTTACCCTTACTTTGACAATTAGACACACAGGTACCAGGAAGAAGGAATGATTTCTGGGCTGAGAACAGCAGCATTTTCAGTAGTTCCTGTAAACAAAATAATTAGGTCTGGAGACCTGGTGCTGCTAATTGTATTACTGGTTTTTTTTTGATTGGCTACTGAACCCTTCTGGGAAGATGTATTTTTGTAGACTTTAATAGAGACGTTGATTGTCTTGTAAATGTAACGCGTATATGAGACTTCTTAGCTGTCACTTTGGAATCACCAGAAGCCAATTCTCTTAATTCAGCAACACAGCCAATAATTTAAAAACCGTGTAGCTTTGGAGTCATTAGACAATTTCCAATTCCAGTGAAAATCATCTAGTATAATAAAGTAAGCAATGGCAAAATGACAGTTTTGTTAAAATCATATTGAGTGGTGGCCTTAGGGACCTAGAAACTTCTACTGAACAAAGAAATTTTTTGTTTCCTTGGCCAACTTGGGTCTATTTATTTCTTATTTGTACCAAGACATATCCTAATCTCCACTTACATTCTATGGACCCACACGTATTCTTGGCTCCACAGAATGTCAGGACCAAATAACTTCATAGCTACTCTGCAAAGGGCAGATTTAAGGCCATCTATATGATTTCCCTAATAGCCTTTACCCTGTTGCATGACATGTAGGTTCAAGCTTCTGTAACATAGGCAGCTGCACTGCCCATTACTCCTACTAGATCTAAAAGTGTGGCTGATATCTAAAAGCCTTTCCTCTAGTTGTCAGCTCATCAGAAAAACATAATTTGAAAAGTTGCTTGAGATTCTCCTGCATTGCACTCTAGTTTTGAAGGATGTACACTTTAGGAAATAGATGTATACTCTAGTAAATAAGTGATTTAGGTGTTTATTGAACAGCTTTCATTAACTTAATGCCGCTGCTGATTTAAAAGTTAAGAAAACTTAACAGGAGCCAATGACAAAGTGGGATAGGAAGTGTGCTAGAGAACACCAGTGAACAAAAAGTGACCGATCCAATCTACAGAGAGTGAGAGAGAGAGAGAGAGAGAGGATCTGGTTTCTTGTTTTGGAAAAGGTTTTCAAATTCTGGAATGGAAATGTAGCTGCTGAAACTAGTAAAAGAAAAGACTTTCTTGTCACTTTCTGCTTTTTACTTTCTAAATCACATTCAAGGGGTGAGATAGGAATGTCATCAGAGATTTTAGGTCCAGGCACAGGTTGTTCACTGAAAATGGAATTGTTGTCAGATTTTGATTTTTCAAACGAGTGACCTTGCAGTTTCTTTCTGGATTCACAGCCATGACTGCAGCCTTTGCCTGTGGGTTGTGACTTTCACCTGAGTCCACAGTCAAGATCACCTGAGATTAACATCCATCAGCAACTGTGTTTTTCTGATTGTGTCATTTATTGGGACCTGCAACAGGGTAGCATTCATGTAGGATCTGACTCTATAGTTGAGGTGAAGCTGAAAAAGCTAAGTCTCAAAAATGTAATAAAATGTATGGGTTGGGGATATCTCCTTATACCTTTTAATCAAAGAAATTAACAAAATATATTTTATTGAAATGTTTATCAGTCCAAAGGCAAACATTAATTTATTAACACCTTTGAAAGCTTAGCTAATACTTTTAAAAATCTGTAGTTTCATCTTATCTAGCTAAAAGAGTAAATAGAATAAAATTTATTGCACGCAAGCTTCATCTGCATGACACCGACATAAAATTGAAGAGAGACAAAATTCAGGCAAATAACTAGAGACTTTTTTTGAGTGAGCTTTACGGAATAGGCAGTTTGACTGATTTTCTATCATTGAAATGACCGGTCATGATTAGATTGATTAAACCCCATATCAATTTTGATGTCCTGTACACAAACCTACAAACACAAACTTAATTTGCAGTATTCTTGCAAAAATTTATGTGCATTAAAAGTGAGGGAAATGAGCTTGCTCATTTTTATTATACCATTAAATAAATATTTACGTTTCACCCAGACTTCTTTTCACGATTATAAAAAAGGAGTCGTTGTTGATTAAATTTTGCAGACTAAATGTAGGACAGATATAATTTTTGATAAATAGCACATTTATAGGGAACTCAAAGAAAACTGACTTAAAATGATAAGGATAATGGGGAAAAGTTACCATAAAGTAGCAGCTTGATATTTCATTGTTTTTCTCATCCACTGATTTCAAAATCGGGTTCATTGAATGTAAAAGTCAATACTTACTTGGGGAATAATTCTCCTAAATTGTAAGCTTTACATAATGTTTGCATAGTAAGATGTTTCTGCTTCCAGCCTTTAGGAATTCAGATCTGATCAGAATGTAACGAGAGGGAGGTTATTTTACAGTAAAGACTGAGGGAGAACAAGATGTCACATGCTTCTGACACTCTCACTTGATAGTGTTGTCATTGTCACTAAAGCTTGTCAGGATATTAAGCATCTCAGCAGAAATATAGGAATTATGTGTATTCATACCAAAGTGCTATTTTACAGAATCATTTTCAAAGCTACATCGCTGAATAGCTTTTCCTCTTTCAACACGGTACCTGCCCAGCTTCAGTTTGGCAAGAGGTATCATACATAACGCTGACAGCTAAGCAAGGGTCTAAGAAACGAGCCTTTTTACAAATCAAGTTACAGAAGACTGGGTGCCCAAGCACCGAGAGCACGCACCTGCTTGCCTAAGCCCATGTCCTCCAGCCTGACAAAAGCACAAGGAGCGATGTGATAGACTTTTCAAGTTTTCGGAAACCAAGCTGTATGCGGATCACACCTCTCTGGAGAAAAGCAGTTTTTGTAGCAAGTGTTTTTATGAATTCTTAGTCTCCAAGGAAGCTTTCTCTCTCTCACCTGTGGCAAAATGACTTCTTTGTGTCTTCTTGTAATCTCACATTAGCATTTATCTGGTTGCCAGATGTCCCTGCATCTTCTCAGGCCTCCCCCCACCTCCAGACACCACCCAGGAACGTGCAAGCACAATTTCCAAGCACCTTGTGTGAAGAGGGATGAGACCAGCCCAGCCCCTCCCTTGCCACTGGAGTCATTGCTTGAAGATGGTAAAGATGCGGTTTTGCCCGTTTTGCCACAGTCTTTTTTTCCCTTATCGTCTCTGTGTTGAGCTCTACAACACCTTGGGGGTTGGGAAGCCAACTTTTCTAAAACAGTGGAAGTTGAAGAGGTGTATTTTTTTTTTAATTTGTTCAACTCCAGTGGAATGTTTTTAATGAAAAGACAGAGAAAATGTGTGTGATCCTTTAATAACACATCTCTATATAAAGTAGATATAGTTTATACCAAAATTATAATATAGATATATACAAAAATAGGTGCCTTTTTGATTACCCTTGTTTGTCCACTATTGCCTGGGAAAGAAAAGCAAGCTTCTGCTTATCCTATAGTAATATTTTATTACACATGATTGGTATTTTTGTGGTGGGGAAGTAAGACGCTCCTGACAGGTATGAAGGGTGATAGCTGATTATTTTACTTCTAAAGGTTTAGGAATTTAGAAAATACTGACTCTTTCCACCAATTTTTGAACGGTCCTTTGTAGATTTATATATAGTTGAGCTGCATAAACATTAATTTTGGGCTTGAGGTATAAAATACCTATATTATGAGGCTGAATTCATTACACAAGATGAAATTCACTTCACAAATTCATTATATCTTAGCTATTTGCTTCTGATCATCTAAAAGTGGCTGGAGTGTGCTTGTTTTGGGTAACGTGACATGGTGCTGAGAAAGCTTTAGTTCAGGAAGAAGCTATGTAAACAAATGATAAATGAAAGTCTCCTTCTCAAGTATTCCTTGCCCATTAGGTCCTTCCCAGGCTGCTGTCAACTATCGATGATCCAAAAACTCATGACATTGTATAATGCTTCTGTGGTCATCATTCCAGGATGCTTAGGCTCCTGGAGTCCACAAGCCTGGAAGGATCCCCAGGGCAAATCTCATCCCCAGTTGTCCATGTTACTTTAGTGTATTCATGGAAATTCCATATGTTTTTGGTGTTAGATATATGGTATTCAGTTTGCATAGTGTATACTTCTTTGTAATCCAGTGCTATTAAGAATGCTTTACTTAAAGGAAAAAAAGAAATCTGCATTATAGTCCCATTCTTCAGTGTCCACACAATGAATGGCTGAGCATCTTAGAAGCAGCAGCGGGTGTGTCACAGGCATGGCGTGGAACAGTTTGGTCTTTGACTTGTGATAAAAGTGCAAAATTGAATCACTGTGCAGTTTGGCTTTTATTTACTTCAAAATGTGTAGAATTGTGGTTGATTTAATTTGCAAGATTTTACTAACTTTGAGAGCTTACAGTTTTGAAGGAAACAATGTTTTTAAAATGAAGGGGCTCACAGAAGAAACAACCCAATGTTACTAATATAATCTGGCTTTTGTCATGCAAATTGTTAACACCAGCTATTAAAATATATTTTAGTAGAAATGCTTTAATTCATGTTTTTTTCCTCTACACTGTGAATCTTGAAGCCTTGGTGGACTAGAGCAACATCATGCTGCCCAAAGGACTCACCTATGCAAACTAGTTCACATGTTAGTGGGTGTCACAGTAATCGGGTAATAAGGCATTATTTCCCCTGCATAATGTACAGCGGCATTGAAATAACACATTACGCCTAATATCATGTATGTACAGTGTAGTCACTCACAAACCCTTCAAGGCTACCAGAATCATTAGTATTATTATTTGTTTAAAGGCAAATCGCTGAATTATCTATTAGAACTACTGACCGATGTAATAACAAGAATGACGGATGGATGTGTCAGCCATGGCTGCTGTGTGGTCACTGCAGGTGTCCTCCGGGGACAGAACTATGTTCTCAGATGCACTTTCTTCAGGGTATTGTTTTTCTGTGTCTTCTTTCTGTATTTGTAAAACATTAGAACGCTTTAATTTCCTATCTACAACTTGGTTTGCTTAAATAAATGCGGGATATAAAAAATGGTTCCACTTCTTGGTTCTGACCTTGGTTTCTTGGAGCATGGGTGATTAAACTTTGGTTTCTTGTAGCATGGGTCATTGATAATACCCTAGGTTTTAGGTTTATCATGACAACGAACATCAAGTCTCATCAAAGGAATATGTTGGCTTCAGTGCACTCGCATTGGTGAGTCATTCAAAATGAGTCTTCCTCTCCCAGTAGGCTTAGTTTTAAATCATAGAAATATTATGCTTCTTAACGCTCAGTATCTTTCTGATTTTATATCAAAATATCACAATGGTACTTCATTGTAGTTCACTTCTTTCAAGATTAAATTCCTCATATGTCCTCAGTAATACAATTTTAATTTTCTTGAATTTGTCAGATGAAAGAAACAGTTTGGAGCAAAGAATAAAAAAAATGCACAAATTTAGTACATGAAACGGGAAGATGCTATAATTTTTTCGCTAAGAATCACTCATAACCATAGAACATAATTGCTTTTTCCCCCCCTAATTTTCCCATAGTTGGAAAAAACGAGTTAGTCCCTATTTTTATCCTCATAAAATCTGTTGAGACTAGAACCTTACCTTTTGTATATTATTTTGTATAAGTTCCTTTTTGATGGTGCATTAGCTTTCCTAATTATGAACTGATAAACATTGCAGCTGACACATTTAGGACACTTGCTGATAGAATAAACATTTCTTTCTAATCTTGAACTTTGTGGGTTTTTATATTCCAAAAGTATGAAATGAATATTTGTATGAATGATAGTAATCATCAAACATACTGATGACATTTCAAATGACAAAGTAACTTATTTATTTGAATAATTTACTATCTTTTCCTATCTCCAAGATTTTTCCCCCTTCCATGATAATAAACTTCCTTTTTGGAACCCAAGCCACAGATAAATAAATAATCCAGCAAGATATTTTTCTAAACTAAACTAACTTAGATTTAGAATATACCATGCTGATAATTTTATTAACTTAAAAATCTGTGAAGATAAGTACTTGAAGACATACATGATCACCAGAAGCCTACCAAAATAACTTTAAAAAATATTCAGACTTAAAAACTAGATAAAAGGGAAGTTTTGTTCCCTTCTTTATGTAATTTGCTTCTCCTACACGGGGTTGAATAAGAGTTTTGTGATGGCAGAAAACCGGATATGGCCCAAGTGGGAAAACTTCATCTACTTTCTACAGTTCTGGACAAAATTCTTAGGCCCTTGTTATTATATTTATTTGTATTTGGGCACAGCAGAGTTCGGATGAAAAATAGGATGAAAAAATAGATTAAGAGGGTAAAAAGTCAATATTAGAACAGAGGGCCCAGTTACTGATTTTGTGTTTATACCATGGCATTTTGATCTTTTCCATTTTTCACTTTTCTTTTTTTAGTAGCAAACATGAAAGAGGATAGTAGAGTAAAATAGAGAAAGCAAAATCTGAATTCCAGTTATTCCACTTGAAAAAATAAGGCACTTGCTGCACCTCAAATTTAGTTATTAAGTGGTTCTGTCAGTGAACTAGTTTCTTGTTCTTGACCCTAGTTTCTTGTTATTTCCTTTTCCCAGAGGTTTGCTATCCAAGGCCATGAGGCCCAAATTAACTTTATTTTTTTTTTGTCACCCCTCTGGTGACAGCTGGCTGGATCCAGGTGACTGGTTTGTAGACTTACCCGGTGCCTTTGATGGGGGCTGCACAAGAACGTTGCCTAACAGGGATGATGCATGATCACCAGAAGCCTACCAAAATAACTTTAAAAAATATTCAGACTTAAAAACTAGATAAAAGGGAAGTTTTGTTCCCTTCTTTATGTAATTTGCTTCTCCTACACAGGGTTGAATAAGAGTTTGTGATGGCAGAAAACTGGATATGGCCCAAGTGGGAACTTCATTTACTTTCTACAGTTCTGAACAAAATTCTCAGGCCCTTGTCTATTATATTTGTATTTGGGCACAGCAGAGTTCTGATGAAAAATAGGGTGAAAAAATAGATTAAAAGGGTAAAAAGTCAATATTAGAACAGAGGGCCCAGTTACTGATTTTGTGTTTATACCATGGCATTTTGATCTTTGCCACTTTTCACTCTTCTTTATTTAGTATCAAACATGAAAGACGATAGTAGAGTAAAATAGAGAAAGCAAAATCTGAATTACAGTTATTCCACTTGAAAAAATAAGGCACTTGGCTGCACCTCAAATTTAGTTATTAAGTGGTTCTATCAGTGAACTAGTTTCTTGTTCTTGACCCTAGTTTCTTGTTATTTCCTTTTCCCAGAGGTTTGCTATCCAAGGCCATGAGGCCCAAATTAACTTTATTTTTTTTTTGTCACCCCTCTGGTGACAGCTGGCTGGATCCAGGTGACTGGTTTGTAGACTTACCCGGTGCCTTTGATGGGGGCTGCACAAGAACGTTGCCTAACAGGGATGATGGTGACTCAGCCTGGTCTGAAGACCTGAGTTCACAAGACAGAGCAAGGTAGCTAACTGGTTGTATTAGTAAAAGCTGAAAGACATAGGAAAAGAAGAAGGAAGTCAGGAGTAAGTATGATGTGAGTGAGCAGAAAGCATGAGTAAGAGCAAGTCACGAGATGGGGAAATCTATTTAGAATAGACGGAGTAAAAAGTAAAGTAGCTGGTCAAAAGTGGCAGGAACCGCTAAACACAGGAGGAAATGGATTCTTGTTATGGTGGCTCCGGTGTTAGGCAGCCCCGACGCCTGCTGCCCAGGGTGTGCCCACACTCCATGTCAGATGCAAAGCTGTCCTGCTGACGCTGTGAGGCCACCTCCTCTTGACAAGGAACACATTTCATAAATGATGGGAAGATCTGCACCCAAACAAAACAGTCAAATGTGATTGAAATGTCAATATATTATTACAGTTCAAATGTTCCAAAGATGTCTTAAGTTTCCTTTTATGATATATTATACTTTATATATCTTGTTGAAAATCACTTTAGTTAGAAATTGTTTCCCTGGGCCCTATAAAGAGTATGCATAATTAATATCAAACAAATTTAACTTCAACCAGTATGAATGTAGAAAGAAAGGATTGAGGGTTGAGAGAAATCTTCTCATGCTCTCTAAATGATTGGCAAAGAACAAGGCAGTGACTGGGGCCACCTTGCTCAGTGACATGGGCACTGATATTCCCGGTATGAAAGCTGAATTGTTTTTGCATAGCTTTCATAAATACCTATTTTTTCCAGGCTTACTCAGTGATAGTTCTTGATTAAGGTGGATGAAGCAGTAACTGTCGTTAATTCGCTGATCAAATATTTACTCTGTGTATATGTGATTCAAGGAACAGAATATAGGAAATTTCCTCATAAAGCTTTAATATACTGGTAGGGGGAGACGGATATTAAGCAATTAAGAATATGCATTCATACACTGTGTACACGTGTGTATACTTACACAAGGAATTGCTTACTTGCAGTTTAAGAGGTGTTCTGAAAGGGAAGCCTGGTGTGCCCCGAGTCCTTGTAGCTGAGAAGGCAGTGAGCTGTGGACTTGGAGGAAGAGCGTGGAAGACCTCTTTGAGGAGATGCTGTTTGAACTGAGCTCTGAAAGCTGCCCTAGGAGCAGCTTCTGTCTATCTGAACGTTAGACACGTGGGGAAACTGAGTCACTGGCAGCTAGTAGTAGAAATAATCCTCTCCACTGCCAAATTTTAATTTAAGTAGTAAGGGCAGGTTTTCATATTTTTAATAAATCCTTTACAGATAAATATCAGATTATGCACATACACAAATATATGTGTATGTACTACCCTTCTATTATTCTAATTAGGACTTACTCCCCTGTAAAAAATTCAGCAGGTTTCCAAGAGTTCATTGTGTAAACAAAGTTTTACAGATGTGGAATACTTCACTTCCTCTTTTGGATAATTGGTTATTGCGTAGGCTTTCCTGTGTCCTTACTTCGTCCCTGAATGTTTTTGGAAAGTATGTGCTCATGGGTGTTTATGCCATACAGTGTGTGGCAGAACTAAGTAAAATTCTCCTTCTCCCGATTTGGATTTAACATATTTGGGTGTTGTCAGCCCCATCTAAGAGGTATTTTGAGATAGATTTGCTACATTAACTGGACATCACGAAAACATTGCTCACAATGCAGAAACATTGTTGGTAATTATTTATGATAAGTCTTTGCTCTGAGGTAAATAAAAGCTTTTTTTAAAAAGTACAACTCTAACAAGAAATTTGAACATCTGCCTCCTTTAAAAGTTTGACAGTATGTTTCACACTTTATCTTGGCTACCTTTGTCCCATTTAAATTAATAATTGATAATATTTTGAATGTATTTGGGTCCCCTAATTGATGCCTAATAAAAAGCTTGTTGTGGGAACACATTGATCTTTGCAAACATTTCCTGGCTGCATGTATATCTTTAGAAAAAATGCTTTCACTTTCAAGATGATGCCACAAGAAGTGATTTCCAAGCCTTCTTATATGCCTGCTTAGAAAGTGACCACTATAACTTTTATTGTGTTGCTTTTTTTTTAGAAAAAGGGTAGTGCTGATGAACCAACCATAGTATCACATTTTTATGGTTGACCCTTGAAAAGCATGGGGGTTATAGAATTTGTCAGATGTAATTTAATTATATTTATGCACAGATCGAAGAGTTAGATTATGATCGATTGGGGTGGATGGGGAGTTACCAGCAGAAAGAAGTCCTAATCCCAAAGATCACCTTGTCAGGTGACCTGCAGAGCAGTAGCGTCACTGCAGGAAAGGGAAGGAAGGAGTTGAATCAAGGGCAGACACAAAGTTTCTAATGTCTCACTTGGATGAAAAACTCAAAAGTTTTAGTTTCAAGTGGAATTGGAGCTTTCAAAATTATTTCAGTATTGGGAAGCTGAATCTCCCTGTGTCGGCCTTGTTTATCTTTTCATGTCTTTGTGCTATAGCGATGTCGCAATGCTGCACTCCACTGTGTAGCTTAGGCCTTTTATTGGAAAGCTGGGTTCTGAACGCATCTGGAAAATGCCAAACATTGACTTCATGAGAGTGCAAGTTGGGATACATTCTTTGAATTTAGGATTATGTGATGCCCCGCCTTTATATGGATTTTTTTTTGAAAGTCTGAGACCTTTTTGCAAATCTGAGGGGAGTGGAGATGAGTAGAGATTCTGTGTTCTGTTGAATGTGGGTCATCTTCACGTTTCTGAGGTGGACAGGTTTGAACAGCAATGTGTCTGACCTTCCATGTGCATTCCTCTTACACTCACACATTTTTAAGGGACAGAGACCTTCAGTCTAACCTTCCACCTCAGGAAGACATGATTGTCTTGTTTTATAGATTAGAAGACTAGGGCCGGAGAAATAGTCATAATCAAATGGCAGGCAATTTGAGATGGGGATAAAATCCCAGTTTCTTTAGCTCTTACCACTGTGCCTCTCCAATCACATGCTGGTTTTCTTGAGGGACGCTCACTCTGTGTAAAAGGGGAGAAGGAGAAGGAGCACATATCTAGTTGCTTTTCTTGTTCTTTTCATGTCCCAGTACCGGCTCTGCTGCCCAGCTGTGAGCCCTGAGGAAAGTGATGCCAGGCGGTGGCCCAACTTTGATCACCCAAACCAGAGCAATGACACTTTGAGTAGCAGAGGTATTGATGGTGTCCAGACGCTCCTGTCACCCGGGTCAGGAAGCCAGTATCTCTTTACTTTAAGCTTCTGCAACTGCAATTTAAGATAAAAGGAGAACAGTGTCTTCAGAGTGCTGAGAGGAAGTCAGACTATGTTCTGTCCCACACCCAGCCCTTTCTTCTCCCGAGAACACTTAGAAGGGTGGATTAAGCTACTGTCTGCTTTACACTGAAACCACCCTGCGTTTGGGTAGTTAGACTCCCTCGGGACTTCTACTCAGGTTGTTTTTCAGTGTCATTTTTCAACAGGCATTTTTAAAAGACGCCTCATGTGTTCCTCACTGGTGATGCCAGCAGGGTTCAACCTTGGACTGTAAGATAAATTTGTGACATGCGATGACATCACCTCTTTCCAATGTGTGCAGTGCTGTTTTCTCCTTCCTTTCCTTTCCATCCCATCCCATCTGTTTCCTGTTTTTGTTTTTCTTTTTTAAGAATGTGCTGGTTCTCCACTTTAAAACATAATGCATTCTAACTGGAAACATTCGGAAGAGTACAGAGAGAAAAAAAATAACGAACTGTCTCTCAGAAATTCTTGGTGTTGATGTGTTTCCTTGTAGGGAATTTACACATATGCATATATTTTTAAAAATTGGAATAGACAATTTTATGTACCCTTCCCCCATTTAACATTGCATAATGAAAATCCTTTTATCATTAAATAATTTAATAAATATTTATCATATTAATAAATTATTCATTTAACCTCCTTTTTGAACATTTAGATTATTTTCCTTTTAAAATGATGCAGTAAATATTTTCATATTGTTATTTCCTTAAGTTAAATTCCTCAAAATGAAATTGCTGGAACAAAAAAGAACATGTAATTTTAAGGATTTTAATAAATATTGTTAATTTGTCACTCAGGAAGATTTATCAATTTAGATTTCTACCATTAGTGGATTGTTCTCTGTTATGTCTTTCATTTCTCATTGCTAATGAGGTTGAACATTTTCCTCATAATGCTTATTGGCCATTTGCAGTTTATTTCCCCCACCCTGACTTCCTGGTTTTCCTTTACCACCGCCCCTTGGGATATTCATTTAAGTATGAATTTTTTAAACTTTTGATGTATACAGCTAAATTACCTTCCAGAAAGTTTCTACTGATTTATATTCCCAGCAACAGTTTATCTGTTTCATCAAGCCCTTTCTGACATTGAATGGCATTGTTGGTTTTAATTTTCATGAGGACACCTTTTAGTTACAGGAATTGCTCTGTGTCTGCTGCATGTTAATGCCATGATTTTTACATATACAATTGCTTCATGTTAGATCCTAATAGACAATAACTGAAAGAGAGAGAAAAGAGGATGGATGAGTAGAAAATCAGGCTACCATAACAGGGTACCACAGACTGGGTGGCTTAAACCACAGGAATTTATTTTCTCACAGTTCTGGTGTCTAGAAATCCGAGATCCAGGAGTGAGCAAGGGTTGGTTTCTTCTGAGGTTTCTCTCCTCGGCTAGTAGATGACCATCTGCCTCCTATCTTCACATTGTCTTCCCTGTATGTCTAAATGTCCTTATCTTATAATGACGCCAGTTGATATTGAATTAGGGGCCATCCTCATGACCTTGTTTTAACTTAATAACCTCTTTCAAGAGACTATCTCCAAATACAGTCAGATTCTGAGGTACTGGGGTTATAAATTTTGGAGATGGCATAAAGTTCAGCCCAACACAAATGAAAAAATTCAGTGCTTGTGGGCTGACAGACACAGCGAGGTCTCTAACATGGAAGGGATTGAGTTTAGAGAGCTTTAAGAATGGAGGGACTATCTAAGTGCCCAAGGAAGACATTTGAAAGAAGAAACTAGAACCATAGAAATGAAGCCATTGCCCAAAGTCATACAGCGAGTTAGTTACAGAGATAGGACAGGAGCCCAGGACTTAACGATTTTTAATTCTCGGTTTTCTCATTGCACCTCGCTGCTTCAGGAAGCTTGGCTGTTCCCCCGAATCTTTCCTCCTCTGACTTCAACCCTTGTAGTGATCTTGAGTCAAGAAATGCACTGCTATATGCCCTAAATCACTGTTGCTAAATTACACTCTACAGAAGGATGTTTTCCCAGATATTCCCACCTATAGGCACCTGTCCTCTTCCAGAAATTGCAGTCAAAGTAGCAGGATCAATATCATTTTATGCCCACTCTGAAGCTACCACCTGCACTACTAAAAGAGCTGGATTTATATATTAATACAATATGGAGCTAAGCCTCATTCTTGACTTACAATCTTCACCCTTTCTTCACCTCCAAATCCTCTCAAGAATCTCTCCATTCTACCTCCATGCATACCTGTTTATGGTCACACTTCAACTTATATTTTCTGCATTACATCGTATTTCTGTCTCTTTGTTGTAAGTTCTAGAAGCTTCCAAGAGGGGAGGGACTGAGACTGAACAACTGGTTGGTCATCTCTCTACCTGGTATTGTGTGTAGCCACCAACCAGTATTGACCAGTGCAGAAGTTCAGCTCTTAATTTCCCCAAAATAATATGGCTTGTTTTAACCTTTTTCTATCTATCCCTCTTTGATACAGAGAAATACTATATGGAGCTAGAACCACATAGTACTTAATAAGCAAACACAGCAACTTAATAAAGAAATAGAACATCCATTTCTGTCAACACTGATGATAAGCTTATGTTCATTGTCTAAGCATCCTCTCGCTCTAATCACATTGTTTCCAGGATACTGAATGGTTGGCTGGCCATGAACTCATGGAGATAGCTTATTATAGTGGGAGATGCTGAAGAAAAGAGTGGTTGTTTTGGTTGGCAGGGTTATAGTCTGATGACCTGGACCACCATTACCCAAGAATTTTCATCAAATTCTTGGAAGGCACTACCTAAGTCCTGTGCCTGGGTTTCTTCATCTGTTCAGTGGAGATAAGATTTCTTTTTTATGCATGTTCTCTATACTCTGTTTATAACAACCTTAACACAGTACTTTGCTCATAGTAGGTGCTTAATAAATGGCAACAGAGACTGTGGTTGTCCTCTATGGGGGATGCCCTTGTCAACTGTTATAAAAGACAACTTGATTCCATTTTATCTTCTATGGGCCATTGAGTGGTCATTAACAAAGGATTAGTGAAAATCCATGCCCCCAATAAGAACAGATTAAATATTAATTGAGCACTAATTGAGTATAATAGATAACACAAAAGCATGTTAAGACTTTTGGGTATTTGGGTAAGGAAAGGACCTGGACAGAGCACATTATAGGTATATTTTAAATATTTAGATGTTTATGCAATATGTTCTGATTAAATTGATATAGAAAGCTGGTATATTTTTACATCTTATGCTTTGTAAATTACCATTTAGACTATTAATACCAGAAGTAGAAAAGTAACGGTACATGGTGACCTTTAAAAATGCATAGCTAATGGAATCACTGGTAGTTAAACACGAATAGATTGGATTATATGAAAGTGACACAAGAGGGCAGCTGTGTACTATTTCTGAATATCTTTTGCCATAATATATTAGGCTAAACTTCAATATGTGAGTAATAGGTATGATAGGAAATCGTCTTTCATAAACTTCCTATATAGATGTAATAAAATTATTTTAGTTAGAGACGTTAGTTATAACACACAAATCCTTATTGGCAAATAAAGGTTGACAAGTAATGACACAATAACATCCTACTGATTAGCTATAGTTTCTATATTTACACAGAACATTTGACTGGTCTTTAGTGAGGTGGGAGAATGGATGGGGATGCTCATAAATCAAGGGATAGTCTGGTCCCCATGGAAAGCACAAATGTTGGAATGAAACGTATGTCCTATGCATCAGAGCTTAGCAATTCTGTGGGATTAAACAGGAATGTCTCAAATCTTGTGTTTTCACATGAAATCTGGAAGATACTACTGGTTGTCATCCTTTGAACCCATAGCAAGCAAACATCCTGCACAATGCCTGGATTCTCCTGCTAGAGCAGCGACGTGACCTCTGCGTATGCCTCATCTCAGGGGGGTGAGGGGCGGGGCATCACACAGGTCCTCGCCACCAGGATAATTTCCCTGAGCCAGGGATCCTGACAATGCCTAAAATGTTGCATGTCTGAATTACACCCAGTTTAAGGGGCTTGTACAGTTGCATGAGAGAAGGTGTATCTTGGCACAGATCAGGAATGAGCTGTAATTAATCTCTTGTGCTTCAAAAAAAGTGACATTGATTTTGGAAGGATGCATCTGCTTTGTAAATGGGCAGCTACAAAACATAGAGCCTTATCCAAAGTGAGCATAGATAGATAATTGTTATTTCACTCATTTCAATAATGAGCTTCTATTAATTATCTACATGTAGTGAGATCCAGTTCATGATGGGTGCAAGGAACTCATGCAGGATTTTCTGACAAGAATTGAGTCAATCATGGGGGAGGTAGGGTGAAGTATGCTGTAAACACCTTGGTCATGGGATGCAGTAAGTCTCCAGAGAGCATGTACTTGGGCCTTGGAGCCAGTAGATTGTGCTGCAGTGCATGCTGGTTTGATAAACTCATGAAAATACCAGGGGAGCCTTAGGAGAAGACACCTGAGATACTGGTGCACAGCGTGTGTAACTTCATGGCGAGAAAGCCAATAGAACCAGTGGTTTTTCAAGATAGCATCAGAGTAGGTAGATATTACACGCATCTCGCCCCCAGGACCAAAGTGGGAATATAACTAAATTAAAGAACAATCACTTTAAATAACCAACTAAAGACAAACTGAAAAGGAATATTATAACCAAGGATTTACAGAAGAATCCACTTGAGACTGGTAGGAAGGGTGGAGACCAGAAAAGGGCTGGCCCCACTCCCACAGGCAGTGGCTGAGGCTCTGCTGTTGTGGGGGGGGGGGGTTCCCCCTGAGAAGCATGGAGCCTAAATCTCAGGCCGGGCTCCCCAGCTCAGAGCACCAGAGATGGGCAGAGGCACCTACATAACGTCCAACTGGAAAAAGAAGCAGGGTTTTTGTCCACTAAGAAGAGATGGAGTCTGGAGACACAGGCACCTCCTTAAAGGGCCAATTCACAAAATTTCCTTTGCAGTCACTCACCCTAAGCTCCAATGGCAGGAGGGCAAGAGTCACCTGAGAAGAATCTGGGGTTTGAGGCCCTGGGGAGGAGGCTGGGAAACAACCACCAGGATCCCTGTACTGAGTAATTCTCTGACACTACAGTAGCCATCTTCCTTGGGAAGAGCATTCAGCTTTGAGCTACATCACCCTGGGGGAAAGTAATTATCCTACATTCTGGAATCCCTCTTGCCACACCCTATGGATCTTAAGCCCTGCTGAGGAGTCACAGGCAGAGGCTGAGTTTAGAAGTCTGGGCAGATTCAGCCAGGTTCAGTGACAGGTTTTGGGATGGGGCCATACCTCACACGTTCCTGTGAACTTGACTGGTCTTCACCCTCACAGGAGATCCTACTGAACTACCCTCCCAGCTTCTGGCAGACCCAATCTCTGGGCTTCAGAGGCCCCACCTGCGTGACTATTGGGGGCTCCACCCTGCTGAAGTCAGGGGAAAAGCTAGGATTCAGTCGTTTGGCTTTGGGTCAGGGAACCACCTTCTGATTGGCACCTGACCCTCATGGGAAATCCATTAGCCCCCATCCTTCTGATTCTGCCAGAAGTTCTTTCAGTGACTGAGCCTAACAGTCAGCTGGCAGGCGGAGGCAAACACCTGCGTGAATATGAGGGACTCCACCCTGCTGAAGTTGGGAAAAGCTAGGATTCAGTCGTTTGGCTTTGGGGCAGGGAACCACCTTCTGATTGGCATGTGACCCTCATGGGAAATCCCTTAGCCCCATCCTTCTGATTCTGCCAGAAGTTCTTTCAGTGACTGAGCCTAATACTCAGCTGGCAGGTGGAGGCAACCAGAGGCAGATCCCAGAGTGCCTTAGGACATTTGCTGACCTGCCTGCAGGCCCGGTGCTGGTAAAAGTGGCCTTGGAGCTCAGGTTGGTTCTTCCCATGTGCAGCTAAACCAGCATAGGCAGCCACAACTGTGGATCACTTGTAGCATCAAACTGGTTGCTGAGGGCCAGGCACAGACAGCATGTGACATTGGCCTGTACCAGAGTCCCTCCCAAGAGACCTAGACACACCAAGTGGTCAACTTCAGGTAACATTGGAGGAGAATCCAACAAACGTCACAAAAAGCACATCTAAAAGGAGATTGCAGTCTATGGCCATAACACCTTAAATGCGCCCGATCGCATCTGATTTTGGAAGCTAAGCAGTGTTGGGCCTGGTTAGTACATGGATGGGAGACCACCTGGGAATACTAGGTGCTGTAGGCTTTAAAAAAATAAAAATAAAAATAAAAAAATAAAAGGAGATTGCAGTAGGCACTAAATTCTGCTGAGGTGAATTCTACTTTTATTTCTTTTTTTCTGTCTATTTCTTTTCTTATTCTTTTTTTTCTTTATCTTTTTTAAAAAAGTATTGGTTTGCACTTGTAGAGCAGCTCACATGCCATGCTCACGTTTGGACCTCATACTCAGCCACCTCAAGGGTGGATCCCATGCATGAACAGGCCAAGAACAAGCAATACACAATTACAATAGGAGTGCCCACATAGCCCACACAAGGTGCATTTCCAGAGCATCCAGCTCAGGAGACTGTACCATTGCATCCCAAAGAACACCTATTACATAAGTCTACCCCATGAAGACCAGGAGTCATAGCAAATCTAACTGATAAATAGAAACAGAGAATGGCAGCCAAAATAGGGAGACAAAAACAGACTCCAAATGAAAGAACAAGAGGAATCTTCAGGAAAAGAGCAAAATGAAATGGAAGCAAGCAATTTATCAGATATAGAGTTCAAAGTAATGGATGTAAGGGTGGTCAAGGAATTTACTAAGAACTATAACAGTATGGAAAAAAACGTAAAAACCATGTAAAAGAGCCAGTCAGAAATAAAGAATACCACAATTATATCAGGAGTACACTAGATGGAATAAAAAGTACGTTTGATGAAGCAGAGGATTGAATCAGAGATTTGGAAAGACAAGGTAGAAGAAAGCACCCAAAGGAGCAGCAAAAAGGAAAGAAAAAAGAATTAAGATAGTTTAAGGGTTTTTGAGAACAATATAAAGAGTGAAAATATCTGCATCATAGGGGTACCAGAAGAAGAAGAGAGAGAGCAAGTAATAGAGAAACTATTTGAAGAAATAATATGACTAACAAACTTCCCTAAACCTGATGAAGAAAAAAGACAAGTCCAAGAAGTGCAAAGTCCCAAACAAGATGAACCCAAAGAGACCCACACCAAAACACATCATAATTAAAATAGCAAAAGTAAAGACAAAGAGAGACTTTTAAAAGCAGCAAAAGAAAAGCAGTTAATTGCCTACAAGAGAGTTTTCATTAGGCTGTCAGCTGATTTATTAATAGAAATATTTTAGGAGAGAAGCGATTATCCTATATAACAAAAGGCTAATATGAAAATCAACTGAACAGCAGAATGACTGGTCAGGTTCTTCAAAGTGGGCAGGGTGCATGGGAGTTTCCAAAGTCAGGAAATAGGCAGGCAAGCAAATCGGAAACTGAGAAACTAGGAAAAACCTCCAGATCATAGAGCAAACCATGCCAGCAGGAATCTGGATGTCATTGTTGATTACAAGTCAGGAAGCATTTCACTTAAAAAATTTTTTCAGTTCCAGTTGCAATGTTATGTTAGTTTCACATGTCCAACACAGTGATTAGACATTTATATAAGTTATGAAGTGATCACCCCAATAGGTCTAGTGCCCATCTGACACCATACCATGCATAGTTCCAATGGATGCAACTTGCTTTCTGTGCTGGTTTAAAACCCATCTGACACCATACCATGCATAGTTATTCCAATGGATGCAACTTGCTTTCTGTGCTGGTTTAAAACAATTTCCCAGTAAGGATAAGGACAAGAACATTCCCACAGCTGCTAGCTCTCCCAAGAGTCTTTGAATTCTGAGAGTAGAATAACCCATATAATAAAAGAATTGCAGCCCCAAAGGGCTGGAAATGAAGAGCAAGCCATAATTTATGTCATGAGTTCATGTCTTCAGGTGCAGCCAAGCCCCATCCCAAGGTGCTAGAAGAATTTAAGTATGTAACCAGGGAGTCACTACTGGTAATTTTTTAAAAAATCATATACAAGAGAGTAACCAGAAAATTCATGATAAGTTAATGTCACACGTTTTTGAAAAGGGATGAACTCCAGAAACTACAGACTAATAACTTTGGTCAACATTGGTTACATTATAGAATGAATTTTAAGCACATGTCCTATGAGCACTTTGAAAGGAATGTGTTGACTGCTAGAAGACTTGGAGTCACCAGGGATGAGTCCTGCCAAACTAACCTCATCGCCTTTGTGAAAATATTTGACTAGCTTCGGGATTTGGGGAGTAACATAGACCTAGTATTTCTTGGTTTTAGGGAAACAATTGGCAAAATCAGTCAAGATACCACTATCGATAATTTGGCAAAATGCACGTAGTATGGAAAATACTCTTGAATGGCTGGGATCTATTTGAAAACTGTGCTCAGATGGAAGGACAAAAAATTTGGTAGCTGGTGACATTTGATGAGTGTCCAAGTTGCTGCTCTCAAATTCTTACTAGAGTACCTATGCATATACAGGAAAGAAGAAAAGTGAAATTAGGACTGCTTACCACATCAGTGCTAATATGGGGAGGGGAATTCTCACTGAATTTAAGGCTGATGAAAAGGACATTCAATGATCTATAAATGATTGCATAAATGTAGGTAGAAAGACCTGTTCCTTTCTTATCCTCACCTTACTTAATTTCTGCTTTAGAAACATGGATTCTATGAACCTAAAAACCTGGACATCTACCCCCTCTGCATGAGACCGAAGACTGCAGTCACAACAGCAACAAGTCATAGGAATAATTCTAAAAAGAAACAAATAAATCTCTAAGAAGAAAATTATAGAACTTTACCAAGTGATATAAAAAATATGAATAGAGAATCAAATTTCTTCATGGGAAGATTAAACATTGTAAATATGTTAATTCTTCCATAATTAATTACAAGTTTAATAGATCATAACAAAATCATGAAGAATTTCTTTTTTGGACTTGACAAAAAGATTCTGTGTGCATCTGCAAAAACTAAACAGTAAGAATGGCTAAGAAAACTGTCCCTGGTGTATTCTGGAAGTTAGTGCATGATAAAGGAAACATCATAAACCAATGAAGAATGAATCCACTCATTAACAAAATGTTAGTTTTGAAAAAAAACTCAGGTTAGAGACTTTTTGTACCAGATTGCAAAATAAAATGTAAATATTTAAACTATTAAAAGGAAGAAAATATAGATGAATATTTGATGATGTTGGAATAAGGATGTCGCTGAGCATATTCCCATGGGGAAAAAAAACCATACAGAAAAAAAATTAATTGATTTGAGCATAAACTTTATTTTAAAATTATTTTTATTAAACAGTTAATTTTGAAATAATTAGAGATTTACATCCATTTGTAAGAATTATACAGATATTCTATGTACACTTTAGTCCATTTTTCCACATGGGAACATCTTGCAAAACTATAAAATATCCCAGCAATGATGTTGACATTGATGAAGTCAAGACACAAAACATTTCTACCCTCGCAGGAGTTCCTCCTATTGCCCTTTCATAGCCACACCCACTTCTCTCCTGCCCTTTCTTCTCCACCCTTAATCTCTGCAACCCTCCTGTTATTCATTTCTATAATTTTTAAATTTCAAGATGTGACATAAATGAAATCATACAGCATGCAATCTTTTGTGATTGGCTGTTTTTTCAGCATCAGCATGATTCTCTAGAGATTCATGGAAATTGTTGCATATATCATTAGTCCACTCCTTTTTATCATTGAGTAGTATTCTATAGCATTAGAGGTACCACAGTTTGTTTAAGCAGTCACCCATTGAAGGATCATTTGGCTTGTTTCCAGGTTTGGGCTATTATGTATAAAACTGCTATGAAAATTTGTGTATAGGTTTTTGTGCAAATGTAAGTTTTCATTTATCTGGAATAAATGCCCAAGAATGCAACTGCTGAATCAATTATATGGTAGCTGCAGTGTTAGTTTTTAAGACACTACCAAACTGTTTTTCAGAATGGCTATACCACTTTACGTTCCTACCATCAATGTAGCGTCAATGTATTAAGCCAGCAGTCAGACATCCTTAGCACTGCTGTGGGGGCAGGAGAGGCTTCCGCCACCACCGCTGTGCTCACCAGCCATGAGCCCAGCTTCTGGCTGAGCAGTGCTCCCCCTGTAGGAGCTCACTGACCACCAGGGGGCAGTTCCTACGTTTAGCATCTGCCCCCTGGTAGTCAGTGCGCATCATAGCGACCGGTAGTTCTGCTGTTTGGTCAATTTGCATATTAGTCTTTTATTATATAGGATTTGCCCTCATTTTCTTTTATGAAATGTCTGTGCATATTTTGGTTGATTTTCTAATTAGATCATTTGTTTATTTTGTGTGTGTGTGGGGGGGTTTACTGTTGTATTTTGAGCATTTATAGTGGTATGTAGTTTGCAAATATTTTTATAAGGAAGTAGATTGTCTTTTTATATTCTTAAAAGGTCTTGCATAGAAAAAAATTAATTTTGATGAAGTCTAATTTATCACCTTTTTATTTTATGCATTGTGCTTTTGGTATTGTCTAATAACTCTGCTTAGCCTATGTTTTTGTCCTATGTCTTTTTTTCTAAATACTTTCTAGTTTTATATTTTATGTGTTACATTTGAGTCTGCGATTCATATTGATTTGAGTTTTATATAAGGTGTGAGGTTTAGGTTTAGGTTTCTTTTTTTGCTTATTTGCTCCATTTATTGAAAATGCTACATTTCTTCTGTTACATTGCTTTTATACCTTTGTCAAAAATCAGTTGGGCATACTTGTGTGGGTCTAATTTATGGGCTCTTTACTTTATTTCATTGATCTATGTTTCTATCCTTCCACTACAGTCTTGATTACTGTAGCTATATAATAAATCTTGAAATTGGATAGACTGATTTCTCCCACTTTATTCTTATTTTTCAAAATTGTTTCAGCTATTTTAGTTCCTTTGCCTTTTTGTATATATTTTTAGAAAAATATTGTCTATATGTACAAAATAATCTTGCTGGGATTTTGATAGATATTGCATAAAACCTATATATGGGCTTTGGAGAGAATCAACATCTGTACTATATTGAATATTCCAATTCATGGACATGGCATATATTTATTTCTTTAGATATTATTTTTTAATTTCTTTCATCCGCACTTTGTAGTTTTTAGCATACAAGTCCTGTACAGGGTTTCTTAGAAGTATATCTAAATACATCAATATTTTTAGCAATTGTTTTAAGTAGTATTTTATTTTTAATTTTAGTGTCCACAGGTTCATTGCTAGTCTATAGAAATACAGTTGATAAAAATGAATATACTTGCCTTTTCTCCGATCTTATAGGGAAAGCATGCTGTCATTTATCACTAAGTATGTTAGCTTTAGGTTTTTTGTAGATACTCAAGTTGGGTACATTGTCCTTTATTCCTATTTTTCTGAGTGTCTTAATTAATGAATAGGTGTTGTGTTTTGACAAATGCTTTTCCTACCTTTATTTATATGATTAGATGATTTTTATTTTTTAATCTGTTAAGATCATGGATTGCATTGATTCTTGCATAAATCCCATTTAATTATAGCATATTAATCTTCTTATATATTGCTGAATTCTATTTGCTAATATTTAAAAAACATTTTTGCATTCATATTCATGAGTTGCCTATACTTTTCCTATAATGTGTTGTCTCTTTCTGGTCTTGGTATCAGGGTAATACTAGCTTTATAAAAAGAATTAGGAAATATTCCACCTTTTTTCTTTTTGAAAGAGATAGTAAATAATTGGTATTATTCTTTGCTAAACATTTAATGGGAAAATTTGTTGATTTGGACACAAGCTATTGTTTTAATCAAGAGTGATCTTAGAGGTAGATTGAAATGATGGGTCACTGTGTTCTATCATTGTAACTGCCATATTTACCAAATTTATAGAGGACTTAAAGCTGAAAGTTATTCTACTGTTGGAAGAATGAGATTTTACATTTATCTCAGTGGATTGAAATGTTCCACCTTGGTACTGAATTCTCTATTCTCGCCACACTGGTCTTGCTGTTCCCACATCAGGATCTTTCTCCTTGCCCTGCTATATCCCTGGAATGTTCTTATTCCATATCTTTACACAATTTCCTTTTAACATAATTCAGTTTTGCTTAAATATCACCTCCTTAGGGAAGCCTTCCCTGGCTATCCTGCCTACATATATCCCACCTCTATACTACCACTTTCCTGTCTTATTTTGCTTTACTTTTCTTCATAGCATTTAACAAAGCCTCATGTTTTTCTTTTTTTCCCTCTCCCTTTCTCTTTCCATTGTTTTCCTTTACCTCTTCTATCTATCATCTATCTATCTATCTATCTATCTATCATCTATCTATCTATCTATTCACCTATTCATCCATCCATCCATTCATCCATCCATATATTCATCCACCCACCCCTTTTTTAAAATTTTTCCATAAGAATGTAATCTGTAAAAAGAGAGACATAATTGTCTTGTTCACTGCATTATTTCTAAAGCTTAGAACAATGCTTAGAGCATAGTAGATGCTCAGTAAATATTTTAAGTGAGTGAATGGATAAATGGGTAATTAAAATTTGTTAACTAAAAATTGGAAGTTATAAATTAAACTTTATTTTTTCTCCAAACAAAGTTATTTACTAGATACTGGAGAGAAAAATGGTCCTTTCTTCAGTGACTTTATAACTAATAGAAGTAGGAATATTTTTTGAGGAAATGCCATACTGTTTTCCACAGTGGCTGCACCAGTCTGCATTCCCACCAGCAGTGCAAGAGGGTTCCTTTTTCTCTGCATCCTTGCCAGCACTTGTCGTTTGTTGATGACAGCCATTCTGACAGGTGAAAGATGGTACCTCATTGTTGTTTTGATTTGCATCTCTTGGATGATTAGTGACTTTGAGCACATTTTCATGTCTCTTGGCCTTCTGTATATCCTCTTCCAAAAAGTGTCTATTTAGGTCCTATGTCCATTTTTTTATTGGATTGTTTATCTTTCTTTTGTTAAGTTGTATGAGTTTCCTATATATTTTTGAAATTAAACCCTTATCGGAGATAACATTGGTAAATATGTTCTCTTATGCAGTGGGCTTTCTTGTTGTTTTGTTGATTGTTTCTTTTTGCTGTGCAGAAGCTTTTTATTTTGATGT
>NW_005358043.1:5051906-5062041 GCF_000412655.1 Myotis brandtii
AGATCCTTCTAAGATTTTCATGGTTTCCCATCTTATGTTTAAGTCCTTTATCCATTTTGAGTTTATTTTTGTGTATGGTGTAAGTTGGTGGTCTAGTTTCATTTTTTTGCACTTATCTGTCCAATTTTCCCAACATCATTTCTTGAAGAGACTGTCTTGTCTCCATTGTATGCTCTTGTCTCCTTTGTCAAATATTAATTGAGCATAATGGCTTGGGTCGGTCTCTGGGTTCTCTGTTCTGTTTGACCTAGTAATCCCACTTCTAGGAATATATCTCAAGAAAACAGAAACACCAATCAGAAAGGATATATGCACCTCTATGTTCATAGCAGCACAATTTACAATAACTAAGATTTGGAAACAGCCAAAGTGCCCATCAGCAGATGAATGGATTAGAAAACTGTGGTACAGCTACACAATGGAATACTACAATGCTGTAAGAAAGGAGGAATTCTTACCATTTGCAACAGCATGGATGGAACTGGAGAGCATTATGCTAAACAACATAAGCCAGTCAGAGAAAGATAAATATCACATGATCTCACTCATTTGTGGAATATAATGAACAACATAAACTGATGAACCAAAACAAATCCAGAGACAGAGAAGCATTGATCAGACTGTCCAACCTATGAGGGAAGGCTGGGGGGGGGGGTGGATAGGGGGTAAGAGATCAACCAAAGGACTTGTATGCATGCATTTGAGCATAACCAATGGACACGGACAGTAGCGGGGTGAGGGCATGTGTTGGGGGAGGGAGTGGCGGAGAGAAGTCAATGGGGGAAAAGGAAATTCATGTAATACTTTAAACAATAAAAATTTAAATTAATAAAAAATAAGTAGGAATGAATTACATTAAAATGTATATATACTTACAGAGTCCAGAAAACACATGATGTTTTGAGAGATACTAAAGGACTTGATCTAGCATGGGGTATCAAGGAGAGCTTTTCTGAGTCTATATCTAAAATGTTAAGGAGACATAGATATAGGGGAAGAGACTCAGGACAGTGGGAACAGCATGATTAAGGCCTCAAGATAGGAGGAACCATGGAGTGTCGACAGAGGCTCAAAGTTGTGCAGAGAGGGAGGAGGATAATCATGAGAGAGAAATCTAGGGAGGTAGGTACAGTCAGACCATGCATGGGAACCTTATTAATGGAGTTGGTCTTTATCCAAAGAGTAATGAAGTTTTAAAGTTTTCAAGCAGTGAAATAAAATTGTTAGACTTGATATTTAAAAAAAAACCCCTCACTCTTCCTGCTGTATGGGGAATAAATTGGAGGGGGACAAGAGAGGAATAGAGAATCTAATTAGTAGGCAATGGCAATAATTAGGTAATGTGATTTGTACTAGGCTGGTGGCAGTGCAAGAGAAGTGTGAGAGAAGGGGACATACTTTAGTTCACCACAAGCATACTGAAAACCAAGGGTATGATACAACAATTGGAAAAACTGATAATTTTTTACATAAATTTCATTTTACTGATTATGGGGATATATAGAGGAAATAAAAATCCTTAGTACAAAAATTTACAATTTAGGTAGTGGCTACAACACATTTTAGATATATGGCCTCAAGAAAGATACTTAAATATTTTGAGCCTCAGTTTCCCCATTTGTTTGATGAGTTTAATAATACCTGCTTCATGGAGTTGTAAGGTATGGTAGACACTACTGATTATCCCTAAATATTTATTCTCTCCTTCTTCCAGCGTAAAATAAAATTTGCCTGAGCCAATGACCACCAAGGAATAAATTTCCTAGGCTCTTTGCAGTTAGGTATGGTCATGTGACAAAGTTCTGACCAATGAGATATTAGAGAAGAGTTGTGTGATAGTGTCCTTAAGAGAGAGCTGGCATCTTCTCTTTGCTCCACTCTCTTTTTCTTTCTCTTCTTCAGTGTTGATGTTTGGAAAGAAATACTTCCTCAGACCACAAGCACGATGTGCTATCCCCTGGGGAAGACAAAATTGTGAGCTGGAAGATGCTTGATACCTAAAGAATCTGAGAAGAGATCCAGACCTGAATATTGTTTTTCTGTTTTGTTGTTTGTTTTTCTACAAGGGAGTGAAATCAAAGGAGACAGACTCTCTTACCGGTGGCCTAGCCTTGTCCTAACTGTTACATAAAGATTAGAAGATATAATATACATGTAATGCCCACAATATTGGAACCATCTCTAAAAGTTTTGTCTTCCATGCCTCTCCCACAAATAAATACAAAAATAGATAGATAGATAGATAGATGGATAGATAGATAGATAGATAGATAGATAGATAGATAGAAAAGTACTTTATTAATCTGCCCTCCAGAAATGGACTCCTAAGTGCATTCTTAAATTTTTGCTTTTCTTAGACTCTGGCAAACTGGAATATATCCAGGAGAAAATGCTCAAGGCAGTAAGCATGTCCGGAACCCACATTCTACAGGAAACAGTTCCAGGAGTTGTGTTGCATTTGCCATTTTCACAATAAGTGTGCCCTTGACTAGAGCTTGGGAATCTCCAGTGGGTGGGATGCTGTAGTTTCATCTATTCTGATGGGGGTGGAACTGGATTACACTCAGCATTGCTGGAGGCCAGAGCTGGTGCTTTTACCAAAGGGACTGGGAGGGTTTGGGAGGGAGTTTTAGCGACTGGGTATTCATCTGCACAGTCACAGATGGGGCAAGGTGTCAGGTGCCAAGAGGACCATTATGTAGAGGCCCTGCCCTCTTGGCAGAACTCAAGGGCCTCTCTAACCAGCTCAGAGATCAATGATTTTCTTCCAGGGAGTCCAGGGGTGTGGTGGCAGGAGAGGTAATCAATGATTTTCACTGTGTCTTCCAGGGAGTCCAGGGGTGTGGTGGCAGGAGAGGTTTGTGAAGGTATCTCTTGGTTGTTGAGGAGGGTGGTGAAGAAAGAGGGGGAGCTGCAGCAGGATAGGTATCTGGGAGACAAAACTTCTGAACAAAGGTTTAGTGGCTTAAAATTCTTGGAAATGTGGAAAGTCATTTTAAGGACTTTAAACCTGAAGTGAAGACCAAGAATGAAGCAACACTGATTCTATTTCATCCTGTTCAGCTGCCCACTCTCAAATGTGCCGTCTATTTGAATTTACTTCCAACTTCTACACGGCCTACTTCTGAAAGGAGTCAGAGCTACAAACCAAGCCCAAGTGCTGATGTTGAAAGTGCAAACAGAAGCATCCACCTGAAGAAAGCACAAACACATTCCTGAGTGCATATCTACGTCCACATAAAAAAAACACCACTTGGTAGGGAAACAATCATATCAATGATATATGTTGATGTTGGCACTAATACTTTACCACAGGAACGGGAACAGTTGAAATGAGATTCAAAAGAATAATTTTTAAATGGTTGGTTTCTAGGTTTATTCTTATTCAAGTGATAGGTGCCTCTGGGGACACCTGTGATGATCTCATCACTTTGAGGGGCTCCGTGTGGTTTGCCTACTAAGTAGGTGCATCTTCAACCTTCACTGTGTCCCTAGGAAATTTCTTTTCCTTCCATTACTCCTACTGCACTCACTTAGACTTGTGATCTAGCCATTCTAAATAACTGACACTTATCAGGAAACATGACCTTCCACCCCTGTATGCTTTCTACTCCCACAGCCTGTGTCCACGCCTGTTTAGCACCCTTGAACACATCTGTCATTGCACTTGTCACATTAGAGCCTATTTTCTCTGGTCTGTCTTCCTGAAAAGGTTATGACAGCTTTCAGCTAGTTGTTGTTTTTTTTGTGTGTTTTTTTTTAACCACTTTATCTCAGGACTAGCCTGGCACCCAGAAGACAATTAAAAATATGTCTTGACTGGTTGAGTTAATTCTCCAGTGTACCAGCCAGTTTTATAAGCTTGAATATCCTTTACCCTCAGACTGTTGCTCACTGCTGGAGCACCAGTGCAAATGCAGCAAACGTCTGAGGAGCTATTCCGAGCGCTCCAGGGGGTCTCTAGTTAGTGTACAATTGCTTGGTCCAACCCGGAAGTTCTACAGACAGGCAGCCGAGTATAGAGGGGACTGGATACTTGGGCCCTGGTTTCAGCTTTGTCCACAGCATGCCGTGTGGCTTTGAGCAAGTTCCTTGACCTTTTTGTGCCTTACTTTCCAGACTCCTTCATACCCAACCTCATGGTAAGTCTCAAAGTAAGTCAGCGAGGGCACACTCGGGTAGCTGTGTACAATGTTATGGAAGAAAAGATGAGGGATAAGAGTAAACAAATTGTAAGTGTTGAGAGGGATACCCTCTCTGGCCTCATGTGGAAGAAGTTCCATTTGGAGGACGCCATTAAAGGACTACCTCTGGTCTTTCCTTGCTTCCTCTTGTACCACGGGTACGTGTGGAGAAGAGATTTCTCTCACTGGGAGAAGGGACAGAGCATGCTCAGCCCAGCCCCTTCTTTTCATTTCCTACAAGGGACATGATTCTGGTGTGCTCTTCTGTACCCTCTTCTCATTCCCCACCCTCAAGAAGCCGCCTTGTGGAAGAGGCCCAGGAGTATAGGTGCTGCCTGTGACTGAGTGGGCACTATGGATCAAATGTTTGTGTTGGGCTCCTAACCCCCAAAGTGATGGAGTTTGGAGGTGTGGCCTTTGTGGGGGAAATAAGGTTAATTAGGTCCTGAGAGCAGGGTCCCCATGATGGGATTAAGGCCCTTATAAAACAGGAAGAAATAGGAGATTTCTCTGTGTTTGTACTAAAATGAAGACTCTAAAGGACAGAACCCAGAAGAGGGCCTTTACCAAAAACCCACCCATGCTGGCACCCTGATCTCAGTCTTCTGGCCTCCAGAACCAAGAGAAATAAATGTTTGTTGTTCAAGCCCCCCAGTGTGTGTTGTCCTTTATAGCAGCCCAAACTGGTGAATAAGTGTGTCTGATGAAAGGACAGAGGGAAGCTCTTTTAGTTACTGCTCTGTATCCACGCTGCCCAACTGAGGCAGGATAGTAAGAAACTAGGGACATTTCTTGACAAGTGGAATAAGGAAAACCGAGACAAAATAATCAAGCAAGGCCAAACAGTTTGAGCAATTTACAGTCAGCTAATAAATCACAAAATTGTATCTTCCCTAACCAAGGACACTTAGGAGCAAATGATTTTCACATTCCAGAGCCAGGGTCCTCAAACTACGGCCCGCAGGCCACATGCAAATACAAATATTGTATTTGTTCCTGTTTTGTTTTTTTACTTCAAAATAAGATATGTGCAGTGTGCATAGGAATTTTTTCATAGTTTTTTTTTAAACTATAGTCTGGCCCTCCAACGGTCTGAGAGACAGTGAACTGGCCCCCTGTTTAAAAAGTTTGAGGACCCCTGTTCCAGGCCATCCCAGGGAAGACTGGCCTGGATTCTGCTCTATCTTCGATGCTTCGATGACATTCCTTAAAAATGAAACTAGCCCTTCCTGGTTTGGCTCAGTGGATAGAGTGTTGGACTGTGGACTGAAGGGTCCCAGGTTCGATTCTGGTCAAGGGCACATGCCCAGGTTTCGTACTCCATCCCAGTGGGGGATGTGCAGGAGGCAGCCAATCAATGATTCTCTCTCAGCATTGATGTTTCTATCTCTCTCTCCCTCTCCCTTTCTCTCTGAAATAAAAAAAAAAAAATGAAACTAACCAGAAAATAACCCTGACCCCTCGATACACATATTTTGATGAATTCACGTTTGAAGGACACTTGGAAAGCTAATGAATATTCTGTTAAGACCCTCCCCTGAGACTTCTAGGATTCCTACTAGCAGAAGAAAGATAAAAAGCCTTAACCAGTGGTTCTCAACCTTCTGGCCCTTTAAATACAGTTCCTCATGTTGTGACCCAACCATAAAATTATTTTCATTGCTACTTCATAACTGTAATGTTGCTACTGTTATGAATCGTAATGTAAATATCTGATATGCAGGATGGTCTTAGACGACCCCTGTGAAAGGGTCTTTCGACTGCCAAAGGGGTCACGACCCACAGGTTGAGAACTGCTGCTAAGACAAAGGACCCAGTGTGCACTCTCTCTAGAACCACCCATGACTTTCTCCCTTAGTTGTGAATCTCTGCTGTCTTTCTCCTAACCTCTAAGGCAGTGGTTCTCAACCTTGGCTGCACATTAGAATCACCTGGGAATCTTTTTTAAAATCCTGATTTCTGGACCTCATCCTCCAGAAATTCTGTTTCTTTGTTATGGGGCGGGGCCACAACATTAGTAACAAAGAAACAGAATTTCCGGAGGATGAGGCCCAGAAATCAGGATTTAAAAAGGATTCTCAGGTGATTCTAATGTGCAGCCAAGGTTGAGAACCACTGCTCTAAGGGTTCCTGCAAGACTTGCAACCAGCAGAGCAGCAGGCAGTGGCTTGTCCGGGGCTTAGCCGCTGAACCTGGCTCCAAGGCCACCGTTTTCTCTGACTTTCCAGTGAGCTAACACCAGCCCCGCCTCGGCTCACTTCTGTCATCGTGACTTTTACTTCTCAGTGAGTTCATGCAGCCCAGGATGGCCCACTTTCTCCTAGAGAGCCAGAGAAGCCCCGCCTAGGCTCTCTCCTGTTGCTTCTTCTATCTTAAGTCCTTCTTTCATTTCACTTTCCCCAGCTGCAATACAGGTGCTCTCACAATCACCTGGACTCATATCGTGAAATCTGTCTTCCAGGAAGTTAAGAACCCACACACTGCTGGCAGCTGGAGGCAGGCTGGCTCTGGGTCCGGTCCCCATCTGGTAACACTGTCACTTTTATCATAATAAAGCCAGTGTTTGATATCAGTCTGCTTGGCTTTTCTGCCTTATTTCTCAATAAGAAGGAAATAAAAATATGTGTAGACGCCCTCACTACAAAAGGACTTGTCGAGCCCAGTGTTGTAAGGAAGCCGGGGTGGTTAAACCACTTTAGTTGGAATTACGGAGACCCATTTCTAGCCCAAGCTCTCATGCTCACTGCCTTTGCTGGCTTGGCCAGTTCCAGTGGCTTTGCTGTCCCTCAATTTCTTTCCAAATGCAAATGTTAAACTAGTTGCTCTTTTTAAACACTTGTGAATCCATGATTGTAATCTGCCCAAAGAGGGTTTGAAGTAGAGAGGAAGTCTTTTATCTCTTGGTAACTGGCAGAGACTCTTAGTTGACTATTTAATATCCATTCACTTTTTTTTTCCTTAGAAAGAAACCCCAGTTTTTATTGGCTGGGAACTAAATAATATATTCTTGGCTTCTTTTGAAGCTAGGAAGCTTGGTATAGACCCTGGTCGGCAAACTGCGGCTCGCGAGCCACATGCGGCTCTTTGGCCCTTGAGTGTGGCTCTTCCACAAAATACCAATTTCTGCGCGTGGGCCAGGAAGTTTCAATCGCACTGTATGTGTGCGCCCGCACGTGGTATTTTGTGGAAGAGCCACACTCAAGGGGCCAAAGAGCCACATGTGGCTCGCGAGCCGCAGTTTGCCGACCACTGGTATAGAACATCTGAGAAGGTCCTTAAGGAGGCAACGAATAACCGTTTAGTCTTCTTTTGCCTTTCTTCATCCTCCTGCTTCCTTGGAATGTGGGGATACTTCCTGGAGCCTCAGCAGCCAGCAAGGACCAAGTTGGCAGAAAGACGGAAGAAACCTGGGCTGCCAATGGCATGGTGGAGCTGCCACATAAACCCTAAACTGCCTGCCTTCAGATTTCTTCTATGTGAAATATAAATAAAGGAAGTCTGGTCTTTGTTGCCAGTAGTTGAGTGGAATTTCTAAAGAATACAACTCATTTGTCTCTCTCTTGTAAAAGATCATTTCATCAACAGAATGGAGAGTCTAAACCTGCAGAATAGTTTAGGCCACATAGCTCCTCTTTAGAAGAGAAAGGTTTGATTCATATCCAGAAATCTATGTCCTGAGAGGAGAGAAAATTAAATTCTCCTTCACTTCAGGACACTAGCAGCATTACAGAACTACAGAGTGTCTGTTTCGGTTGACCCCAGTCACCAGTTAAATATTTCAACCAGCCCAATCTCAATGTTTTTTCAGACATCTCTAATAGTTAACAACTGTGGATCTGAACAAAACTTGTTGGCCAAAAATTCCTTAAGGATGACAAAACATACTAGTCCCTGCCAAACATGAAATAACACTTAGTCATTTTAAATGAGCACTATAAAGTGTTACAGCCAGTACTTTGTGTGTTTTCACCCGTATGAAGTAAGTAGTGACAGGAAAATAGATGTTGAGTAAGTGACATTTCTCTTTAAGTATCTCAAGACGCTTCTACAAAGCTCCTGGATATAGTAAAGGCAAGGCCTCCCCTGAAGGTGCTGCAAATGTTTCTTCCATGTTGCTCTCAGTGGCAACTGTGGCATTGTGGACAGCAGTCTGGACTTGGAATTGGGAGTCTTGGATTGGAACCTCAGGTTTTCCAAGTAACTCCATGACTCTGGACAGATTGTTTAGCCCCTGAGCCTCTGTTATTTTTTTTTAATGTAGAATTGGAATATTAATATTTATCTCCCAGGCTGCTGTAGGAACTAAATAATATAATATAATATAGGAGGATTACCTAGCATGGAGCCCAACCGAGAGGGAGGTGCTATTTAATAAACATTCTATTGAATCTGCGTCTTATGTCACCAGATTGGTTAACCGGAATCTCGAATTCCATCCGAGAGCATTTGAAGTATTGATTAGGTGTGTTAAAGGGCAGTCAGACTTCACCAAGGTATTTGACACAAATAAATGATACTCCCTTGCTACTGGTGAGAAAGGATTTCACTGATGATGACTCAGTAGGGCTCTAGGGATGATTTGCCAACAGCGCCAATTTGGGCAGGTGTGGCTAATGGGGTGAAGGACAGGATTGGAATTCAGTATGAGGTTTGGCAAGTTTTATAATGAGCAAGAGAGTGCAGCTCATTTAGGAAGGGAAAGCCAGAGTCCTGTAGCAGCTGGATGTGGGAGGGCTGTCTGTGTCAACAAGCATTGGAGAAGGTGTTTGATAGCTGGTCCTGAATGAGTGCCCAGAATTAGTGCCCTGGGCTAAATGCAGCAGCTCTGACCACCTGCTTTCCTGCACAGGTGACAGTACCTCTGCTGGTTCCTTCCTGGGAAGTTTTGGAGGCGGGTGGGGGCAGGGGGGGTCTTAAGAAGTTCTAGGTGGAAACAAAAGCTTCATAGGAGTCATAGCCCTTATCTCCACGGACTGCTCCCACCTGGGTGCCCTCATTTGATCATTCAATCAACTCTTATGTGCATCCAGGTCAGGTAGTGTTGTCATCTTTTAAAGGGTGGGTAAACTGAGGAAAAGAGAAATTAAATGGTGGCCTATTTAGAATAGAGACTAGAACCCAGTGGGAACTTGGATCTGTTATGAAATGAATAGATAATAGTGTAGTGCCTCACACATAGCTGGCCCCTTCAGTAAATGGCCATGTTTAACATTGCTGAGAAAGGGGAGTGGGCCTGCCAGGAGACTAGGGCATTCCTGTGACTCAGTCATGCCCTTTCAGTGTGTATGGAAGAGGCCAGCCAGCAGCTTGCCATCTTGTCTGAAGACAAAACAAGAGGAAATGGGTTTCCGCCACAGGTGGAATCTGTAGTTCATTCTGGAGTTAGTTTTCTCCTTAAAATAAAATAAAAGAGCCGGAGGATGCAAGCTCTGTGACATCAGTCAATAAAATAATTAAATTACTAACAGAAGCAATAATACCAAATAAAAGCTAACACAAGATGTGCAATGGAGACAGCATGTTTTCATCATATTCAACTCAGGTGAGGAAATGTGTAAAAGTGGGCATGCTCATCAGTCCCCTGCTGGTCCTGCTCACCTCCCCCTAATGAATTTCAAGGGACTGGCCATCCCTCGGGGGCAGGACCTGCCCTTAGGGAAGAAGCCATCAACAGGGCCGCAGGTATTCCTCTTCAGGTGATGATTTCAGCCAGGCCCTCCAGCACTTTGTGGCCATGATTAACTCCTGTGATCCCCCGGTGCTGACACTTGGCTGGAAGCATCAGACAGCAAGCTGAAGGCCCTGGGATCATAACCTGGTTTGAATTACTTTTGCTTCTTTTTCAGACCTCTAAGATCTGGACTCTGCAGCCTTCTGTTATCCTTCACTCCCTTTTCTTTTTCTTTCTTCCTTTCCTTCCTTCCTTCCTTCCTTCCTTCCTTCCTTCCTTC
>NW_005358043.1:5062094-5080096 GCF_000412655.1 Myotis brandtii
TTTCTTTCTTTTCTTTCTTTCTTTCTTTCTTTCTTTCTTTCTTTCTTCCTATGCTAGTTTGCTCAAAAATTTCCTCTTGCTCTTTTGACCTCACAGTGTCACCAAGATCAGTGCTTCACAAACGTTAACCTTCTGGGAATCTGGTTAGATTCTGAATGAGCAGGAATGGGTGGGGCCTGAGACTCAGGATTTCTAACAGGCCCTGAAGTGCTGGTCTCACTGATCTTGCAAGAATCTGAAGTCCTCCTGCTTGGAGATGTGGCAAGAAGCTAGGAATATTCTTGGGCAAGTGCAATGGGGAAACTGAGGCAAGAAAATTAAACAAGGCCAAGTAGTTTGGACAGCTTGTAGCAAGCTTGTGAATCACAAGAACTTATCTTCCACAACCAAGGATACTTGAGAGCAAATGGTTTATAACTCTCCTCCCTAACCAGAGACTACATAGCTTAAATCACCCTGGCCTGGGAAAATAGAGAACAAAGACCCAACTAATGCCATTTGTGCCAGCTAAACCCAAGGACAGATGAAGTTTGGGGGATAAGTATTTGGATGGTATCACTTGGGAGTGAAATATGATAGGATAAATAGCTGCCAGGGAAGGAGGAGGGGAAGGGGAGGGGAAAAAAAGGGGAAATTTTATCTCACCCATTGAACAATGAAGTCAGGAATCTTGGAACTTGCCAAGATAAAATCACCAGGTGTTCTCATAAATTCTGGGAAAAGTCTTAACAATGTAAAAGGGGAACCTTGAAACCTATAGGAGGAAAAAAAGCATAAAACCCTTGAACTCCCACCAGGTGATGTGCTCAGACCAACCAAGTTGCTTGCTTGTACTTGTGCGTTGCTTCCTTAATAAATTCACTTGCTTTAATTCAACACAGCTGTCTGTCACTTGTTTGAATTCTTTCTTGTGAGCTAATAAGAACTGAAGCGGGGAGAGCCTCCTTTGACTTGGGAGGCTCTCTGATAACAGAGAAAGAGCATGCTTCTCTACTCTGCATCCTCCTGGACAGTTTAAGGGCATGACACCAAAGCACTGTGTGACAGAAATATAGAAGCAGAGTTAGACAAAATTAGAGCAATGAACACTTTCCTTCTGAGATTTGCTGAGCACTGAATAAAGTGGAGGGACATGCCATCTTGAAAAACTTTCAAAATTCCCTGTCTCCTGCAGGCTGGGTAAATGTGACCTTGGGCTCAACTAGATGACTGCAGGGAAGGAAATGACAGCTAGAAGCCTGCACATTGTAGACCTTAGGAAAGAATGGTGGATAGGGCTGAACTCCGAGTGACTGAAACATTGCTTGGTCCTCCTCAGTTTTATTTTTATTTCAGTTTTTTGAGCCAAACACCAAAAATTCTAAACCACAGTTACTTTTTTTAAGGTTTCATATTCTTTTCTTATATTTTTAAATTGTTCATTTACATGTTGAATGGTGAAGTGATGACAAATACAGAAAACAGTAACATTTTTTGAATAGTTTTGCATTTTCAAAGCAAAGCTCTAGCAGGGGATACCTTCCATATACATATGGACTTCATCTTTATAATGATTTTCCTCTTCTATGTGCAATGAGCCAAGAAAGAGTTTTCAAAGACCTTTTACCAAAAAGTACATTTCCCCCCTAAAATATTCATTTAAGCAATTCAGCCACCTACCCCAGGCTCATGATAAATTATTTAGATGATTACTTTAATTCTCTGCTTCACTTTGCTAATGTAGATCTGGACTTTGCTTATAGATTTATTGCCAGCTACATGTTTTTCAGGTACCAAGAGTTACTAAAAGGTTGATAGTTTCATTGAGGTTCTCACATCCTACAATTAGAATCCTTTTGTGTTTGATTATTAGTTTCAGTAGAGAGAGCTCTCATATGGCAGTGGGTGGTGAAGGAAAGAAAATCTCTAGTATCACTGATAAAAGTTACTGTATGACGCTCTAAATATTATGATTATTAAATATTGCATTTCAGTTAGGCTGTCACATTTAATGTTTCCAAAAAGCAATGTAATATATAAGCATGTTTTCCAATAACTTGCTAAACATAATACATAAGGAATGTTTCCTTCAGTGTAATTTGATGCCCAATAAATAAATGTCCACTAAGTACAGGGTTGCATCTTCAGTGAAGGTGTTCTGACTGGGGACTGAGTCCTTCTCATTTTATTTCGCTGGTGTAATTTGATATGACTGTAGCTGGAGGCAATTTAGTGAGCTGCTGTGCAGACAAGGAATGTACACAGTACCAGCACCAGCCATGCCTGAGCATGGCTTGATGTTAAGGGTTGATGATAAAAGGAGCAGGCATTTAAAAAAATCCTGGTGGCATCTTCGGTACCTGAGTGAGAGAAATAAAAAGTACAACCTCAAAAACATCAAAAGCCCAAACATACGGTAGAATTATGGACAAAGGAAAACAGAGAAACCATATATTTTAGAAATTGTTTAGGGACTCTGAATAAGGCTGCAACACATACATCTAGCCTGAATCCGTCTTGTCACAAAACAGTCATGGAAAGTAAAGTGGTGGGAAGCCAGCCAGCTTTATGTTCCTTCTAACTTTTCCATAGTACTCCCTCCCTGAAACCCACAAGCCAGGAGTACTGCACAGGAAGGGGGTGGGCCTTTTCTAAGCTCTTAACCTCACAAATGTTTAAATAGCCACTTATAAAAATAAACAAAGACTTTAAGAAGCTGTTTCTCATTAAATCCAAAACCCTGTAGAAATTGTAGTCACCACGAGCCCCACTACAATGTTCTGTTTGGAAGGTCTCAGCATCCTTCCTTGAACTATTTATCTCTAAGCCTGACAATCAGTGCCTGAAATTTGTCTTTTATTGTCAGCGACTCCCACCCTGTGAGTAGTGCAGAATTCTGGTTGGGGAAGCTGTGTTTTTCCAGGCTTTTCGGATTTCTTGTGCAAAGAAGACAAAGCAGACACTTTGCTTCTAAAATATTCCATAGTGTTGCAAATATTTTCTAGACGCCTGGTGGGGCCGATAGTTTTTCAGAAGGATTCTAACCTGACCCCATTATCTAAATTATTTAATTTGAGTGACAATAAACACAGCACTGTGGCAGGCTGTGTTTCTCTTTTTTTATTAAAAATTTTCAATGTTGACACTATTGCATTTTTCTTCTTATTCTTAATAAACACAGCACTGTGGTAGGCAGTTTTCTTCTTCTTTTCTCTTTTTTTATTAAACATTTTCAATGTTGACACTATTGCATTTTTCTTCTTATTTGAAGTTATTGATGAGCAGCTGATGTTTCCATGTGGTTGAAAAAGATTGGTTAGTTTGTTGGTATCTTTCTTCTACCATTGCCATGAACTGCTGTCACTTTGGTATCTGATAGCCATATTGAACTTTGATTACAACTTTGCCTCTTAGACTCGTTGTCTACACTACAGCTTTTGTTTCCATTCACTGAATTGCCTGATCCAGAAAACTGGACACCATTCTTGATTTGTCTCCTTTTCCTAGCATCTAAGGATCCACAGAGCGAACCTAGCCATTTCAGTCACCTACCACATCTTAGCTATGTCCCTCTGCTGGAGCCCAGTGAGCTTCAGATGCAGCCCAATCTTCCAGGGGTCTGTCACGACCCATTTACATCTCCAGCCTCCGTGTTCCCACTCCCCTCCCTCAGTTCTGTCCTCCTCTCATAAACGAATCTGTCCCAAGCATGCCACTCTCTCTTTTGATTTCAGGACTTCAACTGTATTGTTCCTTTTGCTTAGAAATTCTCCTCTTTCTTTTCTTGGCAAACTTGTACACATCTGTTAGGTCTTGCTTTAGGTGACACTTACTCCTTCAGGTCTGCCCTTACACACAAACACCCGTGTCGCACAGCTGGGCCTAGTGGCGGAGCGTAGCCTTCACTGAAGTCTGCCTGAACCTGAAGTCTTTGTTTCACCCATCCCACCTCTCCAAAGAAGTACAACCTTTGGCTTTGTCCTCTCTGGAGCTTGCCAAGGAGGATAGAAAAGGTTTTTCTTGTTTAAACCCCGGCAGGGCTTTATTTGTCTTTTATTGTCTTCTATGTCGATGGCCGTGCTCTCTCTCATTCAAATAAGATTTAACAAAAATCCTCCTTTCTTTTACTTGTTCTCACTTGTGATAAATCTAGTGTCTAACATTATCTAGAAAGTTGGCACTCACAGAATTTCCCATTTGGTCTATAAACCAAAAACTCAGTAGCCAAGCCCTTGAAGTTGTGACACCTGAGCACTTCATGACCCAAACTTACTTTATGAATATGAATATTATGACTTATATATTCAACTAGTGAATTGCTATAATCTCAATCAATATTTCATGAGAAAACATCTTTGGTTGAAGTACTGGGCTGTCAATACCTTGAAACACTGCTAACTCCAGGTGGATTTAACAAAAATCCTCCTTTCTTCTGCTTGTTCTCACTTGTGATAAATCTAGTGTCTACATTATCTAGAAAGTTGGCACTCACAGAATTTCCCATTTGGTCTATAAACCAAAAACTCAGTAGCCAAGCCCTTGAAGTTGTGACACCTGAGCACTTCATGACCCAAACTTACTTTATGAATATGAATATTATGACTTATATATTCAACTAGTGAATTGCTATAATCTCAATCAATATTTCATGAGAAAACATCTTTGGTTGAGTGTATCTGGCTAGAATGGTATGCTGTAAACACCTCTTCACCTCCTAGGAGGTGTTTATATTATGGGGACTTTTCTAGAATAGAAACAGGTTTAATAAAGGTTTTAAATCTCAAGATGAGACAACTGGTCAGTGATAACATCGATAAAAGAAACAGATGTTCTGTGATTAGCACTGCAGCTGTTTATACAGATGAGGCCACCCTAGTCCCAACTCTTTCTGGCTATAGATTATGGACATTAGGAAGATGCAGTCACTCTCTCAGACCATAGGAGTCGAAGGACAGGCAAGATAGACACCGTGGCATCCAAAGCCAGTCACTTGAAACAAAATAGTCTAGTGAACAGAGAAAGATCATCTGGGAGCCAGTCTCTGGATAATGACTCTTGATGCCAAATCAAGTTTCCTGGCTAAGACTTCATTTCAAAACAGAATTACTTTGAGTTTTCTTCAGCTGTGTCTTCAAAAGTAATCACGTTTCAAAGACGACACAATAAGCCAGACACCCATCTCATAGGACGATACATTGAGATTTGAAAATCTATTTCTATTTGAAAATCTATTTCTATTTGAAAATCTATTTCCATTCTGAATAAGCCATGACTGCCATTCACACCTGGCAGACAGATGCCGTGCAGCTATTTCCTGGAGATTGGTTTGCGTTACCAGGCATCCTTCTCCCTTACTGAGTTTCTGGGCTGTCAGTACCTTGAAACACTGCTAACTCCAGGCGGTTTGATTATCCAGTACATTAAGGTGAGAAATCAAAAGTAGATGCTTTCGACCATAATAAGGTGTGGACTTACCTATGTAGAGATATCATAAGAAAAACTGGGATGTATAAAAAATGTGAAAAATATAGTTTTGCAAATGTGTTGTTGTCACAACTAGAAATTTAATTAAGCGTCTTGAAAGTAGGATCTATAATCTAGTCAGAAGGAGATTTAGGAATTTGAAGAGAAGAGATTCCCATCGTCTAGTAAGAGTGGCTATATTTTTGCTGTCAAGGTTAGGTTGTCCTCCACTGAGCCTCAGGGGCTTGTAGTGAAATGAGAATTGCGGTCTTGGTAGAAGGTAGGAGTGGGTGAAACAAACCCAAATGTAGACCAGGTACGTACATACACTGCTGGTAAGGAAATGAAGAATTTGCTTTCATTAAACATTTATGATGCTTCCACTATGTCCTAGATTCTGAGAGACACATACAGATAAATTGGACAGAGATTTTTCCTCAAAGAGTTCATTTCATGTAGCAGTAAGACCATATGCACATAATAAAAGATAGGTAGTGGTGGCAAGTCTTCCTCTTGGGGAATGTAGAGGGAACCCCCAAACAGAAGGAGGCATGGTCTGAAGAACAGGTGAATTTGCATAGTGGAGGTGGGAGAGATGGGAAAACACAGGGACATGGAGGTGTGCAATCACGGGAGCAAGGCTGCAAAGTTTCTACATTTATTTCATCATTTGTTCTGTTGGTTTGGGTCTCACCCTTGGAGCTTCAGGATTTTGCCTCCATTTCTATTTTCTTATTCATAATTATTTTAATATTGCTATCCTCATATTTTTGGAATCTGAACTGGTTCTCAATTTTGTCTTTTACTTCACTATTTTGATAGGATGCCCTTTTGAGCCAGTAGCTTTCTCCATGTTAGGTTGTGAGCACTTTGTGAACAAAGGATTTATTTGCTCAGACCCTGGCACATAGTAGTTATTAATGACTATTTGCTGAGCAAAACATGATAGTTCTTTATAATAGTGCAGCTGACTTGGTCACTCCATTTTGCATATTAAACTTCTCTCCTGGTAGTTAGCATAGGCAAGGTGAACATTTCACAGCACTATTCTTCTCAGCATTGAATTATTATTGAATATAAGAGTTAAAAGGGGACTGATCACCTAAGAAGATGAAGAAATTAAAATTATAGGCCAATATTCCTCACACATAGGAATGCAAAAATTCTAACAAAAGGTTAGTAAATAGAATGCAGTAACATGTACAAGGATAATGCATCACGATTATGGGCTAAGTTGTATGGCCCCCCGCTGTCCCCACCAAATTTGTATGGTGAAGTCTTAACCCCCTGTATCTCAGAATGTGACTATATTTGGTGATAGGGTCTTTAAAGAAATAAGTTACAGTGAGGTCATTAGGGTGGGCCCAAATCCAGGAGTGCTGGTACCCTGAGAAGAAGATGAAATTAGGACACAGACATACACAGAGGGAAGATCATGTGATGGCACAAGAAAAGGATGGCTAACTATACACCAAGGAGAGAGGCCTGGAACACACCCTTCTTTCCTAACTCTCAGAAGAAATTACACCTGCTGACACTTTGATCTTGGCCTTTTAGTGTCCAGAACTCTGAGGAAATAAATTCCTGTTGTTTTATCCATCTGGTCTGAGGTACTTATCACAGCCCTAGAAAATCAATACTCATTATAATAAGAATGAAAAGAATAAAGAAATAAACAAATAATTATTTCAGATAGATTTAGATAGAGCATTTGAAAAATTTAAAACGTATTTATAATTTAAAGCTTTCAGCAAACTAGAAATAAAAGGGAATGTTCTCAATCTGAAAACAGCCACCTACAAAGAATTTAAAAGGGAAACTTGAATACTTTCTTTTAACATCTGAAATACCACAATGATAGGACACTTCCATTCTATGTAATATTGAAGCCATAGTGCAATAAAGCAAAAAAAAAGAAAAAGAAAAAAGAAATGAAAGGCACGCAATAGAAAGGAAGAAATGAAACTGCCTTTATTTGCAATTACCATGTCTACATATATAAGAAACCTTCAGGAAGATGCAAAATAACAACTAGAATTAGCAAATTCTCAGGATACACAGTCAATATACAAAAATGAAAGTATATTTCTATAAATGGTAACAAATAATTGAAAACAAAATTTTAAAAATCATGAAAGGCATGCGGTAGAAAGGAAGAAATGAAACTGCCTTTATTTGCAATTACCATGTCTACATATATAAGAAACCTTCAGGAAGATGCAAAATAACAACTAGAATTAGCAAATTCTCAGGATACACAGTCAATATACAAAAATGAAAGTATATTTCTATAAATGGTAACAAATAATTGAAAACAAAATTTTAAAAATCATTTGCAATAGCATAAATCTTAAAATTCTTAAGGAAAAATTTAAGAAAAGACTTACAAAATTACTTTACTGAAAACTATGAAATGTGGTTCATGGACTGGGAAACTCAATATTGTTAAGGTATCAGTTCTCCCTCATTTCATCTATAGATACAACACGATTAAAATTTGGGGTGCAAAATTGACAAGCTAATTCTAAAATTTATATGTAAATTCAAAGGACTTAGAATAGTCAAAATAATCTTGCAAAAATAATAAAATTAAACGACTTAGACTACTTGATTTCAAGACTTTAAAATTACGGTATCAAAAACATTATCATATAGATCAGCGATTTTCAAACTTTTTCATCTATGGCACATAAATTAATTACTAAAATTCTGTGGCACACCAAAAATATATATTATATTTTTTTGCCAATCCAACAAAAAATAGGTATAATTTTGATTCATTCACACCAGATGGTATTGTTGTTTTGGCTGTCTTTTTCTTTTTTTAATTTGACAATCTAAGGGAAAGGAAGTCAATGCCCCAGACTAAATAGTCAGATATTGCATATTTAAAAATTCTTGTGGCACACCAGTGTGTCACAACACACTAGTTGAAAATTGTTGATATATAGTGGTATAGAATAGAGCCAAAAAATATAGTCCTACACTTATACAACAAATTGATTTTCCCAGTTTTATTGAGAAATAATTGATATACATCACTGTATAAATTTAAGGCATTTGGTTGATTTACATATATTGTGAAATGATTATTGAAATAGGTTCAGCTAACATTTATCAGTTCATATAGATCTGATATAAAGAAAATAAAAAAACAAAAGAAAAAATTTATTTGTGATGAGAACTTCTAGAATTTAGTCTCTTAACTTCTTTTCTACATAGTAGTGTTAACTATCACCATCATGTTTTATATTACATCCCTAGCACTTATTTATCTTTTAACTGGGAATTTGTACCTTTTGAACACCTTCCTCAAACTTCCTCCACCCTTCACCTCTGGTAACCACATGTCTAATCTCGTTTTTATGACTTTGATTTGTTTTCTTTTTAGATTCCATATATAAGTGATATCAGACAGTATTTGTCTTTCTCCATCTGAATTATTTCACTTAGTATGATGCCTTTGAAGTCTATCTATGTTGTTGCAAATGGTAGGATTTCCTCATTTTTTTATGGCTGAATAATATTCAAATGTGTGTGTGTGTGTGTGTGTGTGTACAAAATCTCACAACTTCTTATCCATTCATCCATCGATGATGGACACTTAGGTTATTTCCATACCTTGGTTATTGTAATTAATGCTGCTATGAACATGGGGATGCAGATATCGTCTTTACTTAGTGTTTTTGTTTTCTTTGGATATATTCTAAGATATGGAACTGGTGGGTCATATGATAGCTCTATTTTTCATTTTGAGGAATCTCCATACTGTTTTCCATAGTGGCTGCACCAATTTACAATCCCAGCAACAGTGTACAAGGGTTCGCTTTTCTCCACATCCATGTCAGCATTTGCTAATCTTGTCTTTTAGATGATGGTATGGCCAATTGACTTGGACAAAGGTGCCATCACAGTTCAATGGAGAAAGGTGCTGGAACAACTGGGTTAAATGAAAAAATTGATGAGAAAGTTTAAGAAGGGAGCAATCATGGCTTAGAGAAGTGAAATAAGTTACTTAAACGTCACACAGATGAACCACAACTCCTAATTGGGTGGTTAGGAATGCTTTAATGACCCACAATGCTTCCTTTGACAGAAGATTGGTGCATTTGTTTTTGGTTTGTATATTTTGTATATAATGTAGCCTGAAGTTATGTGGCTAAGGAAATTTTCCCAATATGTTTCTGGTATCTATTTTATTACAAGGGATTATTGATATTTAAGAGTAGCTTCATGGACACACGAGCTATCATCAAATTTAGTCAAAAACCCTCACAGTGGGAATCTTATCTCTCAAGGCTTGTCTTTACCTGGCACCATCTTAATGCCATTAGTAAGTACCTTGTCTCATTTTCTTTTTTGAGGAAAAAAATCATGCTTCTATCACGAAGCTCCTTAAATTAGCAATTAAATAGATAGCATTCAACAAGCTGTCAGTTTTCTCCTATTGTGATAATTACTAAATTACAATTGGATAAAGGCAGATTTGGGTATTGAGGCAGATAGAAAAGGTTTGACAGTTTCAGGTCAGAAAACTCTGGTGCCTGAGCATTGAAAAGTTTCATATTTTCTGACAGCCTGAGTCCATGGGAGATTTTTATTTTCTGAATCTGGTTTGGATACATTTTGAAAATGCATATAAAAGGTATCAGGTAAAAAACCCGCCTAAATATGGCAGAACGTGGGAAAGAAAATATTGATGATAAATGGTGTATGTGAAGGCCGGGCAGGATGGGGTAGGCAGACATATTTCAGAAACAGCAAGAATTCCAAATTCCTCGGCTTAATAGGTTCATGTTCTGCATCTGGCTGGACATGGGTTCTGACAGGGCCAAGACAGACCTACTTTGTGGAACTCTCCTACGGTGTGGGTTGGGACATTTCTAATACTTCGGACTATATAAGATTTGTAATAACAATTGCAGAGGAAAATAGTACACTAGACCCGGGAAAGAACTGAGACCTTGTTATCTAACCAAGTACAGCATAGAGATGAAGGACTAGGGCCTAGATAAGTTAACCGACTTGGTCAGATGAATGCCAGCCAGTAACTATTCCAGGGAAGGAGTCCACGTGTTCTGATGTCAAGGGCAAGGCTGTTGTCATTATATCCTGTTACCTTACAGCTTTAATTCCCTCCCCTCCTCCTGCCCCGACCCCAGCACACAGGCAGTTTTAATGATGTAAAAGAATGTTAAGTGGGACTTTTCTGGTCTTGGATTTTTAGCTGAGGAGACCACATCCTAAACACCAGGGTGGCATCTCCATTGGCAGAGCTTGCTAATAGGTAGACAAAAGGTAGTCACAGCCCCACAGCCACCTCCAGCCACCTCCAGCCATGTGGGAAAAGAGCTGCCGTTTGAGCATCTTCTACACAGAAGACACCAACCCCTGGGTACCACAACACTACATCATTTGACCTTTGTCCCCTTACCTATTTTGACTCCTGCAGCCCCAACTCAGCACAAGCAGCTCCTGACTAGGGAAGCACATAGAGGGAGGAGAAAAAATCCTACTCCAGGTTTTTGAATGTGGATGTGTTATAAGGAAGGGGAGAAGCCATAGATGAGATGACAAGTGGAAATTTTAAAACCTGATCATGAGTTATTTTTTTTTATTAGTACCCAGAGTGCCTAGAAAAACGGATGGGTGCTTCCATTATCAGGATGAGGACGGGAGATCCCCTGTGACAACTTGAAGAGAGTGAAGGAGAGAAATAAAATTGCTTCCTGCTTGTATATAACTGAACCCAGCTAGCCAAAGACATTGGTTGAATTCTTTTGGACATTTTCACACTCTTGAAGCATTTACACAGTGCTTATCTGGCTCACACTTGACGGGAAGAGGTGATGTCCTTGTTCGGATGAGTTTGGGGGTAGAAGAGATTGTTTAATCTATCCTCTTGGAGAGCACATGGAGCCACATTTGTTGCAGTGTGGTTAATCCGACCACTGTGGAAGAAAATGAACTCCTGACTCTATCTTCTGAAATACATGGAGTCCAGTTTCTAAGCAATTAAGCTCCCAGAATAGGACTGGTCATTGATTAAGAGGTGTGTTTTTCAAGGTAGTTGGCCCTAAATGGAAAGGCCTTTCTGTGGTCTTGGAATTATACTTCTCAAATTTTGTAAACCTAAAATTCTAGTAGATTATTAGATGATCAAAATTTCTACTAGTACACGAATATGGAAAAGGAAAAATGAGAAGACCCTTCAAGAAGTAAAGCGTTATGTAAGAACTTTAGACTGTATAAAATTGGTTGGTTCTTGTGAATTCCATGAAACAACAAAACTTTAAATCTGACATCATCTGAAACTGGTACAGTCTCTGAGGTCTGATTCTCTACTGAAGTTTTCACTTACCTATTATTTTTGGTTTCTGGGAAAAGTGTATTTTTAGCTTTCCAAATATACAATAATTGCACCACGTCTTTTCAGAGCTGGTAGTTCTGTTTACAGCCTTTCTACCTATGTATGTGTAGGTGGTGGAAACATAGCTGATGAATTATTCTCTTTTCCATTTAACAGAGGGTTGTAAGATATGTTAATTGGTCATTATTTCCTCTATATTGTTTCCTCAGAAAGGTGATGTCTTTTCCATGAGGTATACAGATAAGATTATCAGCTTCAAGCATACAATCAAAAGTGCCATATCCTTGCTCATTGTTTTTTTTAAATCAACTCATGGCTCACACAGTTGTAAAGCTTGGGTTCAGGACCAAGCATTGCTACCCAAGGCTCTGCCCTACTTCTTCACTATGCAGAATGTTTACAAATTACGTACCTCCTTTCCTGGCTGAATGTTTTCTATGTGTCCATCCAGATTCAATTTCTCCTCTCCTTTCTGTCCTGGGTTGTTCAAACTACATCAACTGGTTCCTTTGCTCTGACTTCTCACTGGGTCTGGCCAAGGAGAGCACCAGCAGGAGATTGGAGGGAGGGAGGAGAGTGAGGCTAAGTCCCATGCCTCTCTCCAAGTGCAGTCACCAACAGTGGGCTTCGTCCCTAACCAAGGGCACGGCTCCTGTCAGATGGTCCTCTCCGTCTGCGTTTGCTACCACTCTTCCCTTGCACTCCTTCAGCTCTGGGGTGGTAACTAGTCCTGGGGCAGTGGGCTTCGTCCCTAACCAAGGGCATGGCTCCTGTCAGATGGTCCTCTCCATCTGCGTTTGCTACCACTCTTCCCTGCACTCCTTCAGCTCTGGGGTGGTAACTAGTCCTGGGGCACTGCATTGCCCCTTGTGGGTCCCTACACCTGCCCATACTTTGTAAGTTGTCCATTGGTTATACTCTCATAATACTTAGTTTGAGAGGGCCCTTTCTTTACCTACTTGAACCCTGACTAATACATTCTCCTTTTAACATTTCTTCTCTTCACTAGGAAACTGATAACATCCATTCCAATCCTCCAATGGCCTCTGTCATCATTTAGTTGAAAGCTTCTTTGACGTTTTTTCTGTATCCCTACATCGCTTTCCATATTCTTCCATTATAGATCTTTGATTGTGACCAGTTGCAGAGCAATGATTTACATTTATATGGGCACTCCCTAGATCATGAGTTCTTCTAGTCCAGGAACATCTCTGTGTCCCTTTATCACTTGGTAAAGAATCTTTATCCAATATACACTTATATTTTCCAATGTACATTTATTAAAATGTACATTGTAAAATGCTTGATAAAATGCATATAAAGATAAAAATGGGCATAATTAACTGCTTACTATGTTCTCCTACAGCAATTATTATTTTAATGGTCAGCATCTCATATCAATGAGTTATTTGATAAATAAATCATGTTAATAATATGGAATTTAGGACTCTGGAGATAGAGACATTTTGAAGAAAGAAAACCGTATTGAGATCAAGGTTTATCCCAATATCTTGCCAATGTCATTTTGCATCACAGTAAAAAATGAACTCTGTGTCCAGAAAGGCCAAAGTTCAGCTGCCAGGTCTACTACTTATGACCTGGATAACCTTGGTAAAATAACCTCTGTCTGACAGATTTCTTTTTAGAACTTGCGATAACTCTTTTTTTCCTCTCCAGAGAAAAAGTAGGTATTCAATAAATGTTTTTCATTTGGTAAATATTAGTTTATTTTCTCTTCTCTTCTTTCAAACTAAGTCATCAAGGCCAAGAAATGTAACCCAAAGCAATGAAGAACCATTGCAGTTAAAAAGCCATGCGGCTCAATAGTCACAGCAGTAAAGTGAAACTATTTCTGGGTTTTTAGCTCTCCAGTGATTTACCAAATGTCAGCAGCTTCTCTGGGAGCTGGAAAGCCTAAAAGCACATTTGTTGAGCTCAGACGTTCTATTACTTGTGTCAGGAATTAAAATCTGTGACTCATATTCTCACAACAAAAAAATTCAAATGAAACTTGATGTTTCTAATTTTGTTAAAGCTTAGGCAATTAGCACATTTATTTAGCCAAAGTGGCCAGCCAGGTATTTTAGAATCATAGATTTACGACAAAAGTGAGGAGGCCTTCTCATAGGTCACAGAGCTGGTTGGTGACAATATTTGAACTATATCTCAACTCTCTCATCTAGTACTCTTTCTAACACATTGCTATTTTTGTGCCAGGAAAAAAAAAGATATTGAGAAATTTATTTATGATACTTGGCATAAATGGTTCTAAGAACTGTGATGCCCTTCTTTCCATTAGCTTGGGAAGGCTGCATAAATTAAAATGAAACCATATAGGCATGGAGAATAGTGGATTTGTGTAATACCAAAATAGCCAGTCAGTTCCATCAGTCCAGGGAAACTATTAGGCGTTTTAGAGAAGCCATTATCCCAAATGTTTACTTAACAGTTGATTCTAAAAAGCTGCATCCGTTATTCTGGGTAGATTGCATTCAGCTAGGAGCGGTTCCTTAGGCCCTGCCAGTGACCATATCATTCCATTCATTTCAGTGGACTTTCTTTTCACCTCCCTTCCCTATCCACATAGAAAATTGATGTTAAGATATCTGTGGAGAAGATAACACAACCAAGGACATGGAGTCATCTGCTGCCATCTTCTTAGTAGGTGCTCAGTAAATGTGTATTAAACTAAGCTGGAAAATCGTGGCTTCAGTTTTTGAATACTATGTGATTTTGCTCTGAGCTGGAAAATCAAAGTGACATCTATGAACGTTCAACCAAACTATGCCTATGCTGGTAAACATTTTAGAGCAAATAAAGTTAAATTTATTATAAAATGTTATAGTTCACCAAAACTAAGAATGCTGATTTTTTTTGTCTGCTTTCTCCATTTCCAATTCTATGAGAATTAATAAAATAATGGCACTGATAATAATATTCTTGTGGGTCAAAAAACATTAGCTTTACTAATGAATTCATTGTAGGGATTTCTTACTATACGAGTGTGTGGTTTTCAATTTTAAATAGAAAGCATCCAGTTTGGTTCCTATGTTGATTCATTGCCATAGCATCAATATATTGAAGTCACACTCTTGCCAATGGATTTCATGGTCCCAGTCTTTTCAGAAACATGTTATAGAGCATGACGTTTTTTTGTTTTCCTCCTAATGAAAGATCTTAACAGTAATTTTGAGAATGTCGGCAATAATGACAGATTTGTATGGATGGGACTTAATGAAGAAAATGATTTTCTGGCCTCCTGTTCCAATTACTAGTGTTATATAAGTACTGTATATAACCTGAAAGTAGAGACATAAAGCAACCATTTTATTATGCTAATATATTCTGCTGGTTTTGTGTGTTGAAGGGGCCTATCTATCAGAACAGCTTGTCCCTGTTCCACAAAATCTGGGATTTCAGTTGGGAAGATTTGATGGCTGGAGAACTGAAATTATTTGAAGGCTCATTTACTTATGACTTGCAGTTGACATCGCTGTCAGCTGGAATCTCAACTGGGCTGTTGGCCTGGACACCTAGACATTGATTCTGCCTGTGGCTGTTTGAGCTTCCTCACAGCATAGTGCCTGGGTTCCAACAGCGGTGCCCCAAGAGAAGCAGGCAGAAGCTGTATGAATGTTTAATACTAGCCTCAGAGGTCACAGCGTGCACCTTCGCTCTCATCAGAAGCTGGCCAAATTCAAGGGGTGACAACACAGGCTTCACCTCCCAAAGGGAAGAGTGTCAAAATCACAGTGAAAGAGAGCATCTTTGGAAAACACAACCTGCTACATCTCTGCTCCGAGAGGAAGGAGGTATTCCACGCCGTGTCTTTTCGCTCCATGCTTTTCCCATGGCCGGTGCCAGGGCCTGGCTGTTTCTCCATATTTTATAGAACGTGTGATTAGCTAAGTACCTCACACATTCTATATTGAAAGGAAAATCTGATTTTCCTTTTTTCCAATCTTTTCCCTGAGGATTGTATGAGAAATTTTACATGATTTGTGGTGTCTACTTTGCCATGAAAAGGAAATAAGGGAATGAGCATGTTATTAGAGATGCATTTCTGGGATGGAAAAAGGAGTGACAACAGGGACAGACGGGTTCTGAGAATGAATCCACATTCATTATTATTTTATTAAATTGTAAATGATGTACAATAAACTGCACCTATTTAAAGTATACTATTTGTTCTTTTTTTGTTAATCCTCACCTGAGGATATATTTTCCATTTATTATTTTATTAAATTGTAAATGAAGTACAATAAACTGCACATATTTAAAGTATACAATTTGTTCTTTTTTTTGTTAATCCTCACCTGAGGTTATATTTTCCATTGATTTTTCAGAGAGAGTGGGAGGGAGGGGGGAAAGGAGAGGGAGAGAGAGAGGGAAGAGACAGAAAAACATCTATGTGAGAGAGACACATTGATTGGTTGACTCCCAACCAGGGCCAGGGATTGAACCCACAACCCACATACGTGTCCTTGACCGGGAATCAAACCCACAATCCTTCAGTGGGTGGACCAATGCTCTAACCGTTGAGCAACACCAGCCAGGCCCAATTTGTTCCTTTTTAACAAATATACTATTATATAGCATGAAACAATCATCTCAATCAAGATAATAAACACATTAATCAACTCCAAAATATCCACATGTCCTCCCTCCCTCCACTCCCTGCCCCCTTGCCTACTACTTCCCAGGCAACTGCTGATATGATCTCTTTCTCTATAGATTAATTTGCATTTTCTAGAAATTTATATAAATGGAGTCATACAGAATGTGTTGATTTGTCCATCCACCTGCTGATAAACATTGGAGTGGTTTTCAACTTTTGGCTGTAACAAACTAGTATGGGCATTCATGTACACATCTTTGTATGGACATAGGTTTTCATTGCTATTGAATAAATACTAGTTGTAGATGGATGCAGAGTATGATAGGTTTATGCTTAAATTTTAAGAAACCTCCAAATTGTTTTCTAAAGTGGTTGTATAATTTTATACTCTCATCAGCACTCTATGAGAGTTCTACTTCTTCCACAGCCTGTCCAACACATGATATGCTTAGTCTTATTTAAGTCATTTCAATAAATACTATTTCATTGTGGTTTTAATGTTTGCTTGCCTAATGACTAAAATTATTCTTTTCATGTGCTTATTTTCCATCTATGTATTTCCTTTGGTGAAATGTCAGTTCAAATTTTTCCCCAAGAAAAAAAAAATTCCCCAGATTTTAAAATTGGGTTATTTATTCTTATTATTGAGTTGAGAATTATTGGTGTCATTCTTTGCTATAAAATCTACTTTATTTGATAGTAATATAGCCATACCAGCTTTTTTTGACAAATACTATATTTTCCGTCTTTTACATTTTTAAAAGTTTTTAAAATGGGGAAAAATTAGTATACCATGAAAATCAGCCATTTGAAGTATATAATCCAGTAGTTGTTGGTGCATTTCCAAAGCTGTGCAACTATCACCACTACCTAATTCTATAAGATTTTCACTATTTCAAAAATAAACATTTCACCTATTAGCAGTCTTTCTACATTCCTCTCTGCCCCAGACTCCCCCAACCTTAGCCCTTGAAAAACTTACTCTTGTTTTGTCTCTATAGATTTTTCTATTATGATCATTCTATCTAATAATAGACAAACATGGTAATTAACCATAACTTTGCTACCCTTCCCATTGGCTAATCAGGGCGATATGCAAATTAACTGCCAACAAAGATGGCGGCTAATTTGCATGCATAGGCGCAATGATGGGAGGCAAAAGGGGAAAGACGGAAGAATGGTGGCAGCCAGTGATCACCATTGGAAAGCCCGGCAGCAGGCCAGGCGACACCCCCCAGCTGGGGGTGCCGGTAATGGCCATGGTGATGGGAGGAAGAGAGAGCCAGGGTGCAGGACCCCAGGGCCAGGGGTGCTGGCTGGCCTGCAGCCCCCTGATCTGTGATGTCGAAAGGAGGGGCGGGGCCCCAGGCATGGCAGCACCCCGGCACCGGGTGCAGCTGTGCCTGCGGTCCCCTGATCTGCGATGGTGACAGCTGCACCCGGAGGACCGGGTGCAGCCATGCCTGTGGCCCCCAGATATGCAATCTCGAAGGGAGGGGTGGGGCAGCAGGCATGGCAGCACCCTGGGTACCGGGTGCAGGCCCAGGGTTCAGCCGAGCCTGCGGCCTTGTG
>NW_005358043.1:5080147-5084191 GCF_000412655.1 Myotis brandtii
CTAAGAGAGGGGAGAGGCAGCAGGCACAGCAGCACCCTGGGCACCGGGTGCATCCCCAGGGTGCAGCCATGCCTGCAGCCCTCTGATCTGGTATCACGAAGGGAGGGGCAGGGCCACAGGCACAGCGGCACCCTGGGCATCCGGTGCAGCCATGCCTGCAGCCCCCAATCTGCTATCGAGAAGTGAGGGGAGGGGCCACAGGCATGGGAGATCGGGGCTGGTGGGGCAATCGCAAAGGTCTGCCAGCACTCAGCCCCCAACCGCTCTCCCTGGGAGTCCGGAGCGGAGGGCACTCTCCCTGGGAACCTGGAAATCCGCCTCCCAGGGCAACTGCGCAGAAACCAAGCCTGGCGAGCCATGGAGAGGGCGAAACCTCCCATTCCCTCCCCAGCCCCAATCGTGCACCAGTGGGACCCTCAGCCTGCCCTGTGCCCTCTCATAATCCAGCACCCCTCGGGGGATGTCAGAGAGCCGGTTTCAGCACGATCCAACAGGCCAGGTCGAGGGACCTACTGGTGCATGAATTCGTGCACTGGGCCTCTAGTTTCATATAAGTAGAATCATACAATATATGACCTTTTTTCTGGCTTCTTTCACTTTGCATAATGTTTTTAAGATTCATCCATGAAGTAGGTTGTATCAACACTTCATTCCAATTTATGGCTGAATCATATTACATTGTGGCAGGATAGTAAAAAGCTAGGAAAATCCCTGGGCAAGCAGAATGGGGAAACTGAGGTGAGAAAATGAAACAAGGCCGAACAGTTTGAGCAGCTTGCAGTCAGTTTGTGAATAGCAAAAACTTAATCTTCCCTAACCAAGGACACTTGAAAACAAATGGTTCATACCGTCCTCCCTAACCAGAGAATACATAGTTTAAATCACCCGGCTTGGGAAAATAGAGAACAAAAACCCCAAATGCCATTTGTGCCAGCTAAACTCAAGGACGGGTGAAGCAGGGGAATAAATAACAAAAACCCCATTAAGGCTAGACATACCTAAGAGAAAAGTAAAAGAGATCAAAGAATAATCCAAAACTCCCCTATACACTCATTTTGATGCATCAGCATATTAAAAATGCACCTGGAGAGCTGGTGAGTATTCTGCTAAAACCCTCCCCTGAGATTCTCACCTGCAGAAAAAGCCCCCGGGACAAAGACTCAATGTGGGCTCTCATGCCCTTGCCCCTTCTTGGGCATGAACTTTTTATTTCCAAGGGTCCCCAGGAGCCTTGCAACCAGGGGAGCAGTGGGCAGCGGCAGCTTGACCTGGGCTCACCCCCTGGTCCTGTCTCCCAGGCTCCCTGTTTCTCTGACTTCCCAGTGAGCTAAAGCAACCCCGCCTTGGCTCACTCCTATCACTGTGACCTTCATTCCCCGTGAGCTAACAGCAGCCCCACCTTGGCTCACTGCTTTCCTATAACATTTCCAGAGCCAAAGCAGCGCCCCGCCTAGGCTCTCCCCCGTTGTTTCTTCCGTCCTAATTTCTTCCTTTGTTTCACTGTCCCCAGCTTTAATAAACATGCTCTCAAACCCATCTGGACTTGTGTTGTGAAATCTTTCCTACACGAAGTCAAGAACCTACACACTACAGGCTGGCCCCTGTCCCATAACAACATTGTAGGGATTCTGTGCTTTCTGGTCATTTTGTGTATCTGATTTGGAGAAAGATCTGTTTAAATCTCTTGTCAATTAAAATTTTTATGTTTTATTTTTGAATTGTAAGAATTCTTTATGTATTCCGGATGGAAGTCCCTTTCCAGACACATAATTTTCAAATATTTTTTGCCATACTATACATTGTCTTCTCACTTTCCTGATTGTGTGTTTGAAGCATAGAATGTTTTAATTTTGATGATGCCAAATTTATCTATATTTTTCTTTTGTCACTTGTGCTTTTGGTGTTATATCTAAGAAGTCCTAACCTTACACATCCTAAGACTGTGTAGGTCTCAAAGATTTGCACTTGTTTCCTTGTTCTGATTTTATAGCTTTAGTTTCAACATTTAGATCTTTCATCCATGTATATGGTGAAAAGTAAGGATTCTATGATCATTCTTCTGCATACGGCTATTCAGTTGTCTCAGACATTTGTTGAAAAACACTATTCTTTCTCGTTGCATTGCCTTGGCACCCTTATAAAAATATATTGACCATAAATATAAGGGTTTATTTTGGATTCTCAGTTATATTCTACTGGTTTATATCTGTATGTATAGTCTATGTCAGTCCCACAAAATCTTGATTACTGAAGACTTGCAGTCAGTTTTGAAATAGGCAAGTTTGAGTCTTTCAACATTATTCTTCTTTTTAAAGATTGTTTTGGCTATTATGGTTTTCTTGAATTTACACATTAACTTTAGAATCAGTCTGTGTCCATAGGTAGGATTCAAACTCAGCTTCTCTCTCTTCAAGTTAGTGAGCTTTACACTTATTACTGTTGTCATTGATTAATTGACGTATTTAGTTATTCAGAAAAAAACTAAAGAATTTCCTCTGTACAAAACTGAAAACACTGTACTCATTTGTTCTGGAAAGCTTTGCCATAAGAGAACTTTACCTTCTTAATTTATTATTGCCTCCTTTGTGATAGTGTTTTAAAATTGTGCCTCAATTGGGTTGTCACTTAAACAATGATTGTCTGTAATTCTATATAATTATAGGAGTTGTGGTGGTAATAAAATGACAAAACAGAAATTGCCTTAATCCTCAGGAATTTTATAAAGGTGCCATTCGAGACCCATATCTGAGATGACTGTGGTATGAGCTGTAAGAGAAATGTTCAGTTCTATTCAGAAAAGAAGCAGTCTATGAGCGGTCATCATGCATACCAGGCACTGGGTTAGGCATGGTGGGATCCAAAATGAATATGACATGTTCCCTTCTGTGGCTGGATCAGCTTATAGTGTAGTGGGAGAAACAGATTTACAGATACAGACTGTTAATGGAAAGGAAGCTATAATAAGAGTACAGAGGAGAGAATATTTATCTCAATGTGAAACTCATAGAGACGTATTGGTGAGGGTGCTGGGCTGCAAACAGAAAGGGACTTTATTTAAGGCTATCAATTAGCTCCCCTAGTCATCAGGAGAGCTAGTGAAGCAGATTAATCTTCCCAGAACAGTGCCCAAGAATACTGGCCTATTGAAGTAACCGTCAATGTGCAGCATCACCAAGACATAAATGCCATTAACTCAACTCCACTGCAACAACCACAGTTGCCAGGAACATATACTTCTCTTTGAAAACCACCTTTCAACCTGCTTCTGAAAACTGGACATCTCTGCTGCCACCTGCAATTTACAGCAAAAACAAGCTCCGCAAAGAGCCTGTTTCCTCACATGTTCACATCTGATTTGCATTTCTGCCCGGATGCAAAGGACCTGTTACATAGACAAAACGGTCATTCAATTTAGGGCGATCTCTTGGACTGTCAACCTTGGGCTTACATTGCGATTGCCTGGACATTGATTTAAAATACTATGTCTGGTTCACATTCCAGAGATTCTCATTTAATTGGTCTGAGGTGCATATTTCACATCAAGGCGTTAAAAAGCTCTTAATTGATTCTGATTTGAAGCTGAGATTGTGAACCTGGGTTTGATGGTTAATTTTACGTCAACTCAACTGGGCCACTGGGTGCCCAGATCTTGGTCAAACATTATTCTGGATGCATCTGTGAGTGTTTTTTAGATGTGATTAACATTTGAATTGGTAAGCTGGGTAAAGCAGATGGCCCTTCTTTAATGTGGGTGGGCCTCATCTAATCAGTTGAATACTTGAATACAGTCCTGCATTACTTAACCAGGGTTTTGTTCTGAGAAATGTGTCCTTAGGTAATTTCGTAGCTGTGTGAACTTTATAGAGTGCACTTACACAAACCTACGTGGTATAACCTACTATTGCAATTGTATGTGTTGTACTTTTATATGACTGGCAGCCCAGTAGGTTTGTTTACACCAGCATCACCGAAAATACATGAGTAATTGTAGTGTAAGCGCTGTAATACAAGTGCCCGACTTAAGCTTTGATTACCAAGGCATCC
>NW_005358043.1:5084839-5090227 GCF_000412655.1 Myotis brandtii
GCAGATATGCCTTGTATGCTCCAGGGCCTGTAAATAACCTTTTTTCCTTCAAAGTTTTCATATGTTGATTGCTGAAAGGCATCTTAAATTGTAATAAAAACCACAAGGGTTGGTCCAGTTGTAACATTGGTCTAGAAGGGAAATGTCTGCGGGGAGCTCTCGGGGGCCCATGGGAGCTCCCCAGGCATTTTTGCAGGTAAGATAGACTGAAATGGGCACAAAACAGTAATGCCTCATGCTTTGACATTCAGGCTGGCTATGAAGCACTCACAGTTGCTTAAGACTTCACTAGGCATAGGAATTTTTCAGCTCCACTATAATCTTAGGACACTACCGTTGTGTATGTAGTCCGTCTTTGACCCAAATGTGGTTATGCGGCACATGGCTGTAGGACAAAAAGCCTGACCCTCCCTTTAGCAAGAGGGAGCTCCTCCTTTTGAGTGCTTTAGCTGGGATACCAGTATTCCTCCTGCCTTCCAACTTGAACTGAAACATCATTTCTCCTTGGGTCTTGAGACTGCTGGCTTTGGACTGAAATTTATACCTTTGGCCCTCCTGGGTATTCAGCTTGCTGACTGCAGATCTTGGAACTCCTCAGTCTTCATAATCACACAAGCCAATTCTTTATAATCTCTCTCTCTCTCTCTCCACACACACACACACACACACACACACACACACACACACACACACATACCCTTTTGGTTCTGTTTCTATGGAGAATCCTAACTAATGCACAAAGATTTAGGGTTGAGTTTTTTTCCAGCCCCAGCACCAAGGTACCATTCAGGACAGATTCAAGCCCTCCCAAACAATGTGGAGCTATTCTCTTAGTCCCCTCAGTTTTCTGCCTTGATCCCAAATGCAGAGAATGGTATAGAACAGTGGTTCTCAACCTTCCTAATGCCGGGATTTAGGGTTGAGTTTTTTTCCAGCTCCAACACCAAGGTACCATCCAGGACAGATTTCAAGCCCTCCCAAACAATGCGGAGCTATTCTCTTAGTCCCCCCAGTTTTCTGCCTTGATCCCAAATGCGGAGAATGGTATAGAGCAGTGGTTCTCAACCTTCCTAATGCCGCGACCCTTTAATACAGTTCCTCATGTTGTGGTGACCCCCAATCATAAAATTATTTTTGTTGCTACTTCATAACTGTAATTTTGCTACTGTTATGAATCGTAATGTAAGTATCTGATATGCAGGATGTATTTTCATTGTTACAAATCGAACATAATTAAAGCATAGTGATTAATCACAAAAACAATATGTAATTATGTATGTGTTTTCCGATGGTCTTAGGCGACCCCTGTGAAAGGGTCGTTCGACCCCCAAAGGGGTCGCGACCCACAGGTTGAGAACCACTGGTATAGAAGAATGTGGGATGCTAAGGGTGAGGATAATAGAAAAGAGATTGTCACTTCAACCTCCGTTGCTGTTACGGTGAATGACAGGGGGAGTCCTGGTGTAGGAGATATGGGGAGACATACATACACCTGCTAATGAAGCACACCTCACATCAGGCTGCATGTGGCATATGTTCACTGGCATTAGGATGCAGGATGACTGGCTTGGAAAATGTTGAAAGACTGAGCATGTTAATTTTTCAAAAGCATCCTCTTCAGCAGAGGTCCTGTGATATTTAAGAGGCTCTAATGATGGAGAAACATATGCTAAAGATCATAAAGACTTTTCAAGATCAAAATGAAGGTATCTAAACAAGAATGAAGGGGAAAACAGGTTGGGCATAAGAAATTTGAATTCAAATCTGTCTCTGGCAGTGTAATGCTTTGCAGTTTGAGTGTGTGTGTGTGTGTGTGTGGAATTGCAGCAAAATTCTCACAGTCAGCTGTTACCCAGTTCCTATTGGGAGAAGCATAAACCATGCTGTGGAAATGAGCTCTACTCACTTTTTGCTATTGACCTTTGTGCAGCATATATTTTTATTCTCGAAAAGGGAATGATTTTGTAGCATTTGTCAGAGACAATATTCATAAACCATTTATCATCTTCTGATGAGCGGGTTTGCATTGTTTAAATGGAAAATGCAAATTACTCCATTTGTTTTTTTCCGGATGACTGAACAACTGCACCATCTGAAAGCTTTGGCTCTCTCTGCCTTGTGCCCTGACAACACACACACACACACACACACACACACACACACACACACACGAGCTCTTTCTATGATAATTAACTGCTTATTTGTGTGTAGGGAGGAGTAGGCAGGGAGAAGGATGTCATTGAAAACCAATTATTTCATATTTTGAATGCCAAGCCTGTTTAAAACCAAAATGTTTTCTCAGTGAACAATGTGACAGCTGATACCCAATGACCTCAGCTTTCCAGCCACTGTTCAGCCGTCCACAGTAGTCTGAAGAGTTCTCTGGAGTTCACATGCGGCCGAGAGGATTTGACTCTCGACACTTAGAGCAGCCCATGAAAGCATCTCTCCCCAGACATCAATATTGTCCCAAATTCAAAAAATATCCTTAGGTAACTTATTATGCCTAAGCTACTATCTGTGAAAATTTCATCTTTTTGTCTTTTTCTTCTTAAATGTCCCTCCTCTAGCAGGTATAATGATAATATGTTCGATTAGAAACGCAAGGGTAATGACTTTATTTTTGGAAGTTCTTTTGGATGATTTTGAAAATTTATTTGAAGTATTTCTATACTGACTTTTAGGATTAGAAACTCTCACGTTGGTGTTATTTTTCCTGCCAAAACATTCCTTTGGCATTTAAAAAAATTTAGTAATAAAATATACACCAGTCACTAGGCCTCTACCTGTGGTATGTGGTGATGGAGGAGGAGTTCCTCTGTTGATTGAAAAGTTTACTCACTGGGCAGTTGCAGTGTGGGCTCCCTGCTCCCAGGCAGGTGTGTCTATAGGAACACAAGCTCCAAAGCACTGGTGCTTCGTGGGCGAAGGCAGGCGTTGCCCAGGGTTACTTGCACACATTTCCAGAAGAAATGTTTCATTCTCCTTTTCCACATTGGTGTTATCGGATCATGTCTGCTGGTTTTTGTGTGCTGAAACATGAAAACATAGCCAAGCCACCCAGTCAATAGAAAGTCTATTCTACTACCCCTGTCTTAGTCTGCTGGGGCTGCTTTAGCAAAATACCATAGCCTGGGGTGCTCACAGCTCTGGAGGCTGGGAAGTCCAAGATCAAGGCGCTAGCAGATCTGCTGAGGGCCAGCTTCCTGGTTTGCCTGTGGCCACCTTCTCCTCATATCCTCACAGGGCAGAGAGCAGCGGGGCGGGGGACGGGGAGCAAGCTCTTTACTGTCTCTTCCAATGAGAACACTCTCATTGCCTGGTTACCTCCCAAAGGCCTCCTGTCGGTATACCATCCACATTGGGGATTAGGGTTTCCACATAGTATAAGCTTTGGGTGGGGGGGGGGGCACTCAAACATCCAGTCCATAGTAATCTCTTCTCTTTTTAGCTTTTCTCTTCATACAGATCCATTATTCATTCTAGTTCACGATGATAGATTAAACATACACATTCTCTTTTCTCTATCCTGTTAAAATGATAGTAAAAGGGGAATAAGCCTACAGGGACAAAGTGAAGGGGAGAGTCAGAGTGTGAGCAATTTAGATGGAAAGCAGATGGTGGGAGGATAACTGGTAGAGCAAAGTCAAAGTCAGTGCAGCAGGGTGTAGAGATGGACTAGAAGGTCCAATGTGTCCCACAGCACCCCAGAGATATGTTCGGAGAGACCAGATACGGTGCCGGGGAGTATAGGTTCCCAATTCTCTTTCCCCAATCACCCGAGGCTTCTAGCAACCAGACTGGAAAAGAGACTGAAAGCTGCCGGAGGGAAGCCCTCCACGTGTTGGTATCAGAAATCCCAGAGCACCAGGAACTCCTGGTCCCCTTGCCCATCAATGAGTCCTAGCAATCAGCCAACCCGGAGTCAGACACAGAGCTTCCAGCCAGTCTTTCACTATTTTATTAAAACCAATAGAGTGAAGTGGGATTGCTGGGTCATACGGTTGGTTCTATTTTGAGTGTTTGGAGTGATGCCCATACTGTTTTCCACAGTGGCTGCACCAGTCTGTATTCCCGGCAACAGTGCATGAGGGTTCTCGTTTCTCCACGCCCTTGCCAACACTTGTTATTTCTTGTCTTTTTTATAACAACCATTCTAACAGGTGTGAGGTGGTATCTTATTGTGATTTTGATTTGCATTTCTCTGATGATCAGTAACACTGAGCATCTTTGCAGATGTCTATTGGCCATTTGTAGGTCCTATTTGGAGAAATGTTTATTCAGGTCCTCTGCCCATTTTAAAAACCAAATTGTTTGTCTTTTTGGTGTTAAGTAGTATGAGTTCCTTATGCATTTTGGGTATTAACACCTTATAAGATGTGTCATTGGTGAATATATTCTCCCATTCAGTAGGCCATCTTTTCATTTTGTTGATGGTTTCTTTTGCTGTGCAAAACCTTTTTGGTATGCTGTAGTCCTATTTTTTTATTTTTTTTATTTTGTTTTTGGTATTTATCTGAAGAAACCCAAAACACTAATTCAAACAGATAAATGCATCCCTATGTTTCTTGCAGCATTATTTACAATAGCCAAGATATGGAGTCACCCAAAGTGTCCATTGTGATGTACATACATACAATAGAATAAAATCTTGCCATTTATGACAACACGGATGGACCTAGAATGTATTATGCTAAGTGAAATAAGTCAGACAGAGAAAGAAAAATACTGTAGGATTTCATTTGTATGTGGAATCTAAAAACCAAAATAAACAAACAAAACAGAAACAAACTCATAGATTCAGAGAACAAACTAATGGCTGCCAGATAGGAAGGAGTTTGAGGAAATGGTATTAAAGGTAAAGTGATTAAAAAGTACAAATAAGCAGTTACAAAGTAGTCACAAGAATGTAAAGTACAGCATAGGAAATATAGTCAATATCATTGCAATAACTACATATGGTATCACATAGGTACTAGACTTATCAGGGGGATCACTTGGTAAGTTACATAAATGTCTAACTACTATGCTATATATGTAAAACTAATATAATATTGAATGTCAACTGTAATTTAAAAATAAAAAATTAAATACCAATGGAAATAATAACAAATAATAAAATCACCATTGGTACAACTACAATCCAGCTTTATCAAATATAAACCTTTGGTCATATTTGTTTAAGATATTTTTAGGAAACATAGTAGGAATACAGGAGAAACCCAGTTTGATCTTATTTTCCTTCCTTTTTGCTTCTTGCAGGTAATTGCTCTTCTGATTTTCATGTTGATCATGACCACATAACTTTCTATACCATTAATAAATGTGCATCTATCACTAAACAATAAAATATTCTTTTTTCTTTATTGATTAAGGTACTACATATAT
>NW_005358043.1:5091074-5091798 GCF_000412655.1 Myotis brandtii
CTGTGCAGAAGCTTTTTATTTTGATGTAGCCCCATTTGTTTATTTTCTCTTTAGTTTCCATTGCCCTAGGAGCGGTATCGGTGAAGAAATTGTTTTGGCATATGTCTGAGATTTTGCTGCCTGTAATATTATTTTACATGTTTTCACATTTTATATAAACAGTACTATACTGCTATTACAATTCTACTTACTTTTTTTACTCAGCATATTTTTTTTAAAATCCATTTTGACTAAATAGAAGCCATTGCTTCATTTTGGATATGCCATGAATTATTTATTTTCTCCAAGTTTTCCCCATTTTTAAGTGTTGCCACCAATGCTACAATGAATATTCTTGTACAGGTCCCTTTCTGCACATGTAAGTGCATTTGGTTAGAGTAGCATCTAGAAGAGAAAAGTGGAGAAAGTATGCACACCTTTAGTTCTACTAATGTGACCCAGCTGATCAGATTGATTTTTCATATTTAACAAACCGAAGAATTTCATTATTTCAATTTTCATTTCCCTTATGATTAGTGAGATTTAGGACCTTCAAATGTATTTTTGGCCATTCAAATTTCTTCTGTAAATTGACTGTTCATATCCTTTGCAAATTTATTCATTTGTTTTCTTGTGGTTTTTTTATAAATTTTTTTATTGCTTAAATTATTACAAAGAGTATTACATATGTCTCCTTTTTTTTCCCCCGCCCTTGACAATCCCCTGGCCTCCCCTACCCCCCAGT
>NW_005358043.1:5091881-5098000 GCF_000412655.1 Myotis brandtii
CTGTGCAGAAGCTTTTTATTTTGATGTAGCCCCATTTGTTTATTTTCTCTTTAGTTTCCATTGCCCTAGGAGCGGTATCGGTGAAGAAATTGTTTTGGCATATGTCTGAGATTTTGCTGCCTGTAATATTATTTTACATGTTTTCACATTTTATATAAACAGTACTATACTGCTATTACAATTCTACTTACTTTTTTTACTCAGCATATTTTTTAAATCCATTTTGACTAAATAGATGCAATTGCTTCATTTTGGATATGCCATGAATTATTTATTTTCTCCAAGTTTTCCCCATTTTTAAGTGTTGCCACCAATGCTACAATGAATATTCTTGTACAGGTCCCTTTCTGCACATGTAAGTGCATTTGGTTAGAGTAGCATCTAGAAGAGAAAAGTGGAGAAAGTATGCACACCTTTAGTTCTACTAATGTGACCCAGCTGATCAGATTGATTTTTCATATTTAACAAACAGAAGAATTTCATTTTTTCAATTTTCATTTCCCTTATGATTAGTGAGATTTAGCACCTTCAAATTTATTTTTGGCCATTCAAATTTCTTCTGTAAATTGACTGTTCATATCCTTTGCAAATTTATTCATTTGTTTTCTTAACATATAGGTTTTAGACGTTTAAAAATTATTTTAATAAATATTACATTAAAAATATTTATAACACAGGTAAGGAAAAACACATTAGATATTCTAAAACTATATTTTGTCACTAATGTTTTATTGGATACGTGCTTAACATGTGTTGAATTGTATTAAATTGGTTTTCTGAGGTCACAGTTTTCCCTTTAATTTTTAAATACAATTTGTTAACATTGAATTATCTGGTTTTGTGGGATAAATCCAAGCTTGTTTTACTACATTTTAAAAAGAAATATTGCTAGCGTTTTATTCAGGATTTTTATACTTATGTTTATAAATAAATTTGATCTCCATTTTTTGTTTTCTTGTTTGGACCATCAAAGACATATGAGTCTCATAAAATCAGTATTGCCAGTGAGGAAGAAAGAGTTAAAGCAGCTGCACTGTCACTCTTCCTCCTGGGGAAGAAGGCAGGTGATTGGATCCTTACAGATCTTTGAGAACATGCTAATATCTGGGTGCCCTGGTAGATAGACTAATGGTATTTGCCAGGAGGAGAGTCCTTATTTTCAGGATGCTCTTAGCAAGATGTAGCTGCTTTTTTATTTACTTATTTATTAAATATGTTTTTAATTTTTTTATTGCTTTTGGAGAGAGTGGAAAGGAGAGGGAGAGAGAGATAGAAACGTCAATAAGAAAGAAACATTGATTGGCTACCTGCTGCACGTCCCCTATTGGGGAATCAAGCCCGTAACCTGGGCATGTGCCCTGACTGGGAATCGAACCTGTGACCTCTTGGTACGTGGGACGATGCTCAAACAATTAAGCAACACCAGCCGGACAAGATGTCACTGCTTTAAGATCACTTATGGTAAACCTAGCATCTATGGATTTATGAGGCATAGGAAACGTATACAAACTATAGAACTCCATAGGATATAAATGGAGCTGTTTCATGACCTAAATGCTCCCTACTATGTGCAGTACTAATTTATGTCCCTTAGAGAAGCCTCATTATTACTCTAGGTCAGACAAATGGGTCTGGGGAGGAAGGCTCTGGGGTGTGATGCAGGAAGCCCAAGACTCTCTCTGCTTCTCTTGTGCCTCATAATTACTTACATCTTAGATATAATTAGTAAAAATTGATGCAAGGTAAGAGCTTTATGTGCTTTCTGGCATTGCTTGTATAAGATGAAAATTATGTATCTGTTCCTTAGACATGCAGTGGTATTCTATATAATAAAAGCCTAATATGCTAAGTGTCCGACCGTTCAACCACCTGACCAGTCGCTATGACGTGCACTGACCACCAGGGGCAGACACTCCGACCGGTAGGTTAGCCTGCTGCTGGGGTCCAGCAGATCAGGACTGGATGAGATGGGCCGGACACACCCTGGAGTCCTCCCACAGTCCCTCCCTGGCCCCGATCTTACACCATTGGGGTCCCTCAGCCTGGCCTGTGCCCATTAGCAATCCAGGACCCCTCAGGGGATGTCGGAGAGCCAGTTTTAGCCTGATCCTGCAACTATAAAACTGGTTTATGATTTCTTTTTTCAGTTGTGTATTTTTTAACCATTAAATTTTTTTAATGGTTATTGTTGATTTATTGAGGCTTTTGTTTCTTGAGAATTTGAAGATGTATAGGTTCTAAAAAGTTATTATTTTCATTCAAGTTTTAGATTTAATTTGCATAGTTTTTTAAACTATCTTCTTCGATTGTTAAATCTTACTTTATCTGCATTGATGGCCCATTTTTGTTGCTTATAATGTTTATTTCTGACCTCTCTCTTTTTTTTTATTAATCTTGTAGGAGACATTTTTAAATTATTAATTTTTAAGAATTCATTTTTAATTATTTATTGCTCTATATTTTTTCTTAAAATCTGTTCTTGTGTTTAATATTTATTTCCTTCTTTTTTCAGTTATGCTTTTTTGTGTTTTTAATAATAAAAACTTATCAATATGTATAATTTTAGCTGAATCCCATCTATTTTGCTATGTAGTATTTAATTATCATTTATACCTAAATATTTGTCAGTTTCCACTATGAGTTCTTCTTTAAAAATGACTCCTTTGTAAATACACTTTTAAATGCCTACTTTTTGTTTTATGCCATATGAAGATCATGTATCATAGAAACGTACACTTGAAACATTTATAATCTTATTAACCAATGTCCCCCCAATCCTATATAATAAAAGGATAATATGCAAATTGACCCTAACAGCAGAATGACTGGGAATGACTGGTTACTATGACACACACTGACCACCAGGGGGCAGACGCTCAATGCAGGAGCTGCCCTCTGGTGGTCAGTGCACTCCCACAGGGGGATCTCTGCTCAGCCACAAGCCAGGCTGATGGCTGCCAGCACAGCGGTGGTGGCAGGAGCCTCTCTTGCCTCCTCAGCAGCACTAAGGATGTCCCCCTGCAGCTTAGGCCTGCTCCCCACTGGCAAATGGACATCCCCCAAGGGCTCCTGGGCTGCCAGAGGGATGTTTGACTGCCAGCTTAGGCCCGATCCCTCAGGGAGCGGGTCTAAGCGAGCAGGTGGATATCCCCAGAGGGGTCCCAGACTGCGAGAGGGCACAGGCTGGGCTGAGGGACCCGCCTGAGTGCACAAATTTTTGTGCACCGGGCCTCTAGTAAATTTAATAAAAAGAAAATCATAAAAAAATTAAATGCCTAATTTTGGTTTTGATTATATACATATTCTTTACTTTTATTTCTGTAACAATTTATTTTATGACAATATAATCTGGATAGTATAAAGTATTTGAAAATTTTGAGACTTTATTTATGACTGAAACATTGGTAAATATTCCATATATTCTTGAAAAAAATATACATTAATATATATTCTCTATATGGATGGTGAAGGTTTTTACATATATTAGACCAAGCTTTTAAATGTGTCATTGAAATCTTTTATACTCCCTTTTTGTCTTCTTGATTTATCACGTTCAGAAAGTTAATGTTAAAATCTGACTTTCTCATTGTTACTTTGTCAGTTTTTGCTTTATGTATTTAGGCACTATGTTGGTAGGGGGCATAAAAGCTTATGATTTCTGTATCCTTTTGTTTATTTTGTCCTTTGTCTCCCTTTCCCTAGGTGATGCATCTGTGAAAATTCTGCCATGTGAGATGTCTGATAATTTTGCTGCCTACAATTTCTTCTAGAATTTATATGGTTTCATGACTTACTAGAACACTTAAGTCTTTTATCCATTTTGAGTTTATTCTTGTGTATAGTGTAATTTGGTGGCCTGGTTTCATTTTTTGTATGTACCTGTCCAATTTTCCCAACACCATTTATTGAAGAGACTGTCTTGACTCCATTGTATGCTCCTACCTCCTTTGTCAAATATTAATTGAGCATAATGGCTTGGGTCGATTTTTGGGGTCTCTGTTCTGTTCCATTGATTTATATGCTTGTTCTTGTGCCAGTATCAGGCTATTTTGATTACAGTGGTTTTGTAGTATAGCTTGATATCCACTATTGTGATCCCTCCAACTTTGTTCTTCTTTCTCAAGATTGCTGCAGCTATTCGGGGTCTTTTGTGTTTCCATATAGATTTTTTTGAGTGTTTGCTCTAGATTTGTTAAATATGCCATTGGTATTTTTTTTAAATATGTTTTTATTGATTTCAGAGAGAAAGGGAGAGGGAGAGGGAGATAGAAGCATCAATGATGAGAGAAAATCATTGATCAGCTGCCTCCTGCATACAACCTTGACATGGGCCCTTGACCAGATGGAGCCCACAACCTTGACATGTGCCCTTGACCGGAATCGAACCCAGGCCCCTTTAGTCCACAGGACGATACTCTATTAACTGAGCCAAACCTGCTAGGGCTGCCGTTAGTATTTTAATAGGGATTGCATTGAATCTATAGATTTCTTTGGGTAGTATGGCCATTTTAATGATGTTAATTCTATCAATCCATGAACACAGTATAGTCTTCCACTTATACATCAAACTAAAAAGCTTCTGCACAGCAAAGGAAACCAGCAACAAAGTGAAAATAGAACCCACTATATGAGAGAACATATTTGCCAATGATATTATTTATTGCTCTATATTTTTTCTTAAAATCTGTTCTTGTGTTTAATATTTATTTCCTTCTTTTTTCAGTTATGCTTTTTTGTGTTTTTAATAATAAAAACTTATCAATATGTATAATTTTAGCTGAATCCCATCTATTTTGCTATGTAGTATTTAATTATCATTTATACCTAAGTATTTGTCAGTTTCCACTATGAGTTCTTCTTTAAAAATGACTCCTTTGTAAATACACTTTTAAATGCCTACTTTTTGTTTTATGCCATATGAAGATCATGTATCATAGAAACGTACACTTGAAACATTTATAATCTTATTAACCAATGTCCCCCCAATCCTATATAATAAAAGGATAATATGCAAATTGACCCTAACAGCAGAATGACTGGGAATGACTGGTTACTATGACACACACTGACCACCAGGGGGCAGACGCTCAATGCAGGAGCTGCCCCCTGGTGGTCAGTGGGCTCCCACAGGGGAAGCTCTGCTCAGCCACAAGCCAGGATGACAGCTGCCAGCACAGCGGTGGTGGCGGGGGCCTCTCCCACCTCCTCAGCAGCACTAAGGATGTCCGACTGCAGCTTAGGCCTGCTCCCTGCTGAGAAGTGGACATCCCCCAAGGGCTCCCGGGCTGCCAGAGGGATGTCTGACTGCCAGCTTAGGCCTGATCCCCCAGGGAGCAGGCCTAAGCCAGCATGTGGACATCCCCTGAGGGGTTCCAGACTGCGAGACTGCGAGGGCTGGGCTGAGGGACCCGCCTGAGTGCACAAATTTTTGTGCACCGGGCCTCTAGTAAATTTAATAAAAAAATAAAAAGACCAACACAGATCCTGGAATTCTTTCTCTGTGCATCACCCACCTCCCTTTTCTCTGTTCTACAAAAATAACAAGTAGAGAGATAAAGTACGTTGTACAAGTTCATAGAAAAAAAAACAAGTTTCAAATGCTTCAAAATTCTGAAGGAAAATTACTTCTTAGAATTCTATACAGGCCAATCTGTCAATCAATCATGAGGGTATAATAAAATTATTTTCAAACCTAAAGGATCTAAAAAAAATACACATTCCATCCATCCTTTCTCAGAAAGGTAATGGAAGTTATGTACCACCTAAATGAAGATTAAACCAACAAAAAGTAGAACGTGTGATCAAGGAATAGGAAACCCCAAATACAAGAGTAGTCAGAGGAATTGCTAATTGGTGGATTAGAACAGTAAGATGAAATTAATGTTTGAACAAATATGTTTGAACAAATTGAGAGACATCCTCCTGGGCTATAGTGTGGGGTTAAATTAATGATCATTACATGAAAAACTAAACAAATTTAAAAACATTATTAATCTATTTGCACATTTTTAAGGGATAAAAAGACCTTATTTAAGATAATTTTGATTTTGATGTTTGGCCTTTCTTATATTAATAGATGTCAAATGCGCGAAATTTGTACATGGGGGGGGGGTCCCTCA
>NW_005358043.1:5099342-5103335 GCF_000412655.1 Myotis brandtii
TTTCCCAACACTATTTATTGAAGAGACTGTCTTGACTCCATTGTATGCTCCTACCTCCTTTGTCAAATATTAATTGAGCATAATGGCTTGGGTCGATTTTTGGGGTCTCTGTTCTGTTCCATTGATTTATATGCTTGTTCTTGTGCCAGTATCAGGCTATTTTGATTACAGTGGTTTTGTAGTATAGCTTGATATCCACTATTGTGATCCCTCCAACTTTGTTCTTCTTTCTCAAGATTGCTGCAGCTATTCGGGGTCTTTTGTGTTTCCATATAGATTTTTTTGAGTGTTTGCTCTAGATTTGTTAAATATGCCATTGGTATTTTTTTTAAATATGTTTTTATTGATTTCAGAGAGAAAGGGAGAGGGAGAGGGAGATAGAAGCATCAATGATGAGAGAAAATCATTGATCAGCTGCCTCCTGCATACAACCTTGACATGGGCCCTTGACCAGATGGAGCCCACAACCTTGACATGTGCCCTTGACCGGAATCGAACCCAGGCCCCTTTAGTCCACAGGACGATACTCTATTAACTGAGCCAAACCTGCTAGGGCTGCCGTTAGTATTTTAATAGGGATTGCATTGAATCTATAGATTTCTTTGGGTAGTATGGCCATTTTAATGATGTTAATTCTATCAATCCATGAACACAGTATAGTCTTCCACTTATACATCAAACTAAAAAGCTTCTGCACAGCAAAGGAAACCAGCAACAAAGTGAAAATAGAACCCACTATATGAGAGAACATATTTGCCAATGATACATCTGATAAGTGTTAATTTTCAAAATATATAAAGTACTCATACAACTCAACAAAAGGAAGACAAGTCAATAAAATAAATGGGCAGAGACCTGAATAGACACTTCTCCAAAGAGGACATACAAATGACCAAGAGACATATAAAAAAATACTCAACAGCACTAATCATAGAGAAAGGGAAATAAAAACAACAATGAGGTACACTTCATACCTGCCAGAGTGGTTATCATCAATAAATCAATAAACCACAAATGCAGATGAGGATGTGGAGAAAAAGGAGCCCTGGTGCACTGTTGGTAGGAATGCAGACTAGTACATTCTTGATGATGACTGAACTACCCAGCAAACTTTCAAAACACCTTGCCTACAGATTATTTGGACTTTTAAAAATACTACCTTATTGTGTATGTGTGTGTGTGTAAATAACATCCTTTTTACTTTATTTTCTGCCCTTGTCTGATTGCTGTTGGGTTTCTACATTTATTTTTTATTTCCCTTGACTGATTTAGTATATGGTGTATATGGTTATTTTAGTGGTTATCCTTAAATTTTCACATATATATTTAACCATAAATTTTGCTGTCAAAGTCTAAACTTATCTTTTCTCCTTTACTGCATGATTTAAGATTGACCATGATTTAAATAACACTGAACAATTATGGGTCTTGTTTTTACTTAGAGCAAAACATAGAACAATTGGGCTGCCTATTGCCTTCTCTCTAGCCTGTTTATCTGGATCATCTTGACACACCCTAAGATATTTTTTAGAAGTCGGAAGTTTTTTATTTTTTTTATAAAAATGGTTCAATCAATGAGGACAATTTATTATCACATTAAAAATAATCCTTAGGCAAGGTGTTCCAAAGTTTTGCTGAGAAGTTCAGTCATCATCAAGAAACATGTCTCTTTGATGACTTTAAATATACTTATAAGTTTTTGTTACCCTGTTCCATAAAATCAGTTTTCATCTGTGAATTATGAAGTAGAAACTTAGAAATTTTTTCCTGCCATGCATTATTTTTTAAATTTTTATTTATTTCAGAGAGGAAGGGAGAGGGAAAGATAGAAACATCAATGATGAGAGAGAATCATTGATTGGCTGCCTCCTATACACCCTGCATTGGGGATCGAGCCCACAATCCAGGCATGTGCTCTCACTGGGAATCGAATGTCTGTGACCTCCTAGTTCATAAGTTGATGCTCAACCACTGAGCCACACTGAAGATGTGGTTTAGGAAAATAAGAATAAACCAAAATAGAGAAAGACATGGATTTATGGAAACAGTGGAACCTACCCAAGGGATCAGCAAGGAGAAGTTCCAAAATGAGAGGCTGCATCAAACCCAAGAAAGAATCAGTCCAATTTGTAGCAGGAGAATGAACAACTTCAGAGAGGTCCTCAAAAAAGAAGACAGATTTGGGGAAAGTGGTAGGTTGTTTATGAGAGTACTAGCAGATTCTTTGGTAAAAAAAAATATGAAGAGTAATTAGACTAAGAGCTTTTATTTATTTGTTTTAAAGAAAGGCAACTATAAACTCCGAGAAAAATAAAAAAGAAAGAAAATGTAATTATGATTTAAGTCTAGTGTTGTGGGAAAAATATGACATGCATATTTATATAAATCAATAGCAAATAATGATTTATTTAACTGAAAATAATTATAATAGAAAGATGAGTGAGGGTTGGTGTGTTAGTAGGGTTAACAAAAAGAAATGTTATCCATCACAATGGCAAATTAATAATGTCAAATATTTAAAAAATTAGATGCAAAAATAAAGCATAATATTTAGAAAAGTAAAGGTTACTAACAGGAGAAGTACCCTAGAGAGTAAATAAAATATAAAAATATCACAACTGGGAACTAGGCCTAAGGGGGGATGAAGGATATACAGAAGTAATTAATTTTAAGACTTCTGGTACTTGAAAAAAATATATATATCTTCATGGATATTTAGAGAGAGATGAAGGAAGAATGAGAGAGAAAGAGAGAAACTCTAATTTGTTGTTTCACTTATTTATGCATTCATTGGTTAATTCTTATATGTGTCCTGACCAGGGATGGAACCCATAACCTTGGTGTATCAGGATGACGCTTTAACCAATTGAGCTATCCAGCATGGCCTTCTGGTTCTTTTCAATTATTTTCCCTTTTTGTTGATGAGACTAAATTATGTAAATACAATTTACAATAAATTTGTTTATGTAAATTGAAAAAGAATGCTAGTGCATCTTTCAGACAAACAGTGCTACTAAGAAACATTACCTGATTGGATTTTGAATGGCATTTTAAATTAGGAGCAAATGTAATCCAAAAGACAAAGCAGGGAATAATCTAATAATTTAATAGTAATTAATTTTACTTTCTACTTAAATACCAACTCTTTGAAGACAGTTGTAATCTGTTTTATGAACAAACTAGACCTGTTTGGGTACAAATCATTTTTGTTACCCTGTTCCATAAAATCAGTTTTCATCTGTGAATTATGAAGTAGAAACTTAGAAATTTTTTCCTGCCATGCATTATTTTTTAAATTTTTATTTATTTCAGAGAGGAAGGGAGAGGGAAAGATAGAAACATCAATGATGAGAGAGAATCATTGATTGGCTGCCTCTTATACACCCTGCATTAGAGATCGAGCCCACAATCCAGGCATGTGCTCTCACTGGGAATCGAACGTCTGTGACCTCCTAGTTCATAAGTCGATGCTCAACCACTGAGCCACACTGAAGATGTGATTTAGGAAAATGAGAATAAACCAAAATAGAGAAAGACATGGATTTATGGAAACAGTGGAACCTACCCAAGAGATCAGCAAGGAGAAGTTCCAAAATGAGAGCCTGCATCAAACCCAAGAATCAGTCCAATTTGGAGCAGGAGAATGAACAACTTCAGAGAGGTCCTCAAAAAAGAAGACAGATTTGGGGAAAGTGGTAGGTTGTTTATGAGAGTACTAGCAGATTCTTTGGTAAAAAAATATGAAGAGTAATTAAACTAAGAGCTTTTATTTATTTATTTTAAAGAAAGGCAACTATAAACTCCGAGAAAAGTAAAAAAGAAAGAAAATGTAATTATGATTTAAGTTTAGTGTTGTGGAAAAAATATGACATGCATATTTATATAAATCAATAGCAAATAATGATTTATTTAACTGAAAATATTAATAGCAACTAATAATTTATTTAACTGAAAATAATTATAATAGAAAGATGAGTGAGGGTTGGTGTGTTA
>NW_005358043.1:5106506-5126119 GCF_000412655.1 Myotis brandtii
CCCATGGAGGTTTGGCCAGCCTTGGTGAGGGGCTGATGGATGCTTTCAGGCTGGCCACACCCCCTTTAGGGTGGGGGGGTCCTCACTGGGCTGTCTGGCCAGTCTGGATGAGGGGCTGAGGGCCATTTTCAGGCCGGCCAAGGCCCCTGGCGACAGAAGCTCCCAGCCTCTCCTTTTTTTCTTTTTTATTCTGGGATTTATTTACCTTATATAATTGAAACTTTGTAGCCTTGAGAGGAGTTCAGAGCTGGCCAGGGAGGGTGGGAGGGAGCTTGGCTTCCTCCATCTCCAAGGGCAACCCCAGCCTCCTGCTCGCTCCAGCTCTGTGGCCACGGCCGGCTGAAAGCATGTATCTGGGGTTTATTTACCTTCTATAATTGAAACTTTGTTGCTTTGAGTGGAGCTCAGAGCTGGCTGTGGCAGGCAGGAAGCTTGGCTTCCTCCATCATTGGGGCAACCAAGCCTCCTGCTTGCTCCTGCTCCATGGCTGCCAGCCGCCATCTTGGTTGGGTTAATTTGCATATAGTCACTCTGATTGGCTGGTGGGCATGTCTTAAGGCATAGCAAAGGTATGGTCAATTTGCATTTTTGTCTTTTATTATTGTAGATGTGCATCTTTCCCTTGCATCACAGTTGTGTGTACGTGTGGATGTATGTGTGTGGGGGGATGTGTGCAGAAGTGTTATTTTAAAAAGGGAAACATGTAAATGACTAAACTTGTTGTTTTAGAGAAGAGTCTTTACTTTTAACCTTTTCACAGAAGCTATTAACTTCACTTTCAAAACAGAGAGAAAAGAGAAATAGCCTGCCCAAATTGCTGAGAATAGTTTTGAGAGATAATTGGACTAAAGGATTAGAAAATTCCAAAATAGTCACTGGGATCTGGAGGTCAGAAGAGATCAAAAGAGTGTCTGAGAGTTAAGATTAAGAACAAGCAAGAGGAGGAATGACAAATATTCTACTCCCCCACTTCTTACCCATGTTTGGATTGATTATATATATTTCTTCAAGCTAAATGTTAATTATATGCTTTCAGATAGTGTTGCATCAGTTCTCAACTAGGCCCTCTTATTCTATTAAGTTTTTAGAGTGGAAAATGTCCTCTAGTTGCTTTTTTAAAGTAGTGTTTCCATGACCAGGTAGACAAGATGGCCATCTAGAAAACCCAAAGAATTGTTTCTAGACAGGAACATAACAAGTGGGCTAATGGTAGGAATTCTTACACGAGTGATGGTCAAATACTCACCATTCTTGAATTCAGGTGAGTCAATTAACTGTCATTGATTTGGTGACTTTAAATGGTTCTGGTTCATTTTTGGCCTGGGGTTACAATGTGGGAATCAGAGTTTGGGCTATTGCTGATTGGATTACTCAGCTATTATAACCTTTATAATATAATATCCTATATAATAAAAGGGTCATATGCAAAGTGACCCTAAGGGCGGAATGACCAGAACGACTGCTCAACCAATCACTATAAGGCGCACTGACTACCTCTCGGTGCCTTCCCCTGGTTGGTAGGCTCCAATCGCCTGATGAAAAATGGGGATCTGGGGTGGGTGGTGGTTGGGGGAGGGCAGGGCCAGGGAGCTGGCAGAATGGCCAATCTCTTGGTCCCTCCCCCTGGCTGGCAGGCTCCAATAACCCAATGGTGAATGGGGAGCTGGGGGTGGGTGGTGGGGGACACGGGTGGAGCCAGGACAAGGCCCCAGCCCAGCTGGTTGCCCCACACACAGAGGGCGACCCGTGGCGGGGACAGGGGTGGAGCCGTTGAGCAGGCAGGAACGGCCAACCTCTCAGTCCCTTCACCCGGCCATCAGGCTCTGATTGCCCAATGGCGAATGGGGAACCGGGGAGCTTAGGGACTGTACCTGTGCACAAATTTTGTGTGCCAGGCCTCTAGTAAAGATGATAAATTCCATGTTTTCCACACACCCATATCCTGGGGTTTACTAAAGTATCATATAGCAGCCAGGATGCCCTAAGCAAGGCAGGGTAGAAGCCATTTAGAACAGACATTCCAGAGGACACGTATGGTCCTTCTGCATAAACAGAACAAAGCGTTTTTAGGTCTTTCTCTTTATTTATTTGCTTGAGTGCAGCTTACACAAGTCCATCTTTCAAACCTGGGACAGTCTGGAAGCATTCCATCCCGTTGTGAATCTTGGCCTGCAGGTTTCAATAATACTGGCTTTCAGCTCTTGCAGCATGGGAAATGCATACAGGACTCTTCTAAGAAAGTCCAGCTTACCAGTTGTGAATTTTAGTGCAAAGGGTTTTTACTAAAGGTCCCAGAAGATATATTTATAAACTTTTATTTTATTTTGTTTTTACATTTTGAGTGTATAGGTCAAGTTCAGTATTATAGTAAGTTTCCAGTGTGGATGAAAGGAACCACATGCTAACGTGACAAGCTCAGGGGGGGGCCTGCATGGCAGTCTTGCAAACTCAGAGACCTAAAATAACCACAAAAGATGATCTGAAAATTAAGTATTTAACTACAAACAGGTTATAGTGGGTAGTCATGTCCTAGGCCAGTATTTTCCCTGACAAAGATCAACTTAGATCTTTACTGAACCCATTTGTCTTTTTGCCTCTAAGATAACGTATCTGTGGAATGTCTGGGTAACTTGTAGCTTCCCTTTTTTTCAGAGACATAAAATAACCACAAAAGATGGTCTGAAAATTAAGTATTTAACTACAAACAGGTTATAGTGGGTAGTCATGTCCTAGGCCAGTATTTTCCCTGACAAAGATCAACTTAGATCTTTACTGAACCCATTTGTCTTTTTGCCTCTAAGATAACGTATCTGTGGAATGTCTGGGTAACTTGTAGCTTCCCTTTTTTTCCGGACCCCTCAGGGCACAACAAATGGCACCAGGGCATTCTTTCATTGCTATTGTTATCAACTATTAATTATGTTAAAAATATCACTTTTTACCCTATCCCAGAGGTCTCCCCGCTTTGTTTTATCCCACCTCCTTAATCTATCACCAATGAATTTCATGTAACCCACCTACGTCCCTTTCCTCTGATTGCAATGTATAAATACAGATGTAATGCCATTCTCCGGAGCATTATCTCAATTCGTTGAGGTTCTGCCTCCCGGCATATGTCGACAGTTTGGCACAAATAAACTCACAAAAATTCTTTACAGGTTTCAATTTTTTTTTATGTTAACACCAGTATATTCTCTATATCTTCTCTACATCTCTACACTATTGAATTGTACTTTCCTTTTGGTTACTATTATTATAGAGAAATCAGAAATTAAAGAAAAGCAGTGACTTTTCCCTTGGTGGAAACTGTCTTGCAGAAGTTTCTTTTGGCTTTTATTCATTTTTGTTTCTCCCTGAGAGTTTCTCTCCCTGATGTTTTCATTGTATCAGTTGATTAATGCAGTTGACTGTTAATCAATATAAGCAGCCAGGGTGGTATTACTGAATTATAAATGATCTTTAAAGATGCATTCCAAGAAGCAATCACTTTTAGGCTGTATTTGTTATCACCATGTTGACAACCTTGATAACAGGATTTTAATATCCGGTAAGATAATGAAATTTCTATCCCATACATATTTTGTCTGTCTTTGTACTGTAATAACTGGATATTGCTTCAGGTTGGTGAATGGCCATGCTTCTTGGCTTCTTTTCATATAACGATTCTTAAGAGGGCTTCTTTTTCAAGCCATAAGAGTTTGTTGACATGGAGATAAAGTAACAAAGGAGAGGCACTTATTTGAGAAGAAAAAATTGTGTTCTCTTAGCCTCCCAGTGGGTCCTGTGTTCCAGATAGATAGCTTTCAGGTTAGGTCTGGACTGCCCATCTCTCATCAGCAGTTGACAGGAACAATGACAAGAATCTAGGGAAAGAAAGTGCCTTTGTAGAGGTGAGCACTGGAGAAAGACTTAGAGGGGAGCTTGCTGATAAAACTGTTTCATAGGAATATAAAGTCAGGGTATCACAGGATCTCAAATATGTATAAATAACTGCAATTGCTAGGGCCCAGGAGGGAAATGACCATCACTCCATTTATTTTGTCCAAGCTCTAGCTCTCCTATGATTTAGTGTGTATTTAAAATGACTGTTTATTTTCTTTTATTTTACTTATTCATTAAAATAAAAATAAGAAGACACATTTTATAGACCTATTCATTATTGGTGGCAAAGCCAATCTATTTTTATATTCTGAAAAGTATCTTGGGATGCCCAGGCACATACTTTTCAATGGCATTGGTTATAAATTATTACTGGTATTAGTTCTGAGCATTGGCTGGGTATCAGCTGTGTTCAGAGCCCCAAACTAGACCCTCCTAATTTCCAGATCACATCTGCTGGCAACAAATTATATTCCATCCTGTACTGACACCACTCATTGCATGGCTGGTTTCCTGAATCGCCTTGTAACTTCTGTGAGTCAGAGACCAGGTTATCTTTTCTCTAGATTTTCCAAAGAGTGTAGCATGAAACTGCCTATAATAACTATTGAATGAATTGATAGAAAAAAAATGGAAGAAAATTTCCATTCTGGGGAAATATACCACTGGGTAAACAGGATTACGTTTTCATCTGCTAGTCTTGTTTTCCTTTCTTCCATGTGGTCCATTTCACTGTAAGCATCTGAAACGTAAAGTTCCTAAAGAGATATTGATATGTAGAAAAACTATTTAAAGTTACTCTAACTACAGAAGGAGTCATTTTAACCCCAACATGCAGTGAAATACCAAGATCATGGAATGAATGAATGAATGGGAAGGAATTAACACTTTGCTGAGGCTTATTGGTCTAGATCAGTGGTCGGCAAACTCATTAGTCAACAGAGCCAAACATCAACAGTACAACGATTGAAATTTCTTTTGAGAGCCAAATTTTTTAAACTTAAACTATATAGGTAGGTACATTGTTATTAACTTAATTAGGGTACTCCTAAGCTGGCCTTTGCTAAAAAATCCTCAATCTGATTGAGATACGTTCGCTGAGGTCGACCCCTTCCAACTCTCCCATCCACACTCGTCTTGTATACTTGTTTTGTCTATCTCCTTTCCGAAAACCGACTTCTGCACATGGGCCACGAAGTTTCAATCGCACTGTACGTGCGGGCCCGCACGTGGTATTTTGTGGAAGAGCCACACTCAAGGGGCCAAAGAGCCGCATGTGGCTCGAGAGCCGCGGTTTGCCGACCACTGGTCTAGATAATACCTAGTACCTCTTGTATTATATGCATAATGTCTTTTCTTCTCCACTGAAGCCCTAGGAGGGAGGCAGTCTCAACTGACAGGTTAAATATTTTGCCTAAATTCTCACAGTTAGTAAGAGGTGAAGCTGGGATGCAAATCTACAAGCATTGAACCCCCAAACCTGCACTCCAACTACCACATACACTGCCTGGGAAAGCCTGAAATCAGCCAGTCCTCAGAAATCTCATCAGGTGGAGGGCCTCGGGGTTGCTTCTTTCCAGCAGCAGGTCGGAGGCACAGTAGAATGAGATCTGGCCTTCAGGTCTGTTCCCCTCCTGCTGTTAGAGAACAACACATCCTCTCCTCATGGAACGGAACTGCTGGGGTTATTAGGTCAGTTTAGAATGGCAACTTGTCATCTCAGGTCAAGAATAGTAGATCCTAGATGTAAAATAAAAAAGCCTAATGAAGACTTTGAGAAATAGAAAAAAAAATCCCAAGATCCTATAAGCTGCCCCATATACCAGGTTTTATAAGTAGCAGCAGGATAAGAATGTTATAGTTGGTAGAAGTTCTTCTGGAAGTGAATTCAGAAACAGAGTCAGCTCAGTGCACTGGGAAGAAGAGTTAGGATTCATGAGGGCCGTAGAAGCTTGGGAGCATCCTAAGGGACAGCATAATTAAACACAGCAGACTCCCTTTCTCTGAGCAAATGGCCTATGTTGCTTCAATTTGAACTGGTGAAGGTCCTGTGGAGGCCTAAGAGATTAGGGAGGGGTCAGACGGAACAGATTCATTCATTAGGGAGCAACTGGAGTAAAATATACCCATGCACTGAAAAGCAGACTGTGCGATTTAAAAGAAATAACAATACATTTTTTATGAGAAGATACTGTAGGGAATATGAAAAAGAAGCTTCAAGTGAGAAGTATTATCAAATAAATGATGACTGTAGAGAGACAAACATCAGAAAAATAATCGACATTAGGAGAGATTTTAATGGATGAGGAGAATGTGGAACATATGAAAAAAAGTCCTGCTAAACTAACACAATGGCATCCTACCCACAGCCAAGACCAAGGTCATAGATGGGAGTATGGGTTATGAAATAATTGGTATAATGAGATGCTGTGACAGGAAGGAGCAGTTGTGTATGAGACTGTGAAAGCTCTTGAACCTGTTTGCCAATGACAACTTGTTGATGCCATATTCTGAGGGTATAAATAAAAGTTAATTACTAGAACTTTTAAACTCTAGTCATCCTGGAACACTTGGCCCTGCAACAACCACATCTCTTTCTCCTGTGTAATAGGAGCGTAGGCATCTGCATTAGTCAAAAAATAAAAAGAAATTGAGAATGTTCTAGGTCTCATGTATATTACTCTATATGGCATCTGATTTAAGCTATAACGGAAATTTTGTTGCTAATGGAAATCTGTACTGCGTGAGCAATTTGGGCTTCCATGCTAGGACTATGTATGGTTACCTATGTTTATAAAGTAATTTAGTGGAAGCCATGATTAAGGGTATATGTTTTGCATGCTTAATGAGATTAAATTAATTAGCATTGCTTACCTACTGTACTTGAATTTTTTAATTGATTTAATGTAAAGTGAATTTTGACCTGTTAAAGCTTCTGATCATAAGAATGTCTTCCATGGCTTGTCTTGCTGGGATGAATTGCCAGTTTATCTCGTTAACTCATTTCTTGTTTCCATCTGTTTTGCATTTACCTGTGGCGGACCTTGAGGCCAATGTAGCATATGGTTCTCTGTGGATTATAAATTGTTCCATTCCTCCTAGCAATTAGGGACTATTAGCTTAAATACGATGGAAGGAAAAGAGACAGAAGAATAGAAAATAGAACAGGAGGTTGGTGTCCGAAGTCCATGTTCTCTCTCTGGCAAGCCAAGTAACCTCCTGTAACCATTCTCAACTGTGGAACTACATCCAAGTGAACTCTACTTGTAAATTTTCTTTACTAAAATGATCTTTGTAAAAGCTAAGGTGGTATTTCATCCTATTTATTGGAGGTTTTCTCTATCTAAAATGCTTAAAGTACTATGACCAGAGACCAGGGCCCAGGCCTGTATCTGAGAATCTATAAATTCAAGCATGTTGAATTTTGACATTAGAAATGAAAACCCACAAAAAATATCATGTTATTTTATTTTATGGCATCTTTGTCCAATATAACATTGTGTCCTGAATTTATATGCCTTCCTGATTAAGAAACACAAGCATACTAATACCACATTTACAGCTTCTCATTTTGAAATATACTGTGGCCTTCAGTGAAAAATTGGGCTATTTTTATAACTACTAATTTCACACTGTTCCAGCTACAACTGGTATTATTTTATTTGTTCTTGCTTATTTTGTAATACATGATTCATTTTTTGGAGCATATAGTAAAAGAAAATGGAACATAAACTGGACTAGTATTCAACTAAAGCAATTTCTTTTAACCATTTTGAAATTTCTCAGTCCTAAACTCTAAAAGTGCTAACATGGACACAGATAACAGTATGGTGATTGCCAGTTAGAAGTGGAGGTGGTGAGAGATAGAAGAGGATAAATAAGGGATAAATGGTGATGGAAGGACACTTGACTTAGGGTGATAAACATACAATACAATATACAGATGATGTACTATAGAATTGTACACCTGAAATCTATGTAGTTTTTAACCAATATCACCCCAATAAATTCAATTAAACAATAAAATAAACAAATAAAATAAGGGCATTATATGAAAGTGCAGAAAAGGGCCAAGTTATGATTTTAAAAACCCCACCATACATAATAGCTTAAAAACTTAGAGTTTAATAGCAAAAATAAGCAAGTTGGGGGTTTGTGATCACTGCAAAAAAATCAACATCCAAAGAATTGAATGAAAATCAGCCAGAGCTACTAGTCCCTAAATGGGGAATCATTGTTTCCACAGCTCTTGCAGGGGACACCCAGCTACTTCTAAAATAGAAACCCATTTCCTCATGGGAAGATGTTGCATTACTGAAAAAAATTGTGTTTTTTTTTCCACTTGCAAAACAAAAATTTATCCCTTATAATTTACATTTTCTGCCATTAATTCTATAACTCCCTATAACATAAGTCTTCTTTCTTTTTACCACCCAGGCTTTCAAATGAGTTTACTTTCTCCTCAGTAAATATCCTGAGTTACTCAAGGCAGGGGCTTTCCAACTTGTTATTTATTCAGACTCAGAGTAAAAAAACTATATTTTATATCACAACCTATCACACACACACACACACACACACACACACACACAACTTAACTAAATGTTTTAAGAAATAATATTCTCTGTCAATACATGCATATTTTTCTGATATTTTCAAGTATTATTATTTTTTAAATTTATTTTTCTTGTTGACAGTATTATAGATGTCCCTCATTTTCTCCCCATTGCCCCCCTTCTCCCAACCCTCACCCCAGGCCTTTACCATACTGTTGTCTGTGTCCATGGGCTATGCATATATGCATGTAAATTCTTTGGTTAATCTCTGCCCACTCCAACCCCCTCTTCCCTCTGAGATTTGTCAGTCTATTCCATGCATCCATGTCTCAGGACTTATTTTATTTGTCAATGTATTTTGTTCATTAGATTCCACATGTAAATGAAATCATGTGATATTTGTCTTTCTCTGACTGGCTGATTTCACTTAGCATAATAATTTCCACGTCGATCTATCCTGTCTCAAAGGATAAGAGACCCTTCTTTTTTATAGCAACACTAGAGGCCTGGTGCATGGATTTGTGCACTGGTGGGGGGCATGGCCTGCAGGGATCAGCCCGGTCAGCCGAGCAACTGTGGACCCACCCTATGAGCATCTGTTCCCGCTGTGGGAGTGCTGCTCAACTTGGTCAGCCAAGAGGCACTTTCACTGTGGGAGCGCACTGACCACCAGGGGGCAGCTCCTGCACAGAGTGTCTGCCCCTTGGTGGTCAGTGCATGTCATAGTAACTGGTCAACCAGTCATTCTGGTTATTCTACCATTCGGTCACTGGGCTTTCATATACTAGGTGTACCGGTTAATAATAGCGGATTTTGTAATCAAAGAACACATGATAATTTCAAGAGAAACATCAAAAGTGCTTTATTCAAAGTAATGTCCATTGCTAGCTACACATTTCCTCATCTTTCAGGTAATTTGTGGATACCGTCCCAACAGAACTTTTCTTGTTTTGAAGCAAACCATTCAGAGATCCAATTTTCCACTTTGTATGTTTTGAAGTGCTGCTCAGAAAGTGCGTGTGCCATCGATCAGAACAAGTGGTAATCTGAAGGAGCAAGGTCTGGTGAATACAGCGGGTGGGTTAATCCTGCCCAGGCAAGATCTTTTAACATGTCTTTAACTGGTTTTGAAGTGTGTGATGGTGCATCATCATGAAGCAAAATTACTTTGCTATGTCTTCTGGCACATTCTGGTCGTTTCATTATCAAAGCGTGGTTCAAATTGATTATTTGTTGTTGGTAGCGATCAGTATTAAAAGTTTCACCTGGTTTTAGAAGCTCATAATACACCACACCTTCCTGATCCCACCAAACGCAGAGCATTGTCTTCTTTCCAAAGCGATTTGGCCTTGCAGTTGATGTTGATAGTTGACCTGGATCAACCCATGATTTTGTGCATTTGGATTCTCAAAATAAATCCACTTTTCATTGCCAGTCACAATTCGATGCAAAAAAGACTTTCTTTTGTGCTGTTGAAGCCACATTTTACTGATGACTTTTGGGTTTTCCATTTGTCTTTCATTCAATTGATGTGGCATCCATTTTCATTCCTTTAAAATCTTTCCCATTGCTTGTAAATGATCGGAAATTGTTTGCTGAGCAACGTTTAATCTTTCTACATGTTGTTTTTGAGTTTGGCATGCATCTTCATTCAATAATGCTTGTAATTGTTGGTTTTCAAACTTTTTCATTTGATCTGGACGTTTTTGTCTTTCACAACAAAATCATCACTTTTAAAGCATTTAAACCAGTGTTCACCAGTATCCTGAGATGGAGCATGTTCACCATAAGCTTCCCGAAGTATTCAGCAGCAATTTTCTTCAAAATCAAGTAATGAATTAAAACTTCCCACAAATGCTCTTTTTTTGGCACAAAATTTGACATTTTTAAGCGTAAAAATATCTATGATGTTAACACCTTCAGCAAATTTGACATATGAAGTTTTGAAGCTTGTTGTCAATACAACAAAGTAGCATACATATCAAATCGCATATGTATGAACATTTGTGTAATTCCATCAATTAAAAAGAAAATCCGCACTATTAACCGGTACACCTAGTATATAGGTAGTATTCCATTGTGTAAATGTAACACGGCTTTTTTATCCATTCATTTACTGATGGACATTGGTCTGTTTCCAGATCTTAGCTATTATAAATAATGCTGCTATGAACGTAGGGCTGCATATATTCTTTCTGATTGGAGTTTCAGTATTCTTAGGATATATTTCCAGAAGTGGGAATGCTGGGTCAAATGACAATTTGATTTTTAATTTTTTGAGGACACTCCATGCTGTTTTCCACAGTAGCTAAACTAGTCTGCATCCCCACCAGCAGGATACTAGGGGTTCCTTCCCCCCATATTGTGGCCACAATATAATAAAACTAGACATCAGTAGCAGAAGAAAAACTGGAAACTTTACAGAAATGTGGAAATAAAATAATACATCCTTGCCTAATAAAAAGGGGAATTAAAAAATTCCACAAGACAAACAAAACTAGAAATATATCAAATCTATGGGATGCAGCAAAAGCTGTTCTGAAAGGGAAGTTCATAGCAATAAGCACACACATTTAAGAAGAAAGGTCTCAAAAAGCCTAACTTTATATCTAAGGGAGGGAAGTAGAAGAGAAAAACAAACCAAGGCCAAAGTTAGCAGAAGGAAAGCAATAACAAAGATTAGTGTAGCAATAAATGAAATAGAAAAATAGAAAAACAATAGAAAAGAATCAACAAAACTAATAGTGGCATTTTTGAAATGATATAAAATTTGACAAACTCTTAGCTAGACTACCTAAGAAAAATGAGAGAAGACTCAAATAAATAAAATAAGAAACTAAAAGTCAGCTATTGATGAATGGATACTAAAATGTGCTACATACATATCATGAAATACTATTCGATCTTAGAAAAAAGAAAATATTGGAATAAGCAATATTTCCAACTTTTCCTGTATATCTCTCCTTATGCCATTTAAAAATAAAATATGCTCGTATTTATCTCTAGCACTTCAGTATGAATTAAAAGAGTCTATAAAAATCCTCAAAGAAGGGGAAGATTTCTAAGAGAATATGTGATAGGCAGTAAGAACAACATGAGCAGAGCAAGGATGATGGGCCAAGTGCAGAAGGTCACTAAGACAGAAAGCCTGGGGTACTTAGTATGGAGCAAAATTGGGAAAACAAGGGCCTTGCCCCCAGGGTAGCCTCTCCTCCCCTAGCATATGGCTGGCCATGCGATTGGAGCCCCTGACCTTTCCTCCCTAAAGATAACATCTAGACCTCAGGTTCAGCCCCTGAAAAGTATCAAAACCAGACCAGTGATGCCACGGCTGCCTCAGGATCAGCTGCATTGACTAATGAGCTGTGCCCAAAAATCGTGCTGACCAATCAGCGAAGACCATGACCTTGAAAGAGCACACCTGGAAAGCTGATGAATATTCTACTGAGATCCTCCCCTGAGACCTCCCCTAGGATCACGCCTACCAGAGAGAAATGAAACCCCTCAGGAGGAAGAACCCAATATGCTCTCCCTCTGGGGAGCATGCCCACGCCATTCCTTCCCCTTTTCCTTCCCCCACTGGTGTGCATCTCCTAAAGTCTAAGGGTCCCTAGGAGATTTGCAACCAGGGACCAATGTACAGTGGCAGCTCGACACTGGCTAACCCCCTGAACCTGTCTCCAAGGCCCCCTTTTCTCTGACTTCCCAGTGAGCCAACTCAACCCAGACTAGGCTCTTCCATGCATCTTTATGCCCCTCCTTGTTTCATTGTCCTGAGTGTGTTTTTGCTGCAGCCAATAAATTCTTTTTTTTGAAAATATTTTTCTCTTTATTAAGTAAGCTATTACATATGTGACCTTATCCCCCCATTGCCCATCTTCCCACCCCCCACAAGTCCTTTGGTTGATCTTTCCCCTTACCCCCACCCTCCCCTACCTTCCCTCTGAGGTTTGAAGGTCTGATCGATACTTCTCTGTCTCTGGATTTGTTTTTGTTCATCAGTTTATGTTGTTCATTATATTCCACTAATGAGTGAGATTATGTGATATTTATCTTTCTCTGACTGGCTTATTTCGCTTAGCATAGTGCTCTCCAGGCCCATCCATGCTGTTGCAAATGGTAAGAATTCCTTCTTTTTTACCGCAGCATGGTATTCCATTGTGTAGATGTACCACAGTTTTTTAATCCACTCATCTGCTGATGTGCACTTAGGCTATTTCCAAATCTTAGCTATGGTGAATTGTGCTGCTATGAACATAGGGGTATATACTATATCTTTTCTGATTGGTATTTCTAGTTTCTTGGGATATATTCCTAGATATGTGAAAACATGCTCAAAGTCACTAATCATCTGAGAGATGCAAATCAAAATGACAATCAGGTACCATCTCACACCTGTCAGAATGGCTATCATCAACAAATGACAAGTGCTGGCGAGGATGTGGAGAGAAAGGAATTCTCGTACACTGCTGGTGGGAATGAAGACTGGTGCAACCACTCTGGAGAACAGTATGGCGTTTCCTCAAAAAACTGAAAATGGAACTCCCATTTGACCCTGTGATCCCACTTCTAGGAATACAGCCAATAAATTCTTGCTTGCTTTGCAGCACTTTGTCTCTTGACTGAAATCTTTCCCTCGGGAAGACAAGAACCAAGGTCTCATATCACTGGTAACAAATAGAAGATAAAAGGGAGGACTATTTGCATACAGATGGGAAATAGAAAATAACTTTACCAGATTCATAACTTTTCCCATGGCCAACTTTTAGGTTTCTGTGGCTTTCGCCAAAGTTAACTCTAAGCAAAAACTTCCCAAAGCAAGGACATTTTTCCTCTTACTATTTACTTTAGCTATGATAAATACCTTTTAAGTGAGTCCAAGGACTTGGAAATCTAAAAGAGATCGCAGAATTTAGTGACCCTGAATCAAGTAGTTGAAGGTAATGCCCAGGATAACTAGGAGAGCCTGAATGCTTCACCGAGGTAACTCTATTTCCAAAGCCTTCTGTGTTCATATACACACACACGTGAAATCCACATTCTTTTTTTTTGTTCCCCACCCAAGGATATGTTTTTTTAATTGATTTTTAGAGAGAGAGGAAGGAATGTCTCTATAATTTAATACAGTGGGGCCTTGACTTACAAGTGTCCCGACTAACGAGTTTTTCGAGATACGTGCCGTCTCTCGGCCAATTTTTTGCTTTGAGTTGCGAGCTAAAATTCGGGTTACGAGCCAGCTTCAGATACCCCACCGCTAGTTGGCCCAGCGAACGTCACAGTCGAACACCACAACATCAGCCCAGCATCATGTGTCATTGTAATGGTGAAAATTGATTTGATATACGAGTAATTTGAGTTACGAGCTCCGTCACGGAATGAATTAAACTCGTAAGTCAAGGCCCCACTGCACTTGATTTTAAAATAACCAAACAAATCAGTAGAAACCAAAAAAAAAAAATATCAATGAATCTAAGGCACCCATTTCATAAAATTCTCATGGTTTTAAAATGAGCAAACCACGAATATTCTGAAAGAACCACATGCCACATGTGGCAACAATACAACTGTGTGGTTGACAAGAGGTGGCTCTAGGTTTACTTTGCCAGCTGCTGGGTGTGTGAAATCTAAACGTGTCCATGTCACTGAGAGGAAATGTGCTGTGTGATTTCAGAATAGCCTTCTCTCCTAATTAAATCCGTAAAATCCAAATGAATTTATCCTAGAATACGATCATGATGCCACTCAGTTGACATTGAGAGTCTAGCCATTTTCTCATTTGATCCTTGCAGTAACTCTGAGGTGGCTTAATAAGTCTGTCAGGACTTAATGCATTTTCTAACTCCAAGTTCAGTCCCCTTTATTTGGTCTTTGTCTTAATTCTTAAATTCTCTGGCACCTGCACACCACAGGCTTTATGGTCTTGGCTTTATATCCTTGAAGATTTTCGTTTACTTGAGCATAATACATAAAGGCAATGTGAAGTTCATATTACAGACAGCTAGGGCTCTGGAACTGGATGCCCGTGTTTCTTCAACTGCAAAGTGGAGTAATAAATAGGACTCAATTTAGAGAACTATGGGGAGGATTAAATAGTCAATCAATGAAAAGTGCTTAAGATAGTGTCTGGCAGATAATAGATACCAGAAATGGTAGCCATTACTCTTAAGACATTGAAATACAGTTTATTGATTTCTTTTTTAAGAGAGAGTGGAAGGGAGAGGGAAGGAGAAATAGCAATAAGAGAGAACCATTGATCGGCTGCCTCCTGCACTCCCCCTGCTGAGGATCGAGCTCAACATCTGGGCATGTGCCCTGATTAGGAATCAAAAAATTGGTTTGGTTTTGTCTCTAGATGTATGAGATGACGCTCAACCAACCGAGCCACACTGGCCAGGGCCATCGAAATACTGTTTAACAGACACTTCCTGAGCACCATCCAGGGGCCAGGCCATGACCTGGGAGGAGCACAGCTGCTCCCCATAGCTCCTTTCCTGCTGGAACTTACAGCCAATGGTGAACACAGACAAGGAAAAGACAACTGTCCTATAATATATACAAGCAGAGATAGAATTATGCAAAAAAGAGAGACACCTCAGAGGTTTTTTCCCCTGTATTTATTTTTAAACAGCTTAACTGAGGCATAGTTGACATATAATAAACTGCATTTATTTTAAAAAGTGCACAATTTGATGCATTTGGGGCTATGTCTATAGCTATGAAACCGCCATCACAATCCAGATAATGAACATACCCCAAATCCCTCAACGTTCTCTCACCCCCCCCATCTCATCCCTCCTCGTAAATAATCATTATATGTTTTCTGTCACTATGTATTGGTTTTAATTTTTCAGAATTTCATTCAACGTAACTATTTTGAGATTCATCCGTGTTGTTGTGAATCACCAGGTCATTCCACACATGGACATGTCACAGCTTGTTTATTCGTTCACCTGCTGATGGAAATTTGGGTTGTTGCCAATTTGGGCTGTTATAAATAAAGTTTCTATTTTTTTCAATAAAATATTTACAGTGTACAATTTAATGAGTCTTGACAGACGTATCCAGCTGCGGAACCCCTGCCACGACCAAGATACAAACATTCCCATCGCCCTCGAAAGTTTCCTCCTGACCCTGAAGTGCGCCTCTCCTTCACCCCCACCCCCACCCCCAGGCAACCATTAGTCTGTTTTCTGTCACAATAGATTCATTTGCATTTTTAAAAGATTTACATAAATGGAATTATACAGTGCTTATTCTTTTGTGCTCATCTTCCTTTACTCAGTATAATGATTTTAAAATTCACCCATGCTGTTGTGTGTATCAGTATTTCATTCCATTTTGTTGCTGAGTGGTGTTCCCCTGAATGTAATGCCATAATTGTTTATTTATTTGATGGATTTTGGGTTGCTTCTGGTTTGGGGCTGTGGTGAAAACTGCTAAGGACAATCTCCTCCAACGCTTTGCGAGGACTAACATTTTATGAATTCTGTGTAGAACTGCCCCCACACAGAAGCTACTTGGTTACTGCTGAGTGTAGTTTCTTCTGAATAGTGTTGCCAACGGTGTAAATGCTGTGACTTTGTAACTAGCTTATTCCCCCCTTTGGTTTTTGTCTCTAGGATGCTTGCAAGGTCAGTTCTAGCAATCATCCGAGTGGCTGCTATATGTATATTTTGTGTGTTAATGTTATCCCTGACTATCTTACCCTCTATTATTGTTTGTACCCTCACCCCTAATTTTATCATCTGTTAATTTTCGGTCTGTTTTTATAAGGTACATCAAATCCATATTTCAAAAAAGGTAAAACGCCGATAAAACATAATTTGAAACACACCAGAAAACTTCCCTCTGCTCTCAAATATTGTTCCTTTCTCCCTGTCAGAAATACCTGAAATCCTTCCATCGGAGATTTATTCCTTTGGATTAAGACAGTGGTTCTCAACCTTCCTAATGCCGAGACCCTTTAATACAGTTCCTCATGTTGTAGTGACCCCCAACCATAAAGTTATTTTCATTGCTACTTCATAACTGTAATTTTGCTACTGTTATGAATTATAATGTAAATATCTGATATGCAGGATGTATTTTCATTGTTACAAATTGAACATAATTAAAGCATAGTGATTAATCACAAAAACAATATGTAATTATATATGTGTTTTCTGATGGTCTTAGGTGACCCCTGTGAAAGGGTCATTCAACCCCTAAAGGGGTCACGACCCACAGGTTGAGAACCGCTGGATTAAGAAGTATTTCCTATGAAGGTGATATCCTCAGAAAGAGAAGACACCACGTTCTCAGGTCCCAGAAGTGCGAATTCATTGATGTGAAGCTTTCCCAGTGGAGATCTGAAGTGGGGTGGATGGAAGTGGAGGTGGTACAGTGTGATGGAGCCACAACATGATGAAAAGTGAAAATATGCTAGAATAGAATTGAAAGGCAGAATCAGGAAAGGAAGCCACTATTTTTTTTATTTCACTCATCTTCTTGCTGAGAAGAAAGAATTTTAGTTTTATTTACTTGGGGGACTCTTTACAAGGTAAGAATTAAGGTAAATAATAGTGGCAAGTATGATTTCTTTGTTGAACTACCTGGAAAGCTTTGAATGAAGAATAGAAACGGAATAAATAGGAATATAGGGGTCCCAATTTAAAGTCACCTACTTCAGAATGTAAGTCATTTACTTCTATTTCATTGCCTGCAGTACGAAAGCTGACATGTATTAGCTGAAGCCAGGACAGGCAAAATATAGGCTGCAGTGAGGAGAAAATCCCATTTATGTACTAAGAAAAAGTAGGTGCCAGATACAATGGGCAATCGTGAATACACACAGCAAAATCAATAAACTCGAGGAGCCAATATAGTGCCTGAAAGCAATTTGAAAAAGAGAGAGGGAGAGAGGGGAGGTAGAAAGAGGGAGAAATCCCCCCCCACCCCCCCCCCCCCCCCACAAATCAACTAAACAAAACCATTGTAATGTGAGTAAAAAACATCATCAGAAAAAGTACTGAATGCTGGGAAGAGCATTTCAGACAGAAAAAAAAAAGGCAAGGAAGCAGCTGAATTGTAGATTTAGGACACTCCTTGCTGATGAAAATCTTGTTGATGGGAAAAAAAAGTCCTTAGGATATCCAGTTCTTACAAACATGTTAGCCCTTATAGATGCAAGTCTAATATTCTTTAGCATCATATATTTAAGTCAAAAATGACTATATAGACTTGTATTTGAGTGAAAGTTCATTTTGTAGCCACCAAGAGAAAAGTCATTCTCCATCATAGACAACAGGATAGAGAGGGAAAACATGACCCATGAGCGAGGCAGTGGCTTATTGATAAGTTTTCTGCATGAAGTGAAGTTTTTTTTTATCCCAGTACTGAATCCTGATCTCAATGGGGAAGGTGGCACTTCTTTTAGAGCCAAGCTGTAAACATTCCAGGTACGGAAATTCAACCACAAACATAAAAAATGAGTGCAGGCAGATATACATTACGGCATTTTCTATGGAAGGGGGCTGCTGGGTTGTTTAATTGTACCACCCCACAGTGGGGGAGCCTGAAACGATTGCAATAAAGTGCTTCATGAATATTTATTGAAGTGGTAAATAAGAATGGCTAGATGGGTCTCTATATCTCAAGGTAGCAATTGCCTAGGAGAAGGAAAATTATGTTGGAAACTATCAAGTTCTTATTGCCACATGCGTCAGAGAATAATGTTCCTCACAAATGGCACAGCCATACTGAATTGTAGTTACTCCACCCCAAATCACAATGATATTTTATGCTCCTTCCATTCTCATTGGGTTGCTGCTATTTACTCTCATGGCCTGTGGAGTCCCCAGTTTTCTTTCCTAAGTCTGGCAAGTAGAGGTGTATCATCCCACACGAGCTGAGCTTGGGAAAGCGTGGCTCAGGTCTCCAATGTGTCTAGGATCCATTTGGCAGAAAATGAGTTGAGGCCTTTCCATCTGCACTTGAATGTGTTTCTTCTTACCTCTGGTTTTCCTCCTGCCCCTACAAGCTCTCTTCTCTTCTCTTCCCCACGACCTCGATGCTCCATTCGGTCCACACACCCTTCTTGTTCCCACTGAAAACCTGATTTCATCACTTGTCAATGGGGTACTGAAGTGTTAGTGGATATACCTAATTAATGGTATAATAGTATAATTTTATAATATTTATATTAGCAATACATAATGCATTATATAATAACATAATATATAATTTTTATAATATAGTTTATAAAATATATCATTATAAAATATAATTACTTAATATTAAAATCCCAGATAAAGGTGTTACCTTTAACCAATAATTCTTATTGTTTTGATACAAAAGAGTCCATATATTTTATATGTTGTGTTAGGCCACTTGGGATCTATTCTTGGTAGCAGCACTACTAACACAGTCCCATTATATCAACATTTATAAGTTGCAATAATTTCTTATATATTTGTGGATTCTACTAATCTTTTTTTTTTGAATTACAAGAGAGTCACTTTTAAATCTCTTTATCTTAGACTTTCCATTTTGCCCTATTTGCCCAGGAGGACATCGAAAATCAGCAAAATTCTCCCGCTGATAAAAGCCTGAGGTTTAATCTTGGGAACTGATTTCTCCTGACTTTTCCAGATCAAAGCTAAGATTAGCGACTCTTCTAAATCGAATCCATAGGTTGACCCTTTCTGATTGGATTCCTTTTCAATTCATTTAAAATGTATGTTTAAAGCTCAAGGTTGGCAATATTTTGGTTTTGCAAAGGGAAAGAGGTAAGAAGAAAGAGAGGATGATCTTGTTTTGTGTTACAGTTAGTTCAGAATCTGTGGTAATTGCTACACTCACTCATCCAGGCCTTAAATATAAATATGATTTAAATTTAAGCAATTAGAATTTCGCTTTCACACTACTCTGTTTTTGTGATTTTTTTTGAAATCACAATGTTTTCCCAGCCACATCTCTGCCTAATAATGTGAAAATCAAGGTTTGGGGGGTCATGTTCTTTTCCCTAAATCTTTTGTTAAATTTATTTTTATTGTTGAAAATATTACAGATGCCCTCTTTTCCCCTCCATTGACTCCTTCTAGTTCGCACCTGCCTGCCCCCTCCCCTTAGGACCACACTATTGTCTGTGTCCATAGGTTATGCATATCTATATATCTATATCTATATCTATATCTATAT
>NW_005358043.1:5126133-5132743 GCF_000412655.1 Myotis brandtii
GCAGTGGTCAGCAAACTGTGGCTCGTGAGCCACATGCGGCTCTTTGACCCCTTGAGTATGGCTCTTCCACAAAATACCAACTTCAGCGCATGGGCCATGAAGTTTCAATCGCACTGTACATGCGCGCCCACACGTGGTATTTTGTGGAAGAGCCACACTCAAGGGGCCAAAGAGCCGCATGTGGCTCGAGAGCCGCAGTTTGCCCACCACTGCCCTAGTGGGACACAGGCCCCGCCACCATCCCAGAGCGACAGCCCACCAAATCACAGCCAACGCTGCCAAGACCCCATGGCACAAAATGCAGCCCACAGCCCAGCCCAGCTGGGATACGGTGGCTGTGGGCACCAGGTAATGACATCACTTGTAGCAACGCCCAACTTCCTCTCCCTAGTGACAGCCTCCTTGGAGTTTCTTCAGCCCAGGAGCCCAGCTTGCTTTACAGCCAGGTGCAAACATTTTACAATTTAACCAAATGTTTGTGAAGCATTTTCCCGTGCCTCATCTCATTTGATCCTCACAGAAGTCCTGGAGTAGGTAGATAGGAGACTCGGTAGAATCCTATTTTCTTTTCATTAGCAAGACTCGAATAGAAATATTAAAATATTTCTTCTAATTTATTTCCTTTCAATGTGCATGAATCTGTGCACTAGGATACTAGTATGCATATAAATTCTTTGGTTAATCTCTTCCCACCCACCCTTACCTTCCCTCTGAAATTCATCAGTCTGTTCCATGCTTCTGTGACTCTGAATCTATTTTGTTCATCAGTTTATTTTGTTCCTTAGATTCCACATACAAGTGAGATCATGTGATACTTGTCTTTCTCTGACTGGCTTGTTTTGCTTAGCGTGATATTCTCCAGATCCATCCATGCTGTCTCAAAAGGTAAGAGATCCTTTATCTTTACAGCTGCATAGTATTGCATGGTGTATATGTACCACAGCCTTTTTATCCACTCATCTGCTGATGGGCACTTGGACTGTTTGCAGATTTAGCTATTGTGAATTGCACTGCTATGAAAATAAAGGTGCATATATTCTTTCTGATTGGTGTTTTGGGTTTCTTAGGATATATTCCTAGAAGTGGGATCACTGGGTCAAATGGCAGTTCAATATTTAATTTTTTGAGGAAACTCCATACTGTTTTCCATAATGGCTGCATCAGTCTATGTTCCCACCAGCAGTGTACTAGGGTTGCTCTTTCTGCATATCCTTGCCAGCACTTGTCATTTGTTGATTTGCTGATGGTAGCCATTCTGACAGGTGATACCTCGTTTTCATTTTAATTTTCATCTCTCAATGATTAGTGACTTTGAGCATTTTTTGATATGTCTCTTGGCCATCTGTATGACCACTGTTGAGAAGTGTCTATTTAGGTCCTTTGCCCATTTTTATATTGGATTGTTTGTCTTTCTTTTATTAAGTTGTATGAGTTCCTAATATATTTTGGCTATTAACCCCTTATCAGGTGTATCATTGACACATATGTTCTCCCATGCAGTGGACTTCCTTTTTTTATTTTGTTGATGGTTTCTTTTGCTGTGCAGAAGCTTTTTAGTTTGATGTAGTCCCATTTGTTTATTTTCTCCTTTGTTTCCCTTGCCCTGGGAGATGTCCTTAAATCTTTTATTATATTAGTCTCATCAGGTAATATCACTTATAAGCTCATTTCTGCTCTTCAATTGTTTCCCGAAGTGTGGCTTCTCTAGCACCTTTCCCCCACTTCACAAAAGCTCTTTTATTCGAGATTTGTACATCAAATAACTTATCTTTGAAATCTTCAGGCTGCAGAATGGGTTCCTCACAAGTCACAGCTGGAGCTTGTTTCCACAACATCTTGACCAGACATGGTTGGTAAACACTGTTTACATCGCCTAGTCTATGTCACTGTGTTTATTTGTCTGAGGTATAAGTCAGGCTGCACCAAGAAATCTAAACAATTTATGTCACTTTGCATTTCACATGCATTAGGTTTCCCAACCTTGAGAGGCAGAATTTGTTGCAGTATGGTTTTCCTTTGTGTCACTGCTCTTTGTTTTATGAAGATAGTGTTGACTCAGTATTTGTGTTCACCTTCAGGATTTTCAAGGGAGGTTGAAAAACAATGCTTGCTGGTTTTCATACATGCTCTCTTGCACTTCTGTTCATTATCCAACTGGCATCTGACAAGATAGGCGGCACTTTGAGTTTCTGTGACATGATGGAATTTTGACCTAGGCACACAGCTACTAGCATATCGCTGGAGACCTGAGCTAACACTTCATGTTCACAAGATATTGACATTTCAATGTACCCATAGCGTATTATTTATTATTTTTTTTCAAATTTATACTACAACTGTTGCACGTGTCGTGGTTGAAGGCACACTATACACTATCTACTTATTTACTTTCATAAGACATTGAGTGGAGATTATAAGAAGGAAAAAGTTTGACATAAAATGTAAAAACTTGGTTCTGGAAAGGCTGGCGGACACACACCTTCCTGCTTCGGTTTCTGCTTTCCATCAGTTTGAGAAGGAGCCTGTAGGCCTGTACTTGTTGCAGAGATAACCGAGGGGGAAGGGAGTGGAGGCTGGAGGAAACATTGATAACATTCAGTTCCTTTAGTGGCCTCGTGACAGTTTCTACTGATGTGAATTCAGAGAACTATCAGAGCACACTCATGTTCAAAGATAAATACCCAAATTTACCTCAAAGCTAAATGCAAAATTTAAAATGTGTGCTTTTGTTGTTATTAACAATGGCATCACTGCTTCCTTTCAACACACTGAAATTTGGAAATTGAAAGAATGTCTCTGCTCATCAATTTTTTATCTTAATTAGGATTGCCAGATTTTGCAAACAAAGAGGTAGGGCCAGTTAAATTTGAATTTCAGATACACAATGAATAGTTTTTGAGTACAGCAGCCCCCCCTTATCTGCAGGGGATACATTCCAAGACCCCGAGTGGATGCTTGAAACAGCGGATAGCACAGAACCCTATATGTATTATTTTTTTTCTATCCATACATACCTATGACAAAGTTTAATTTATAAATTAGGCAGAGTTAGACATTAACCACATAACTAATAATTAAGTAGAACAATTGTAATAATATACAGTAATAAAAGTTGGGTGAATGTGGTAACTGAGAGGACTACTAAGTGACTAACGGGTGAGGAGCGTGTATAGTGTGAAGACTCTGGACAAAGGGATGACTCACCTCCCAGCCAAGAGGGAACAGAATGGCTGGAAATTTCATCACGTTACTCAGAACAGCACACACTTTAAAACTTATGAATTGTTTATTTCTGGAATTGTTAATTTAATATTTTTAAGTGGACCACTGTTGACCATGGAAAGTGAAACTACAGATGAGAGGAAACTGTTGTGTGAGTATGTCCCATGCAATATTTGGAAAAATATTGCATGGGGTATACTTTATATTAAAACACTAGAGGCCTGGTGCACAAATTCATGCACCAGAGAGGTCCTTTGGCCTGGCCTGTGGGATTGGGCTGAACCAGGTTCTCCAAAATCCCCCAAGGGGTCCCAGATTGTGAGAAGGCACAGGCCAGGCCGAGGGACCCCACTGGTGCACGATCAGGGCCAGGGAGGGACAAGGGAGGTTGACCAGCCAGAGGTGGACTGTGGGAGGTGGAAGGGCTCCAGTGCATGTCTGGCCCATCTTGTTCAGTCCCAATCAGCAGGACCTCAGCAGCAAGCTAACCTACTGGTTGGAGCGTCTGCCCCTGGTAGTCAGTGCACATCATAGTGACTGGTCAACCGGTTGACTGTCTGCCCTCTGGTGGTCAATGCACCATAGCGAGTGGTTGAGCGACCTTAGCATATCATTAGCATATTATGCTTTGATTGGTTGAATGGACTACCGTACGATCGGCCACTTAGCATGTTAGGCTTTTATTATATAGGATTATTTCCTCTATATCTGAAATTCAAATGTAAATGTACTTTTTCTGGTAACCTTAATCTTAGTATAAGGAAGTAATACAATTAAGCCACGCTCCATTTCCCCTTCCCGTCACTCTCTGATCCTGGACTTTGGAATGGAGAATGGACTCCTTGGGCATCCTGCTGAGAATCCCACAAATCCAGTGATATTAGTACCTGCTGATAGATGTACAGGCCTTTAAAAAAGATACGTTAAAAAGGAAATCTGACTTTTTAACTACATGAAATCACATCTATAATCCTCTCCCAGTGAACCCTCATTCAAGTCATTAGCTTATGATATTTTGCAGCTGGTTGGCCAGCTGTTGTTAATGAGATTCAGGTGGGGATTGAAGGGCATTTATAATTTTATTCAGAGTGCTTTTGCAAATCCAGATAGTTAAATATGCAGTGGCAGGTGATGCGAAGAACCAACAAAAAGAGTTGAAAACGGACAGAATCTCATCATTTAGGCAAATGTAAAATGCAACATATAGTCTGTGGTATAAAATTCTGGAAGGTAGTGCCTGCCATTTGCTGTTCCCCAGGTGGGGTATTTTATCCTCAGTGTGCAGATGTGTGAGATTTATGTTACCTCACACCATCTTAGTAAATGGGCCATCAGGGCCACTCAGAGGTATACATTTGTCCACCAAAATGGTCACATCACTAAATTATCCTCCTGATCCACATGTTCTGCCCATTTTTGGAGTCCTAAGTTATGAGAACACAGCCATTACTTTTGAAGTTTCAACTGTTAAGTGTCTAGACGCAAGGCACTCAGGGCTGTATCTCCTACCAAAATGCTTCAGAATTACTTCCAAAACCTCCCTTAGCTCTGGATCTTCTTATATCAGAGGTCTGGGATGTTATTGTGTTTCGTGCTTGAAGGCTAATGACCACATCTCCTGGCAGGCCCACTCCGGACCAATGGTCAAGTAAAACCACCATTGTGGTGACACCTCTGGAACTGGGTTCAACTTCGAACATCTGTGTAATGACACATTCTTTTTGAAAAGTTGCTCATTTGAAGTCTTTCCCAAAAGCAATAAAAATGTCTTTCAATTTCAATCTCAACTCAGAGTAAAACAATTTTTGTTTTTCCCTTTCAAAACCAAGCTTAATCTTTCTGAAAAGCGTGAGGAGGTTCAAGAATAATTCCAGTGGAGTTTCAGTTTTTTCACACAGCACATCTGAGGCAGGGTGAATATCTTGGTGCAGACTTTCAAATGAGGTCTTGGCCAGGATGCTTTGATCTCTACCTGCACTTGAGAAGGATAAGTGAGTAATTCTGTTTCCATGGTCATTTCTTTTTGGGTTACCCCTGGAATGTGACCAGCACTTTAAGGAGATGTGTGTAAGAGGTTAAAATCTTGTTCTCTACACACCTTGTGAAACTATAAATTCCTCAGTAACTCCCCATCAGGTACCAAATAATGTTCCAGCTGGCTAGCCTGACTTTTAAGACTTCTGAAGATGTCCAGTTGGTCCATAATGATATGTCAACAAGACAACCCCTCACTGTGGGGAGCTGCCCTGTACGTCGAAGGATGTGTAGCATGCATGGTCTTCCTGTCACTCTGACACCCAGGTATTTCCAAATGCTTCCCAGGGTTGGCAGTTTTCCTAGTCCGAATCACCTTTCTGGCTCCAATTGACCTCTCCCAGTTATACTTCCATAATTCCACTGAGTGTGTACTGGTATTTAGCCTCAGACAAGGTATTTGCTCTTTGCTGCTGTGAGTATTAAATAAATGAATAAAGCAGCTTGTACACCCCTTGCACCTCGTAGAGGCTTTGTACGTACAGGGTCTCCTCTGCACTTGCACCTGGCTTATACATAACTGTGCTCTTACCTTCATTCCATCCAGCTGGAAACAATGCGCTTGTCTGACCTCTGACCATCGAAATCCTACCCTCTCTCAGGTATAACAAATGATATATGAAATCTCTCTAACCCCGTTCGTTTCTAAGTTATTTCACTATTCAGGGTCTCTGTTAGGCCCCCAAGAACTTAGCTAGGGAAACACATGAAATAGTGTTGACTGTGTGGTTTGGCAAGTGCCAGGAGAAAGAGAGGGCAGGCCTCAGGGTAGCATAGAGGGATTCTTCATACAGCATTCTCTACAGGAGTGCTGCTATGGGTTGAATTTTGAAGGCCAAGGGTTGATTAGATGAAAGAAATGGGAAGCATATTCCAGCTAAAGGGAAAAGTTATGTGCAAAAGCATGGTGCTAGTAGTTCATTTTGGTGGAAGTAAACAGGACATAAAGAGAAGTGTCAGGAATGAGACAAGAAATGTAGCCAGGAGCCAAATCAGAAAGGGTTTTGTGTGATGAGCTATGGGGTTAGAACTTTATTCTGCCAGTTAGAGCTGAAGTATTTTATTTTACTTGTTATCTTTCTCTACCTTACATTATAATTATACTAGAGGCCCGGTGCACAAAAATTTGTGCACTCAGGGGGCGGGGGGAGGGGGGTCCCCTAGCCCGGCCTGTGCCCTCTCACAGTCTGGGACCCCTCGGGAGATAACGACCTGCTGGCTTAGGCCTGCTCCCGGGTGGCATTGGGCAGGCCCAATCCCTAAGTGCAGCCCCTGGTCAGGCTCAGAGCAGGGCCGATTGGGGAGTTGGGGCGCCGCCCCGTCATGCACAGAGCAGGGCAGATCGGGAGGTTGC
>NW_005358043.1:5134053-5137252 GCF_000412655.1 Myotis brandtii
AGCCGGTTTCTGGGGTTTTGTTTAGCTTCATATTTGCAACATAGTACATAGTTGCTTAGAGTTGCAGCTGAGAGGCCGGCAGCGGCAGGCGGGGAACGTTGGAGTTCGCCGTCACTGGAGCAAGCAAGCCTCCCTGTTCGCTTCAGTGCATGGCTGCCGGCCGCCATCTTGGCTGACAGTTAATTTGCATAAGGATATGCTGATTAGCCAATGGGGAGGGTAGCGGTCATACGCTAATTACCATGTTTCTCTTTTATTAGTGTAGATATGTATATCTATGTTTTCCAAACAAGACTATTTCTTCCTCATGGACAGAGCCTTTGTTTGTTTCATCTTCGTGTTCAATATAGAGTTTATAAAAATATTTTGCAGATAGCAGATTTTCTAAGATTGTTTTAGATTAAGGAATGAATAAAATAATAAACATTTAGAATTGTTTTATCATCTAAATAATGTTTATTTATTTGTTTCATTTCAATAGACTGACCTGGGAATTTTGGATTTACCTTTAAGTATATTTAGTAAGTAACGTGTGTGTGTGTGTGTGTGTGTGTGTGTGTGTGTGTGTGTAAGCAGTTGGATTCGTTTCTTTGGGCACTTATGGTCTGTTGTGATAGAATCATCTGTTCTTTGTTCTATTATTCATTTTCATGTTCACAACAGGATGTGTTGAAGAACCAGTTTTCACTTGAACCGTGATAGCAACGAAAAAAAAACAGAGTAATTAAAAATTAGAGACTGAAACCCATATAGCTCCCCCTTTGTTCTTCTTTGAAAAAAATCAGAACCGCAGGTAGTCCTGTCACTCTGTCCTGAAGGCCAGAGACTCCAGCCAAACGGCTTCAAGAGAGGAAGGGAGGCAAAGAAACGTGGCTCCTTTCCAGAAAAAGTCTTGGTCTTCCTTCTCCAAGCTGTCAGCGTTCACACCCAAGCTTATCTCAGTTGACAGAAAATTGGAGGAGAAATATTTTCAAATGTTTTGGGGCCCTAAGGCCAGAAAGCAGATGGACTGCTCCATTCCAAAAGAGCTGAAACTTGGAGTCATGAATTCTCTTTGTCGAATATAAAACAGGGCATGATACTGTCATCTGTCTATTTATCCTCACTCGTTATCTGCTACGCTTATTTTCCGCTTCTTTACTATAAAGGAGGAAGTGACTAGGAAGCCACGGAGTTCTGGTTCAGGAGAAAGGTAGCTAAGTGCTCAACTAGGCATTGCATATGCCGCAGAGCTTATGGGAAATCCTGCTGGGAAGAACTTTTGTAACTCTGATGATAAAGATGAATTAAGCTGATTTTGTGTTTATATTAAACCCACCTTGCGAGGTGAAACTTTTAAGGAAGTGCCAAACTTTAACTAGGCCACAAGGTTGTTTAACCAGCTTCTTCATTCGCCTATTTAAATGAACAGAGAAAAAAATCAACATGCTTTCTGTTGGTTCAGTGCAAATTGGTCTGCCAGGTAAAGGATCTCCATAGATCTGTGATGAAGAGGATGCTCTCTTCTTTGCTATAATTTTCCTATTGCTTTGTAGTCTGTTATGTGGATGGAGATATGTGCGAGCAAGAGAAAGAGAGAAAACACCAAATGTAATACATGTGTTATTTAATGCCACTTAGGCTCTTTAAAATGAAGGAACTGGCTTTTTAATGCAGAAGTGTAGAAAAAAATTGATAAGAGTTTGTCTAAGTCCTGCTCCAAATTCATCTCATTACAAGAAATCAATGTACTATATGATCCTGAAACATAGATGGTCTCCTGTTAATGTTATGGCCATTACATGTCAGTATTACTTTAAGGCAGAGTTTCTCTATTTTGGCAGTATGGCAATAGTGGGCTGTATAATTTTTTGTTGTTGTTGTGGGGAGCTGTCCTGTGAATTATTGGATATTTAGCAGGATCCCTGACCTCTAACACTACATGAAATTGAAATCATGCCCCCGCCCCACCAGAGCCTCAGAATGTGACCCTATTTAGAGATAGGGCTTTTAAAGTGATAATTAAGGTAAGACAGGGTTATTTGGCTGAGCTCTAGTTCAATGTTACTGGTGTCCTTATACCAATAAGAAGAGGTCAGGACACAAAGAACACAGCGATGAAGTGTTCATGTGGGAACATAGAGAGAAGCCTGCCATCTGCAAGCCAAGGAGAGAGTCCTCAGAAAAAACCAAACCTGCTAACACCTTGATCTTGGACGTCCAGCCTCCAGAATTGTGAGAAAATACATTTCTGTGTTTAATCCTCCACTAAATGGAATTGATGCAATTATTTTATTTTTCATTTTTTATTAAGGCATGATTTACATTCAGTGAAATCTCACCTTTTGACAAACACATATGGTTGTATAATCAACACAGTCAAAGAAGAGCTTCATTGTCCCTCAGATCCCTTTGCTCCTTTGTAGGCCATCCTCCCCCAGCCTCTGGAAAATCACCTATTTTACATTTTTCTGAGTGTCATGTATATTTAATCATATAGTACAGAGTCTTTGAATCTGGTTTCTTTCAGTTAGCATTTTAGGCTTATCCATGTTTTCACAGGGCTCAGCAGTGATGAAAAGGTTACTACTGAGTGGTAGCACAGTGCGTGTATGTACCACAGTTTTTTTACCCATTCAGCAAGTGAAGGGCCTTTGAGATGGTTCTTGTTTCCACATGCTGAATAAAGCTTCTATAGATATCTGTGTGCAGGTTTTTGTGTGAACCTAAGTATTTGTTGTATTATTTTAAAGTGTGAAATACAGTTAGATGCATTAATAGAGAGACTAACTTTTTGACGAATTTATAATAGCTTAGTTAGGAAAATGAGAAACAGATAAACACCCACCTTGGGGAGCAGAGAGACTAAATAACCTAAGTACTTCAGCCTTTATGTTTTTAGTGGACAATTGAACCTGCGAGCATTTATTTTGGCAAAACATATTTTTGGAAGTAGACTCCCAAGTCAAAGCAAAGGGCAGTGTTTGGTCAAGTGAAGGAAGGTCTTAGCAAGATATCTTGTGTAAAGAAGGCAACCCAAGCCCAACTGGCGTGGCTCAGCGGTTGAACGTCTACCTATGAACCAGGAGGTCAAGGTGTGATTCCCGGTTAGAGCTTATGCCCAGGTTGCGGCCTCGATCCTCAGTGTGAGACATGCAGCCCATCAATGATTCTCTCTCCCCATTGATGTTTCTATCTCTCTCTCCCTCTCCCTTCCTCT
>NW_005358043.1:5137686-5144196 GCF_000412655.1 Myotis brandtii
ATAAAGGTTTGGTAAAATACATCTTCTTCTACCTATCCTCATCACTGCCTAATAAGGGTATGAGGTTAGCTTAAGTAATGCTCCCCATCTGTCAGTATCTCTCACTATGTAACTCAGGAGAGTTAGAAGCTGATTGGTTTTGAAGAGCTGTAAGTGTGGACCCCAAGAACACAGGTGTGAAATTAGCTAGTTGGTTAACGGTGTTATAAAAGGTGTCATGGTGGCCACGTTTCTGTCCAGTTGGACCCACTGTGAAATCTACCGGTCTTGTACAGTCATGATTCAGATGCTCAGAGCATGAAAACTCACTGAAAAGGTCCCTTACCAAGTAACAACATAGAACAAAGATTCTTTAAGATTTCCTTCCACTTTCTTCTCAGATTTCTGTGTGGCCTTTTTCAGCTTCTTTTCATAGATCAATGCCTATGTAGGCCCTTGTGAGTCATTGAAAGCAGAAGAAAACATTACCCACAGCAATACTTTGAAGACCAAAGACAGAGAAAAGGCTACTTCAGATTGATGTAGATTGAGGCTTATTATTATTATTTTTTTTACCTCAGCTACAATCTATAGATTTGAGAAACTGTCCTGGGATCAGTCCTTTGTGGGAGTTACCCATTTACTAGCCACCAACACCATAGCTTTACTTCCCTTTTCAGCGAATGTTTTATTACTAAGAAAATGTGTTTGCTATTAATTGAGTCTTGTGTCCTTACGTTGCTTTATCAACTGGCCTGCAATTAGCTTTCTTTGCCTTACCTTCAGGCTTGTTGTTTGCTCCTTCTGTTTGCCTCTAAGGAAGCTGAAATGGATGCAGGTTCTCTTGCCATGCCAGGATCCCTTTGAACATCTGTCCAGTCATCTGATCATCCATTTCCTCCTCCCACTCACAAAGTCCCACAGAGACAAAACTTGCCCAATTTTGCACATATGGTTGATGTTCACAGCTTGAATGTGTCCAATCTACTTAAGTTTGATTTTCATTTTAATGAGAGCTCATAGTTTTGCCCAGAGATGAAAGCAAGGTGTTAGAAATCCCCAGATTTCCAGATAGTCAGATCACTTACACATTAGTTCAACCACGGCTGCTCCATTTTTAGTAGAGAAGTAGGCAGTAATGAGCACAATTCAAACCTATTCACCTTAAAATTTTAGGGGTCCAAAATGTACATTAGGTGTCTAGTTTCAAATGTTCCTTTGAACGTTTGAAATTCCATTTTAGTGGACTGTGTAGTACCAAATAGTTTCTAAAACAGTCAGAAAAGTAGTTTATGAAAGCATCAATCAGAAAGAAAGCAAATGCACTTTTAACACGTAGCACCCCCAATTGGATAAAAGATTTAGGGCAGAATTCTTCAACTGGGATGATGACCTATTTTGCACACTCTCTCTGGGCACTGTAATTGTGTCTGTTTTTTTTTGTTTTTGTTTTTTTGTTTTGTTTTGTTTTGTTTTTTTGGCTCCCCCTGGCTTGTTATGGCAATATTTGGAGGGGAATTTAACTAGCAATTGCAAAAAGATGAAAGGATTTTGACAATGATTGAAATCATACGTTTTGTATCTCCAGAGCCTATCTAGCATCATTTCTGGCCCAAGAAAGTTTTCCAGTAAATGTATTTGAAACAGAATCAACTTATGGGATGAGAACAATCATTCACAATACAGTGGACTGAAGTACAATTATGCTGTGAACCAGACATAATAATGTTCTGATATGAACTTCTCACCTTTTAATTTTTTTTCTCAGTAAAAATTTGCTGGCATCTTCAGCCAAACAGGGCTAGGGAATTCTCATATTTCATCTTACATGGTTTGTGTACTGCTGACTCCGTTTGGAGAGTCCTACTCCAGATTCTTTTATGTCATTCTGTTTCTGTCACATGAAACTGACTGATACACACGTGCAGAGATAGAAAAATAACTATTGTTAAGCTTTTAAAAAATTTCAGTCTGACCTTATTAAAAAAAATCCTCTAAATACATCATAAATGCAGAGTTGTATCAATTGCTTTCCAAGTGGTTCATTCTCTATCCAGCATTCTGCAAAAGCAGCCTGGCTGTTATTTATCACCCAAGCCATGGTGTTGTCCCTGATGTGCCGGTATTGCAGCTCTTCGGCTTGTCAGTATCTCTTGCTCAAAGGCCTCTCTGAGCAATGATGGGAACTGAATTCTTAGTTTTCTTCTTTTGTTGGGAAGAGTAACTCGAACTTTGAGATCAAGCTGAAAACGTTCTCTGTAGTATGGGAAGTCACTTTACAACACTTCCCATGTGACACTACACCCTCCTCGCTGAGTAAGGACACTCACTGCTTTCCCTCATCCCATACCTACTCTAAGTGAGCAGCATCACATCCCCAGAAAATGGCTGTTTTCTTCTCTAAAGGTACGAGAATCCCAACAGAGAAAATAGGATGGCGTCGGGGAGGTGGCATTTGTAGTTGATCCTCCCAATCTGACCATATGCCTATATATATAGCTAATATGCAAAGTATCCCCTCAGGAGTTTGACCAGAGACCTGGAGTTCTATTGCTTGCTATGACATGTGCTGACCACCAGGGGGAGCACAGAACGAAGGAAGGCCCCAGCAGGCAGCAGGCAGCAGGCAGCAGGCAGCCGGCAGCAGCCTGGGAAGGAAAGCCCTGATTGGCCCTGATCACCAGCCAGGCCTAGGGACCCTCCCTGTGCATGAATTTCATGCACCAGGCCACTAGTGTTTTAATAATACCAACTATAGAAAGTAAAATGTAATACAAAGCTTCTAAGCTGATAGAGAGAAAAAGATAAAATAAAGGTTTTCTTCTCTTTTCTCCTCTCCCCTCCCCTTGTTTTGCAGTGGTTCTCAACCTTCTGGCCCTTTAAATGCAGTTCCTCATGTTGTGACCCAACCATAAAATTATTTTTGTTGCTACTTCATAACTGTAATGTTGCTACTGTTATGAATCGTAATGTAAATATCTGATATGCAGGATGGTCTTAGGCGACCCCTGTGAAAGGGTCGTTCGACCGCCAAAGGGGTCGCGACCCACAGGTTGAGAACCGCTGGTTTAAGGGCACACATTCCTTCTCTGCATTCCTTTTCGTGGACGGATAGTCTGACTGGTTGGTGTACAATTTCAGTCCTAACCGAATCCTCAGGGCTCTCATTCTCTGCAGAGCAATGTTTCAAGTGTGTCTGTGCTTTCCTGTTCAGTATGTTCCCTTTCCACCCACACCACACATGCAGCTGGGAAAATCCCAGCACACTTCTCCTTCTCCCTTATTCCCAGGGACCCCCACAGGTCCCACGCCCTTAGGCAGCTGTAAAAGCCCAGGCGGACGAGGAGTCGGGTGGCTCCTCACAGGGGAGCTGTGTCCAAATCCAGTGAGTCGGAAGCAAGAAACACACACCTACTTTTAATCAGAAGACCTTAAACCAACAGTTCAACATTTAGCCTCATAAGTAGGGCATCTGTGAGAGGTGCTGACAGAATTTATATGGGAAATATGAGGGAAAAGTCAGAATTCTTGTGACTGGGGAGAGAAAATCCCTTTACTGAGGAAGCAGGGCTATTCCCTGTTGTTGTGAAGCTTTTAGATCTGTTGGGTGTGGTGGGGGAATTACAAGCTTAGTGTTTTGATGGGAGGAAGGGAACACATGGAACTCAAGAGTTTAGTGTCTTCCAGTATTTTTTTTTTTATAATTTATTTGATTTTGAGCAACTTCCTGTAAGATTCCATTTTCCCAGAAGTATAACTAAGGTACTTCTTATTAGAAAGATAAATGGTTTCCTTTGTTAGAGAAGTTGGAAATACTATATCATATGGCTTTTTAGACATTTTTAAATGGCGAATCTGTTTTTTTTTATTATTATAATTCTTTTTACTGGTTTTACTCCACGTTGGCCCATGGTCTTCATGGCATTGCACCGTCTCTCTCTCAGAGCCACCCTGCCTTCCCTCTCACACTGCCCTCTTCTGTGCCCGTCTTCCCTGCAGTAATTTTGACTGAGTTTTAAGAACTTTGACGCATATCAATCATACATTCATCTTTCCTTCCCTCAATAAGGTGAGAGTGTTAGAAAATAGGCACTCATTCATGAAATTTCCTTTTCAATACTGATGGTGTGAACACACAAGTTAACCTGAGCTATTCCCAGTGCTCCTGGTTGAATTTGAGTTATGGTGACTGACACTGTGCTCACATACATCGCACCATTAATGTCAGCGACAGTGAGGGAGAACGCTGCATTCCTTCCTCTCGGGCCACTCGTTCCTGGGAATGAAATCAGGATGACAAAAAGAATCACACATAAGTGTATTTCTCTGGCTCCTCCCCCATGTCCTTGCCCTGCTTAAATTCCTCCAGAGAAGTTGTAAGTCTTAACAGTGATGGCGAACCTTTTGAGCTCGGCATGTCAGCATTTTGAAAAACCCTAACTTAACTCTGGAGCCGTGTCACATATAGATATTTTTTGATATTTGCAAACATAGTAAAACAAAGATTTATATTTTTGATATTTATTTTATATATTTAAATGCCATTTAACAAAGAAAAATCAACCAAAAAAATGAGTTCGTGTGTCACCTCTGACATGCGTGTCATAGGTTTGCCATCACTGTCTTAGAAGATGTTTCATCTGTGCTCTGAGCGCAGTTCTTGCCCTGTGCACAGCGGCTTGCCCCCCCCCCCCCCCCCCCCCCGCTGCTATTCCCGGTGGTGTTGCTGCTGTGGGTCCTGCGGGGCAGCTCCCCCTTCCATGAGGTTGCATGTCCATCGCCAGGGAGCGCTGTCTGCTCTGGGGTGAGGGCTCTCCCTCCTGACTGTGGTTCCAGTGCTGCTGGCTTTCAACTCTCAGTGCCATGGACCCTTTACATTTTATTCCCGGGTTTTCTACTGTTTCCCATAAATCCCTGGGTGAGGGGCTAGCAGGCTGACTATATCACAGAACTTCCACTGTGCTTGCCATGGTTCTTCTTTTCAATGCCAGGACACCCTTCTGTTACCAAAGAAACATGGGGGTGTCCCCCCAAAATGTATCCACACTGGAACAGCTGATAGCTGCTGATTCTACTACATTTTGAAATGAAATGTATTTTATTAAACACTGCCTTCCTAATGTGTATACATTTTGGGGACACCCTCTATATGTCTTAACTCTCTCCCTCCATGATTCTCTCTTCTCCCCACTAACCCCAGGAAATTCTTTCATTCATCTTGTAAATGATCTTAAAGGCCTGTCCCACAAATTTCCTAGTTATACCTGAATCCTAAGGTGAGCATAATTTAGGGTAATCTGGAAATTTTACTACGGAAGCTTCAGCCAAGTTATTACATTAGTGCCACCCCTCTTTTCTTTTCTTTTTTTTTTTAGTTGCTTGGTTCTTTTTTTTCATTTTCATTTTATTTTTTAATAAATCTTTATTGTTCAGATTATTCCAGTTGTTCCTCTTTTTCCCCCCCATAGCTCCCCTCAACCCGGTTCCCACCCCACCCCATGCCCTTAACTGCGTCCCCCCACTGTCCTCATCCATAGGTGTAAGATTTTTGTCCAATCTCTTCCCGCATTCCCCCACATCCCTTCCCCCTGAGAATTGTCAGTCCACTCCCTTTCTATGCCCCTAATACTATTACATTCACCAGTTTATTCTGTTCATCAGATTTTTTATTCACTTGATATTTAGATTTACTTGTTGATAGATATGTATTTGTTGTCACTTTGTTGTTCATAATTTTTATCTTTACCTTTTTCTTCTTCTTCCTCTTCTTAAAGGATACCTTTCAGCATTTCATATAATACTGGTTTGGTGGTGATGAACTCCTTTAGCTTTTTCTTATCTGTGAAGCTCTTTGTCTGACCTTCAATTCTAAATGATAGCTTTACTGGGTAAAGTAATCTTGGTTGAGGTTCTTGCTATTCATCACTTTGAATATTTCTTGCTACTCCCTTCTGGCCTGCATAGTTTCTGTTGAGAAATCAGCTGACAGTCGTATTGGTACTCCCTTGTAGGTAACTAACTGTTTTTCTCTTGCTGCTTTTAAGATTCTCTGTCTTTTGCCCTTGGCATTTTCATTATGATGTGTCTTGGTGTTGTCCTCTTTAGATTCCTCTTTTTTTGGGTTCTCTGTGCTTCTTGGACTTGTAAGTCTATTTCTTTCACCAGGTAGGGGAAGTTTTCTGTCATTATTTCTTCAAATAGGTTTTCAATATCTTGTTCTCTCCCTTCTTCTGGCACCCCCATAATTCGGATGTTGGTACACTTGAAGTTGTGCCAGGGGCTCCTTACACTATCTTCATATGTTTGGATTCTTTTTTCTTTTTGCTTTTCTGGTTGGGTGTTTTTCGCATCTTCGTATTTAAAATCTTTGACTTGATTCTTGGAATCCTGTAGTCTGCTGTTGGATCTCTGTATATTATTCTTTATTTCAGTCAGTGTATGCTTAATTTCTGATTGGTCCTTTTTCATATCCTCCAGGGTCTCACTAAATTTCTCAGAGATTTCTAGAAGATTCTTGAGTAACCTTATAAC